>NW_026000196.1:13729356-13860371 GCF_001458135.2 Marmota marmota marmota
TCTCTCTCTCTCTCTCTCTCTCTCTCTCTCTCTCTCTCTCTCTCTCTCTCTCCCTCTCTCTTAGTAAAGCTAAGAGTAAAATCCAAGGCCTTGCACATAGTAAACAAACACTCTTAACATTGAGCTACATCCCCAGCTTTTAAGCCAATATTTAAGCAAGAGTATCTGTCTCAGGGTGACCCCAAGCAACCAGATGAAGAAAACATACAAAAAAACCACCTCTATATGGCTCCCTCCTCTCTACCACTCAACCTCTCAACTATATGTCAGGTCACAGTTCTGAGCCCTCTTGGATTTGTTTTTTTGCTCCTCCTCTCTTTTATGAATTTGGATTTTGAACTTGAAATGCTTCATCTATTTCTGATGATTAGATTAGCAAATGCTCCCAGGCACCATAGATAGATAGTCCTCAGTCATCAAGGTCACCCAAGTTCCCAGGGCACTGCTGGTCCCTTTCCCAAAACCTTCCACTTTATGTGGGGAAGAGTATCAGATAGGAGTAGACAAGAACATGGATGAATAACTCATGTAAACCCTGCTGCCAAGAACAAGAGAAAGCAAAAATATGTAGGGGAAATCACTCCCATTCCTCCTGGTGGATCAAGCTGCACATTCTGGAAAGAGCTGAACCTGCACATGGGAGGTGATTCCCTCCCTTCACTGTGGAGACTGGGGACCTCCTCTGGCCTTGCAGCTTCAGATACTATCACTGAACAGATTGCTCCCTACCATGCTTTGAATAAGTGTCCTCCAAAACTCTATGTGTTAAAGGCTTGGTGTCCAGCCTATGGCATTACTGGGAGGTGGTGGAACACTGAAGAAGTGTGGCCTAGTGAAGGTCTTCTGATCATGAAGGGAGTGCTTTTGAAGGGAATATAAGACCCCAGTTTCTTCCTTTCATTCATGTCCCAGCCATGAGTGAATGATTTTTCTATACTCTATTGCCATGATCTACTATCTTGCCACAGGCCCAAAAGCAAGAAACTCAACCAATCCTGGACTGAAACTCCAAAGTTGTGAACCAAAATAAAAATTTTCTTTTTAAAAGGTGCTTATCTCAGGGTTTTGTTATAGTATCAGGAAACTGACTAACATACTTCTCAAATATTCTCTTCCCACTTCTGGCTTTTCTCTAGAGGTTCAGGCTACATTTTAGAAGAATGGCAGTTGCGTACAATTAAAGATCCAATGAACATCTCAAACCCATTATTCTCATGCTCCACCTTTATTAGTGGCATCAAATATTTCCTGCATATGAGGCTCAAGAAGATGCTTTGTTCTTCCATGCTGGGGACTAAGTATGTTCCCAGCCAGATCACTAGGCTAGAGTGTAACTATGCATTAATAATGCTGGAAGATCTAGAGTCCAAGATCTCTACCAGAAACACTTCTGCAGCCTGTGCAATAAGGGTCAGCATCTTCATTTAAAGATCAGATGGAACCAGACCTCAGTGTTGTCTACAAAGATCAGAGTCCATTTTCATGAATCTGGACAAGGTGCCTTAGGCATCCCCTGCACACAGTCTGAGTGAATTAGAAGTTACTTAATAAAGCAGAAATGGCAATGTGAGCTTTAGGACCAAGTGAGCTTTAGGACATAAACTTGGTTTCAGAAGCTAGATATAACACTCACTTTCTAGCCACAGAGAAGAAACAGGAGCTTCTATGAAAAAAAAAAAAAAAAAAAAAGCTCAGTTACAGGCAAGGAACAAAAATTTTCAGTAGAAACTCTTTTTTTAAAAAAATATTTTTTAGTTGTAGATGGACACAATACCTTTATTTATTTATATATTTTTATGTGGTGCTGAGGATCGAACCTAGTGCCTCACATGTGCCAGGCAAATGCTCTTAACATTAAAGGAACAATTACTTGTACCACTGAGCTACAACCTCACTTACAGTCACTGTCTGCATACATCTCACAGAGTCCAGCACACATCAAGTAATTAAATATTTACTGAATTGAAAGATTGCCTCTTTGGTTTTAGATCCAGCCTTTGCTTCTCTGGGCTGTTTTGTTTCCTGTGAGATTTTGCTGTCTGGTTTGTTTCCTCCCTTTCACTCCCACTATTTAGAATCCTAAGCAGCACTTGACTGTCCAAGTAGAAAATGCATTTCACCCAGTGACCCAATACTATGAACCAGTCAGCATTGTGCAAGCACTTCCTTAAAGGATGGGTCCTCTGGAGCACCTTGTGTCTCAACACAGAATCCAGGTGAATCCAGTCAAACCTATCCCAGATGGGTTTGCCAACAGAGAGTGGTGACAATAATCACTTCCATTTATCTGCCCTTTACAATGGGCCAGGCACTGTGCTAAACCCTTCACAGACTCTAATCTTCACAGAGCAAGGAGAAAGACCATATAATCCCCCTCTCAGTGGAGAGGCTAATCACTCAATGAATAAGTAGCAGAGCTGGGCTCTAAACACAAGTCCAGCAGCTTCCCACCTGGGGCTCTTCCCACCATACGGCTCACCCCCAACAAGGGAATAGACCCTATTGGTGTGCACCTTGGTGGGATCTTTGCCAATGTTTCCAACCTTCTCTCAAACTTCATTTCCCATTCAGGCTCAGAAGAAGACACATTTTTCCATTTGCAGTTTACAAGCACCTGAAGTGGAAAAGTCTATACAATCAAAAAGAGTAATGAAAGAAGGAGCCCTCCTTGCCTAGACAGAGGAAGTCTATGGGAAAAAAAAATCCATAGTTTTTAACTTTCAAATTGGCTTCCTAAACATGAAATTTACTCAACCAGAATGAACATGTCAAAATAGAGAAATCTCCATAGCCCAGATACAGAGACTCAAAATGTCATTGAAAATTAAGATGTTTCTGAATGAAATGACTCCTCTGGTAAGTTATGTCTGAACATGACCACTGGAATTTCAGGACTGACTAGAGGGAGATAAAAAATGTAAATGAGCTTTGCCTGGAGGACCCCAGGCTGCAGGGCTTTCTGAGGAGCGTGATTCGAAGCTGAACCAGCTATGGTTTCATCCCAAGTAAATTAACCTTGCATTAAGGGCCAAACTTCTTATTAATGCCAAAAAGTGCCCCCAGATGCTTCTGTGACTCAGCCATTTCCAAAGCGTGTGATTTTACTCAGGGAAAAAAAAATGTTCTCTAACATTTTGCCTTAACCAAACATGACTAGGTTAATTAGCATGTTCTTCACCACTGCTCTTTTTAGATTGACAAATTTCTTTTGAAAATTGAGAAAAGGAACAATTACTTGAGCGTCCAGACCCTGCAATTCCTGTGCACTCAACAACTTCGATAGCCCTTTCAAATTCTCCCTTCCACATATGGACAATTTTAATTGAACCTTAGAACACTCCGTCTCTCTCCTGCCTTCTGTTCCAAAAGATAGAAAGGAGGCTGCAAATCCAGGTTTCTTCAAAGAAATGGCTAGTAAGTGTCAGAAATGGAAAATCCACTGCCATGTCCCAGGTTTTCAGTTTAGAACCATAGTTTTAATTTAGATTTGTATACTTTTAAATTTAGTTTAGGTCTAGATTTTTGCAACAGACACCCAGCAATGCTGATGTCACTACCAAAGGATTCGCAATATGCCAAGAGGCAAGCTCACTCTATACCCAGGACCTAAGGAATCCAGGGAGAAAGCTAGCTAGAGCAAGAGGTGGGGAAGAGCAGTGAATTCTTAGTTAACACAAGACAATGAAGACAAAAGTCCAGATTGCAAAGTGAGCTGAACAGGAGGGCTTCTTCTGTGATTCTGTATAAGACAGAGCCTGGAGGCACTAAGAGCTTCTCATCTGTTGGATCTCATACCATTGCATGCATGGCAATCATTTGTTTAATCGTCTACATTCCTTCCTAAAAATGCCTGAAAGAAATAGATAATTACCTTCACCAGCACATCCCCAATACATAGTAGCATCGTTGTACTCACCAAATGGTAGGCACACAAAATAATTTTTGAATATTGGATGTGAAATAATCAATGACCTAGTTTTGTCTTCTGGCCTTCTATAAATATTTGTCGAGTTGCCTTCTAGGCCCAGTGTGAATTCTAATGAAGCTGGCCAGACTGTGTCTCTAAGCTTTAGTTGTAGATCAAGTGGTCCAGTCTTCAAGATAGTAGACTCAGCTTTAAGACACAGGCAGAAACAGTAGGAAACCATCAGATAATAGGCAAGAAAGGTAGCCACACAATGAGGATGGAAGAGATGAGGCATGGGTACTCAGCGAGTGGCAAGCCTCTAAGCTTCTCCCCGTTCTCTGCTCTGGTTTTGTTCCTTCAAAGAGAGTGGCCAATGGATGCTGCAGGGTGAGATTGGGCTCCAACAGGTGTTTAAGATTCTTGATTGTGCTGGGTGTGGCAATGAATGCCTGTTATCCCAGTGGCCGGGGAGGCTGAGGAAGGAGGATTGCAAGTTCAAAGCTAGCCTCAGCAACTTAGCAAGGCCCTTTCTCAAATTATATTTAATGATGCTTTATTATCACACATAAATTTCCCATGTAATCGTTCAAAGAAATGGCTGGATATCAATCAAAATACTTTCAGGAGTGATATAGATCAGGAATTTGTAACTTCACTGAGAAAATGAGCATCTTGGTGAGCAATCGTGATTTCTTCCTTCTGCTCTATGAGCTTAATCTTAAAACTATGTGGTTGCTACACATGGTTTGAATGGAATAAGGCAAGTAAGAGAAAAATATAATAAAACTGACTCTTTAAATCAGTGGTTCTCGACATGTGGTTCCAGGACTAGAAACATCAGCATCACCTGAACACTTATTAAAAATGCAGATTCTTCGGTCACCCCCAAACTGCTGCTAAATTAGGGATTCTGAGGCTGTCCTAGCACCGTTTAATTTTATTTTGAAATTTTTAATTTTAATGGACACATAATAACTGTACATCTTTCTAGGACACAGTGTGATAATTCAATACAAGTACACAATATGTAAAGACCAAAGAAGAGTATTTGGTATTTCTATTTCCTTATCATATCTTTATCTTTGGGGCCTTTGACTTCTTCTCTTCTTGTTCTTTAGGAAATACATAAAAGGTTGCTGTGAACCATAGTCATCCTGCTGTGCTATAGAACACTAGAACCTATTCCTCCTCTCTAACTGGATTTTGGTGGCTGTTATCCAGTCTGCCTCTGTCCCTTCTCCCCACTCCCCATCCTAACCTCCAGTAAGCGCTCTTTTATTCTTTTCTTTGAGGTCAGCTTTTCAGCTTCCATATGAGTGAGAGCACAGGGTGACACCTGTGTTTTAGAGCCACTAAGTATTTATTTCTGTTCCACTACTGCTACTCAGCTTTGTGATGCTGCTGAGATATATATAGGAAAAAAGAAGCTAAGACAGGCACCACCCTCAAATTTAGTGTGAAGCCAACCATCCCAAGGTGGATAGAGAAAAAAGTTTACTTATTGTTTCTGTCACAAGGAATGTTTTCACAATCATTTGGAAATATTTCACACACCACCATAAATAAAATGCTTAGGATTTTATCAAAAGAGTGTTGACTTTCTATTTTCTGTCTCCTGAATTCAATGTGGCATCAAAAACTCTGATAGTGCCTGAGTAGGAAGGAAAAAAAATTTCCTATTTGAAAGGAAATTTCTCTTTTGCATCTTATTACGTAAGTCAGAGATGATCAAAAGCATTTTGCTCTAAAGTTGTCATATTGATATTATTAATGAGGAAACCAAAAGTAAGGGAAATGACTTAGAATAGACATAAACTTTATTATTTTTTCAAGTTCTTTATTCAAAAGTTACCTGCACTTGATGGGACTTCTGATATTTATTGTTTTATAAACATTTTAATTACCCATTCCAAATAATAAACTTGCTGGCTGTGGGAACACATATAAAAAACAAAATTTGCTTTAAGTTCAAAGTTTGCAGATACAAATTTTAATAACCAACAACACTCACAATCCTCCATCACAGCCAAAAAAATCAAGCTAAGTTCTCTGGAGATTTTGTGCTAAAATACAAGAATATGATAAAAAGACATTTTAAAGAGTAAATTTTGCAAGAAGGAGGTGGAATAGAAGTTCATTGGACTAGACAAAGGGGAAGGAAGAGAAGGGAGGGGGCTTGGGAATTGAAAAGACTCTAGAATGCATTGGACATGACTTTTCTGTGTTCATATGTGAATACATGACCAGCATAAACCCACATCATGTACAAACCACAAGAATGAAATCCTTAATTAAAATAAGTTATACTCCATGTATATATGTCAAAATATACTGTCATGTACACCTAAAAAGTACAAGTTTTAAGAATTTTGTAACTATCCACACGGTTTTATTTTTATGTATGTTTTGATTGTGATTATTATCATATATTAATTGTACAAAAATGCTTTCTCTTGTGGTAGTCTCTGTGGCCATGAAGTCACCCAGGAACATTGCCCAGGATTAGCCATGCTGGTTACAGGCCCAGGATGCACAAGACACAATGGTAAGTAACCACTTCTTGCTTTCATCAGGCTTCCTGCTAAAATTATTCATCCTGATGCCTTCATCCTAAAGTTGTTCTGAGGTCCTACGATTGTCAAAAACCTCTAGTGAGGACCACTTATTTTATATTCATCATGATCCATTAATATGGCACATTATGCTAGAGTGTTCACGTTTAAAAGCACATCACTGAAATGAGGCACGGGCAAAATCAACTGGTGCTAGTATCTCTAGTGCAACAGGTGCTAATGGGAAAATAATGATGGCTACAAATTAAACAGCTGGTGCTGTGCCTGCTTTTCCTCCCCCTTTAATGTGAATATAAACAGATCTATGCTATGTATAGATTCATATCTAGTCCGATGAGATCTATAGAAAACTGTCCTTTTTAGCATCTATAAACATTTGTTTACAATCCTGGATTTGAATAACTCTTCATTTCACCTTTCCTAATTTCCATTCACTATTTTTCATCATATAAATCCATCGTTAAAAGGGTGGCACAGGTGGCTGAAAAGTCAAAAAATTCAGCACATTTGGAAGCTAATTTAGCTGAATTAATTTCGACCAGTAGTTCTATCAGTTTGCTCTTGCTGAAGAATGATTCTATAAAGCTACTGAAATGCAGTTTTGTTTTTGAGGCCATCCACCAAATTTTCATTGCTCATCTGGTATAGGTAATATTATATTGGTTTCTGTCTCTGCTAATGACTTATCAATCGGGATAATAGAGGAGCCAATTATTTTAGCCCTTAAGTGGACTCAATTGATGAATTAATGAAAAACTGTGGACTCCTCTAAGAAAACGAATACAAGGAATTCTTTCTCATTTGGAATTTGAGAAATGAAAGCCTGCTGTTGACTGGGTTCTTTTGTCAGCTAACACTTTCTGTGTCATATAAGGCGGTGTGAGATTGTAAGTTATCCTAAGAATTTAATGTGTCTTCCCATGTCAGAAGAGGAAAAAAAAAAAAGATAGCATCATGCCCTGGATTGACCAGTTGTTTCTTCCAATTGACAGAAATAATCAGGTGTTCCAGAATTGTATTGTCTGAATTGTCTAGGCAACGCGGTTGAACCAGTAGATTCAGAAAACTAAACTCACAAGCCTTGCTCAAGCAATTTAAATAGCTGATAAACTTCACATCTACAAGAAATAAATGTGCCTGAGTAAAACAAATTATGGATTTGTGAAAATGTTACAATGATCTAAATGTCAAAATGGGGGATTAGTTAAATAAAATACAATCAGCCATAAAATAAAATACTAAACATATTTACTTTAATTATTACAGCAAAGATGACAAGGAAAGATATTTGTAATATATTTAAAGTTAGAAAGCAGATTATATTACCATGTTTCAATATGACTCATCATATCTTTGAAATATGTGTGGTGTATTCATATGTGCTCCCCAAAATGTTAGAATGAGCTCTGTAATTCATCATATTTTCCTTTTATACACTTCATTTTTCTAATATTTCTTCACTGATTATGTGTGGCTAAGAAACAAGAATAAGATAATAAAGATTATTTTGATATTTTTAATGAGGTACATTTTTAAGGACATGATAATTAAAATTTTTGACAAAGCCAAAGAAGCCATCCCTAAGAATGGTCATTAAGAGGGTCTTTCTCAGGAGTCAAGCTTCACGCGTGAGACATTTCCTACATATTTGGCAGTTTGCTGGATTTTATCCTTACAATGTTTGTTGCTTCTCTGTCTTGGCATTAAAACGATTCCTGTAGTTTCAGGATGTTTTCCTCATTGCTTCATGCTCTTCTTCAATGGGATGTCAGAATTGCTGACCATGAGATTATAGTACTATCCAAGAGAAATATAGTCCTCAATAGGGTAAAGTCCTAAACATTTGTTATTAAGTTGTTGACTTTAATCTCATAATGTGTTTTCACACTTAAAAAAAATACCCATAATTGTGGGGTTTCAAGATCCATAACCCATACACAGCTTGGAGACTATGATTGTTCAAACTGAAACTTAGCACATAGTACAGGTTTTCAGGAAACTGTATTAAGCAGCCAGAAATGAGGGTCTTCTCTTCTTTTTCTCCCCCCACTTCCTTTCCTCTTTATAATTAACACTTGGGAGAGTGACCTCCTGATCCCTGGCCTCCTTCGTCATTTAATAATGCTGGGGGAGAAGAGTGAGAAGAATGGAGACTTACTTAGAAAGAGTGCCCTGGGTTGAACTCCCTAAGCAAAAGGGAGGGTGGCCCCAAGGCCACCGAGCTATCCAGTCTGGACCACCAGGCATATCTTGATGCTGGACCAAAAGCCAGGACTCTGCTCCCTAACTCAGTCCCTCTGCAGCAGGGTGACTTGAAGTCTCAGCTTCCCAAGGCCCACCATGGAGTGCTCTGCGGCCCTGTGCCACATTTCTCTTGGTCTCCTGGCATGAATGTAGCATTCAGCCCTCTGAAACTCCTAGGATTAACACTGTTCACAAAGCAGAATAAGAATAACAAAAAACAGCAATGATGCCTGGTTTTACTTACTTACAGTTCTATAGGTTACAAAGCATTTTACAGACATAAACTCACTTATCTTAGGCACAGAAGTTATGCAAGATTTCGGATGTTTGTCAGTTTTAGAAGCAAAAACACCACAGGTGTGTGAAAGGTAAATCTTATTGTTGAAGACAATAAGATTTGCTGAAAGGTAAATCTTATTGTTTTCAACAATCCATTTCTAAGGTAAGCCATCTTCAGACTTCCTTTAGCATTTTATCCAAGGACATGGGCTCTGCTGAGCAGGCTGGTGCAGGAATGAAGACAAAAAAGAAACCCAGAATGTTCTGATGATGCTTCTAGGACTGGGAGTAAGAGATGAAGAAGAGAGAAGACCAGGAACAGTCCTAGTTAAGCCACTTTCTTCCCATGGGCAGACTTTTCAGAAGCAAAAGTCTAATGGAAGGACCATTATAAACATCTACTTGGGGATGACTGAAAATATCCCCTTATTGCATAGATCCTATAACTATTTAATGACTGAATCTAGATTCCCTTGTGTGTCCAAGGTGCTAGTGTCTCATTAATAATGTTGGAAGTGTGTTGACTGCAACCATAAATTGGTTCTTATCATGTAAGAGTAATTCTTAGTAATTCTCCTGGCACTTAAAAAAATGAGGGTTATTCAAAATCTAGTTTAAGCAATGGAACTCCAAACAATTATGTGCACATAGGGACATTCAGTTACGGGCATACAAGGAATGCAGAAGTGCTCCAGAAGGTTCAATAAAGGCAAGTAGGGTGTTTGTTAAAGATGTACAATACAAATGGAAAGCAAAATTGGAATAGTAGTCTAGAAAGTTGCCTCAAATTTCTACATCCATGTGCTTAGAGTAACTATTGCATGTGTACTACTTTGGTTGTATCTAAGTAGGAGAAGACAAAAACAAAATTTATCTGAAGTATCCTAGACGAGCTTCTCAAAGTGTGCCAGAAAAATGGACTGCAGCACTCATCAACAACACCTGGGACTCATTTCACACCTTCAGAGTCAAACTCTCTCTGAGGGACATACCCAAAACCCATGTCCCTAACAAGTACCCTGAGTAAATTTAACATGGACCAAAAATTGAGAAACAGTATATATGCCATCATTATCAAATGATGACAACTTGTCCTATATTATTAATTTATAGGCTTGTCTTCTTTACATTAAGAGTGAAATTGTATTGACTATTCTGAGAACTATTCTAGACACTTCTGTGCTTTCATCATTTTTTTTTCTTGAAATTCTAACTGTAGCAAAGGCATGTTCTTTGGAAACCTTTAATGAAACTTCTTTATTCTTTACTTTTTATTATAAGGAATTGCAAATATATAGAAATCAGTTGGTAAGAATATGTTAAATACTCCTGTTCCAATCTAGTGAATTTCTATCACTAGAAATATTGTTTTCTCACAAGTTAAATTAAAAAACAAATTCCTTGGGCATATTGATATCCTCAACATTATGCAATGAGACTTAAAACTTAATAAGTGTCAATGTAATACAGAATATTATGAATAATTAGTATAAATAGAGAACCATCTTATTAAAAAAAATCTTTAGTTCTAAAAGTTTCATTAAGATATCACCCATATACATGTTCATATATTACACACACACACACACACACACACACACACGGATATAGCTAATATTGGAATAATGAAATACTATGCCATCTTTTTTAATATTTATTTTTTAGTTGTAGATGGACACAATACCTTTATTTTATTTATTTATTTATTTATTTATTTATTTATTTATTTATTTTTGTGGTGCTGAGGATGGAACCCAGTGCCTCACATGTGCTAGGCAAACATTCTACCCCTGAGCCACAACCCCAGCCCGGCTACTCAATCTTTAAAAAGAAAATCCTGCCATTTGCCACAACAAGGATGAACTGGAAGATATTACATCAAATGAAACATATACACACAAAATATACTGCATGAGTTTATTTATACTTTGAAATTCATGGAAACTAAACTCATTAGCAGAGAGTAGAATGGCAGTTACCGGCGGGGTGGGGAGTGAGTCGGGGAATGGGAGATTTGGGGCAAAGAATAGATAGTTACCCTTATGAGATGAATATGTTCTGGAGACCTAATTCATAGCATGGTGACTATACTTAATATTTTATTTGAAACTTGCTGGTAGAGGTCTAGCTCAGTGGTAGAGTGTGCTTATTAGCATGTGTGATGCCCAGAGTTCAATCCCCAGGACCAGAAACTTAAAAAAAAAAAAAAAAGTTGCTAAGAGAGTTGATTTTTGTGTGTTCTCCCCATACAAAAATAGGTAACTCTATAAGATGATGGACATGTTAATTATCTTGATGGTGGTACTCATTTCACAATGTATGCACATATCAAAATACCATGTTGTCAACGTAATCATGCAATTTTTATTATCAGTTATACCTCAATATATCTGGGGCAAAAAAAAAAAAGAAAATATAACTGAGTAGAGTATACTTGTTTATAGTTAAAGATGTATATTTTCTAACTTTAAAAATTCTCCTGAAAAACAGGAAATAACTAAGAGAGAAGAAAGACCTAAAGCTAGTGGAGGGTGTCCAGTTTAGATCCTGATGAACAAGCACTATTGAAAGAACCAAAGCCCCAGCTGTCCAGAGCTTCCTGTCTCTAAACTTGCCACTGGACTCACAAAAACCTGGCATCATGTCACTTCCATGCAGTTCCAAACCTGGCACCTCCAGTAGTCTCAATTTTTTTCCTCCTGTTTCCCTGAACACACAGCTCCCAAACCATGTGTTGTAAAAGTGCTACTAATGATAACTAAGGGCTTTAAGTTGATCAAGTTTATCTTCTTCCTGTCACATCTACAAGAGCTGGATCCAAATGTGCTGTCTTCATCTTCTCTTTAACCATCAGTCTTACAGGAATCACTAGGTTCATCAGTCAGAAACAAAGATGGAACCATACTGATAGTTACCTTCTATTTAACAAACTGGCCAGCGAAACTGACCTCTCCTAAAGAAACTTTTTGAAAGGTGGCTCCATTCAGCTCAATAAAATGCTAAATTCAGATGTTGTGCAAAAGAAAACAGTGGTCTATAAACTTAACCAATATCTGACTTGCAAAATAATATTCCTTAAACAAGTGCCACCGATTAGGTCTTGTTTTGTTGTTTATATACATTATTAGAAATTTTTAGCATAAACTGGATAGTCAGTTATCACCCCAAAACTTAATGTTAACCACAAAACTAGGGCCAATCTATTGGAGAATGTGCTCATATGTACAAAACTGGTAAGCAGAAAATCTGGCAGTGAGATCTACATCCATTTGTCACAAAAAGTTTTAAACTTTCCTGAACAGCTATATTTTACAAAAATGTTTAACACAGCCACACCACTTGCCATTTTTCTTTGTAATCAGTCAAAAATCTTTGCCTTTCTCTAGTTGCTTAAGCTTTATTCAAATGATTTATCTGTTCATCTGCTATGGTTTATATGTGGAAGTTTATTTTTTTCTTACAATATTCCATTAACTAGTTCATCATATTTTTATTGAGTCCCTATCATTTGTCACTGTGTGTACTTAAGGTGACTTTTTTTATCTACCTGCTTATGAATACACATTTTCATTGAAAGGTTCTTGGTCCATTCTTCACGGTCATAAAAAATGAAGAGTAATTACTACTAAATCATTGGTGTGCAAACTGTGGATCGTGGTCTCTTTTAGAGATATCAATTTCTTGGTTTGCATCTAGTATTTATTTTTAAAGTGAAATAGAATGTGGTCGAAAATATACAGTATACATTTTGATAGTAAAATAAGCATTACTTTGGAAACTTCTGTCTCAGGTATACATTGCATTGCATTGGTGTTTAAAGATGAAATATATTTCTTAATGAGGGGTCTCAGTCAACATAGTTTGAAAAATACTTCCCTGCACTAAAACCTCTTGAGATTAGAGAGGAAAAAGAAAGAGAAATGAAAGACTACTATCTCCAAATGAGCACATTGTTGCCATTCAGTTGGGTGGGCTATTACCTCTAATTTTGAGAGAAAGTTCATTGCTTGTTGAGTCTGAATACTGACTTTGAGAATTGTAAATGATGTTCTGATATTCTTAATGTGATTGTCTATCCTTCCATTTATCAATGCATTATCGGACAGTGGGCTGTCTAGATGGCATAATTCAGTGACTTTTTGCAAAGGAAAACAGTCTTTCATTATGATATACTCATTTATTCCTTTCCCAAACACTTTTCATCTTGTGGACATGCTCTTAGCACCTTGAATGTTAATTATTCACTTAGATGATACTGGATATTCCTGTAGGAAAAATATATTCTATGAGTAAATCTGGGGAAAAACAGTTGAGAAACATTCCTTTGCAGTTTGATTTATGCAGATGGAAGATCATATAGGCTATTGGGGTCCAGATCAAATCCCATATTTGTTGTACTACCTCATGATTATCTCCAGATTCCATGACTCTAGACCTTTAGATGGTTAAATTATTCATGGAAGTGAATCGCTGAATTATGTTCAGTTATAATTTGGTGACCCATACAAATGTACTATGAAATATGGAGACAGTACCCATCTTACACAATAAAGGGATTTTATTGTACATCCATTAAAAAGTGGATTTGAAGTAAAAAAAAAATTTGCTTAGCTGGAATTGTGGTTAGGATGAGAAAGGATTTATAATAATAATATATAATAATAAATGAAACCAAAGTTTGAAGAGGAAATCAGAGCCAGGAATTGGATAATGTCACTCACTAGTATTAGGGAAGAGTGTTAAAGATAAAAACTCACATCTCCTCTGCTTAATAAGACAATCCTGAAATGTTAGATAAATTAAAAATCAATGATTTGTTTGCCTGATCACAAATTTGGGTCTCTAATAGAGTCTAAAATGAAAAAGAAATGAGACAATTTTTTTGGAATTACTTGCCTCCTATAGACTGGGCTTACTTGGGTTGGATGTTATTCAAATATTTATTTTACTTTCTCACTGGTGTGTGTGTGTGTGTGTGTGTGTGTGTGAGAGAGAGAGAGAGAGAGAGAGAGAGAGAGAGAGAGAGAGAGAGAGATCTCTGTAAGGTCTATAAGGTTCAGCCTAGAAGTATCCATAAATTACTAATTGTTGAATTTGAATTTGTATTTGCAAAGAGAAACCATGTTTTTGAGTCTGGTGAACTGAATCCCCACTACCATTATGAATACCTGCAATACCAAATTTGGAGTTAAGAATATGATCAGATCAAGACAGAAGTGCAATGATTTGGTACAAAATCTTTGAGGAGTATATTTTTTAAGTGACCTACATAAATGCAGAATCTTAAGGTTGGAAATAGACAGCTATTTCCAAAAGTCCTAAAATTGTCCTGCCAATGCTTCCCCACCTACTCACACACATTGATTGAAATGTGAGGAGGAAAACAGGAGAATCGCCTACAACCAAGGGCCACCCCTTCCTCTGTGTTCCCACGGTACTTTACCCAACATTCTAGAATCTTTGTTTCACACACCATTCCCCATCCCAGGCTCAGCGGTATAAAAGAGACCTGGAAGAGAATAACATTTATTAGTGTTGATTACAATTTCCCTTTACCATAGCATTTCTATCCATGACTTGGTGACTCATTGAACAAATCATCTTCCACATGGTGGCTACAGAGCATGCTTGCTGTAATTTATTGTTCTTTTGCCTAGCCACCTGGTCTCACTGAATTCCGAAAAGTGGCATGAAGAACATATGGATACCTCAATCATCCCCAAGACATTATAAAACAGACTCTGTGTGTAACATATATGTATCCCATTATATTTACACACACATACACACACACATATATACCACATAATATTCATATGTATATACACCTACACATAAGAAGGTAAATTGCAAAGTTAACTTAATCATTAAACTTTATTTGGCTTCAAGAAAAATATTCTTTCTTCATCAAAGCCCCACTGGTAAGTTTCTCCCCCGAAAATAGTCATTGTCAGCGTTTGAAAAGACATCCAACTATTCATGTAAAATTGGGCCCTCTTGTTACTTGCTGGATCATGCCACCTTCGCAGAACACACATTATCCAAAATCAGTCTCAGATTCTTACCAAAACCTGGTCTCCCTGTTATGACACACCAGGTGAACAGCCCCTGACCTTTCCAGGGGCCCTCCCAGTTCACTTTGGCCTCTGTTGAGTTAAAACATGCAACAGGACTGTACATGTTTGGGTAATTTCCTTATTAAAACATTAAAAGTTTTTGTCTCTTTGATATCCAAAGAAAAGGCAGAGCAGTAGAATGACTCGTGACCCCAGCTTATCAGATGACAAGTGTCATGCTGTCAAGGCCTCATCACTGACCATGTGAGGAAGGCCACATTTTATAAGTGTTTACAACAGTTTAAGGTTCATGCTGCCAATCTGTGTCAACACCAGGTGATGGGGACAACTAGCCCAGTGAGTGGGGTTGGGCACAAGAAGAAAAGCAATGGAGAAAAATCCTTACCTAATTAAAAGATCATGTCAATTTTAAAATGCTTTTTAAGGCAAAAGGAACAAACAAAACAGAGAACAGTTTTTCCTTGTGTATTTCCTTACACATGATATCAGAAGTTGGGCAACACGCACTTTCAATATTTAAAGTACTATAGAGGTGTCACCTGCACAACCTGAACTCCATGAGTCCCTGGAAAAGTTGGTCTCAACAATTTGCTAAATCAACAAACTAATTTATTTCAGTTATAGCATTTTAGAAGCAAAGCCTCTCACTTCATTTTAGTGAAAAGCTTCCACAAGTTGTTGGACTAGTTTTGTGGAGTCTGCATGCATATAGGAATTCACAGTGTGTGTGTGTGTGTGTGTGTGTGTGTGTGTGTATACACCATGGGTTCCCTTGTTTTATCTAAATTGCAGGCAATAGCAATACAATATCCCCATATAATTGCTCTCTGTCTGGAGTCAGTAAGTCTGGGTTTAAGTTAATGTTAGGAGAAAACAAGTTCTTTTGTCCACTTCAGGAATCACCATATCCGAAGTACATTTGAATACCCTGGCTGATAAAGAGGGACCTTTGTATAACTGAAATGTTTAAGGTCCTGTAGCCATACTTTTTATCTGGTACTTCATAAGGGGATCTGAAAGCATTTGCATAGATGTTGCATACCTGAATAACTGGAAGACACCCGAGTTGTGTAAGGTCAATTCTCTGATACATTCAACTTTCTCTTTCCTGGTTTCAATTTTAAAAGATCTTGCTGCCAAGATCTTTCATATAAATGGCATATCTCTAATGTCTTTAGCCTGATATACCCCTAAATTCTCTAATTTGAATTTTGAGTTCATTTTTCACTCTTACGAGGGTGAACTCAAGAGCAAATGATTTGGCATTGCAAGTTTGATTTTACTTAACATATGCAGGATAGCAAATTCATTCACATGCTACGCAGACGCTTAATGAAAAAATTGGCTTCTTTATTTGCAGAGCTCAGCTAAGTGTTCTCAGGAGCCTTTCTTCCCATGTACACCACCCCTATACAGCCCACTAGGTCCTATGGGAAAAAGGGGAAAAAAACTTACCTTGCCAAGTTTCAGAATGAGAGACATCTCCAATGGACCTCATCGTTTTGTGGTAACCAAACTTCTCTCAGATGAATGTGCAGTTCTCCCCCTGCTCCTGCCTAAGTTGGTAACTGGGTATGAGGGAGCTTCCTGTGTCTTCAGGGGAGTAAGAAGGGGTGGTGACTCTAGGTACATCTGGTGTCTGAGAAGGCCAGGCTATTGTGGCCTGTGCCTTGACAGGCAAGGTGTCCTCTCTCACTACCAAATATGCCAAACCTCTAATCTCAAAGACTCCATGTATTTTACTCTAGCTCCAGATCTTTGCTACCACACAGCTCAACCCAACACACCCGCATCTCCTGGAGGACTGTGGGAACTTGTGAACCCCAACAGGCCACACACTGTGCACAGAAGCAGTACAGCCTCAGGTGCAACTCTGTCAAGCCCAGATGGCATCTTGTGGTGCCCACATTAAGAAAGTGGTGACTTTCATGGTGGCTCCCCAGGCTGTGCCACAGGTGTGGGCAAGGCTCTTCATCTTTCTGGCCTCTTGACACCCTTAAACAAATCTGGTTGTTCCCAACACACACCCAGATCTCATCAGCCTACTCTCCACCTGCCCCCAATATTGATTCTCTTTTTTCCTTTCATCAGCAACACACCAGAATTTTGGCTCTCCACTTGGTTTCCATCAAAAACAATCACATTTCTCACCTTTCCTTGTATCTAAGGGGTCAAATGACCAAACTCTGACTAATGGAATATAAATTAAGGGGTCAAACTTGGAATATGGCCTTCTTGATCCCTTTTCTCTATAATGGCTGGCGTGCAGATGAGGACGCAAAGCCAGAGCAGCAATCTTGAATCATGAGGAAGCTTGGGAATGTGGATGGTGAGGAAGCAGAAAGATGGGTGGATCTTGAGTCCTTTATAGTGAGGAGTGCTAGCCCACCCTTAACTTTCCTTCTCTAGGCAATCACACAGGGGAGAAGAAATCTCTACCTTGTTTCAATCATTGCTCAGATTTCCTATCCCTCAGCATGCAGTCTGATCCTGCCACATCTCCTGTCTTCCTCCTCTCACCGAGGTTTACCTAAGTTGAAAAGGAATTTCCTCTTCATCTTTCTGACTTCTAGAGACATTGCCTGCTTGAAGAACCCTGTTCAAGAGGTGAGAGCTCTCCTCTCAAAGACAGATAGTCTAATAGAAGGGAGACCATTAATGTAGAGAAAGGGGATCAGGGAGGAGGGAAGGGAAGGGAAGATGAGGCACTGGGGAGTGTAATTGATCAAGATGTCACAGGCATGTATATCACCATTAAACCCATTATTGTGTATAGCTAATATGCACCAAAAAAAGTCATATATGATCTCATCCTCCAGGCCTGACTCCTAATGAATTAATGAGAACTAAAGAAATTCAGTAGTTTATTTTCCAATAAATGCTAACTTACTACAGACTCAACAAAATCCTATACCTGATGTTATAAACTGAATGTTGTATCTATTTTAGTCAGATTTTTTATCCCTGGGACCGAAAGATCCAACGAGCAGAATTTTAGAGAAGGAAAAACTTATTTAGCCCTCACAATTTCAGAGATCTCATGGTGGAAGGGCATGGCAGAGGAAAGCAGCTTGGGACATGGCAACAGAAAGCAGAGAGAGCTCCCCTCACCAGGGACAAAATACAAACCCCAAAGACACACCACAGTGACGCACCTCCTTCAGCCACTCCCCACCTTCCTACAGTTATAGCCCAGTTAATTCATGTCAGTGGATTAATGCACTAATTAGGCTAAAGCTCTCATAATCCAATCATTTCACTTCGAAACTTTCATTTTTCTTACACATGAGCTTTTGGGAGACACTTCATATCTAAATCATAACAACATTCTTCTTTCTTTCTGTAATCCCAGTAGAAATAT
The DNA here is from genome assembly GCF_001458135.2 of Marmota marmota marmota. Classification (NCBI taxonomy): domain Eukaryota; kingdom Metazoa; phylum Chordata; class Mammalia; order Rodentia; family Sciuridae; genus Marmota; species Marmota marmota. The sequence continues at coordinate 13,747,798 of NW_026000196.1, forward strand.
TTCACCCTTCTTGGGGCAAGAGAATGCTTTGGAAAAGTGGGTGAGTGGTGGTAGTTGTAGGGAGGTAAGCAGGAAATCATGCACCAGGGAAGGGGGAAAAGAAAGAATACGAATATATTTAAGACATATCGTCACCACCTAAATATGCATGTACATGTTGGAACATATATAGTCATATATGTACATAGGTTATCATAAACAACCATATAGTATATAATCAATTACTGCCCAACACAAATGAAATACATGAACTCTACTTTTTTTCATGTTCCAAACTCCTCCTAGCTGACAAGGAACTGGAGAAACTTCTCACTATCCCCAGAAAAATCTCTCTTCCCAAGTTATTTCAAGGCAACATCTCACTGGCCTAAAACCTGAGTGAGCATAACAAGAAAGCCCCACCTCAGGTCTCTTGCCCTGAAGACAGGGAGCACTGAGAGAGTGCAGGATGAAAGTTCCCCTACCCCACTCCTGTACCTGCTCCCTGTTGATTACCTGTGCCAACTATGCAAATTACAAAACCATGCCTGACAGCCTGCTGCCTCCAAATCACTTACAGGACATGCTTTTCCAAGGTGTGGCGGCCACCCCTGCCTTGGAATGCAGGACTCTCCCTCTCTGGGAGTTCCCCTCCTGGGATTTCAAGCCTGCCAAATCCTTGGGATATATCATGACTTCTTTAGTCATGATTATATGGTTGTTGGTTCCTCTGTAGAATGCCCAGAAGTGGGGAAAGTCTCCTTTCTTGATTCCAGGTCAATCATATCCTAGAGCAACACTGTTCACTAAATTGAACAAAATTCCTCATGAAATCACCCCCTGAGTAGTTCTCGCCCCCTTGCTGATGACACCTTATCTAGCCATTTATCCCAGCTGATCCCTATTCCCAACCCAAGGACCCAGACACAAAATCTTAGCACTTGGATACTAGCCCCTTGCACACCTACTCCCATCCCATACTGCAGGAGGCATGTCTCTGCAGCAGCTTCAAAATGCGGTACTTCGTACCAACACAGGAACAGTATGAGCTGTCCGCTTTGACCAAGATATTGACCCACCTCATCCCTGACTCACTTCATACAGGGTCCTGGCTCATCCTTCAAATCTCAGTGCAACCACTACTTGCTTCGGGCAACCATCTCTGTCCATTGACCACTCCCTCTATCCTCTATCAGGACCACCTGTACATTCTTTTTAGCCCTACTTTTCCCTTTTAACAATTTTTACATACATGTTCTTACATTTCAGTGTGATAGATCTGTATATACCTGGGTCTGGACAGTGACAGAAAGCTATTGTTCTCTAGGACTTTACTTCATCCATTAGAGACAGGCATCATACAGAACATCAGGGGGAAATAAATATACAGTACATCTCTCCATAGCATAGGAAATATAAGAATTTTGTACTCCAAGGCAAAGTCTTCTGACATGAAATGAAATCAAGTGACATAGTAATAAGCTTTTAGAGAAGGAAAGATAAATATACCATAGTGTATTCGTCACTGTTACCAAAACACCTGACAAAAGCAACATAGAGGAGGAAAAGTTTATTTTGGCTCATGATATCAGAGGTTCAGCTCATGGTCAGATGACTCCAGTGCTCTGGGCCCACGGTGAGGTAGAACATCATTGTGGAAGAAAGCTGCTCCACTCATGTCAGCTAGGGAACATAGAGAAAAAGGAGCCAAGGACAAGATATATAACCTCAGGGGCAGACCCCAGGAAACTACTTCCTCTAGCCATACCTCACCTGTTACAGTTATACCCTATAATCCAGTCAAATTATTAATTCATCAAATGTATCAGTTCACCAATTAGGTCACAGCTCTTATAATTAATCATTTCATACTTGATCATTGCTATATTCCATAACACATAGAAAACAGTTTTTTAGAGGTTTTTTTTTAACATAATGCAATTAATACCTGTAAGAATAACTAAACATTTTCCTAATTCAGTTAATTCAGAAAACTAGTATAACAATGAATTTTGGGTGGATTTTTCAATGCTATGCAGTTACTCCATGTCAATCTGATTTGCCTGCATGACGGCAGTGTCTCATCATTTTCTACAAAAGCTATGGAGCTTTTTTAGATGTGCCAGTTCTCAGCACAGTCCTTCTGGTTGGCCTCTTTCTCATATTTTCTGGGATGTAAATAGTGTTTGGCTGTTACTGGCTTAAACAGACTCCTAGGCTCCCACTGTCCACCCTGCTTCTTAACTCTGTTCACTGGGATAATGATGGTGGCTCAATATTGCCTATGGTGGAAGAATTATGGAAATCAGTCAACACCATAAATCAGGGGTTTATTTCTAAAAGAGACAGTTGATAAACACTTACTAGCTCACCAACAAAAGTAAGGAAATTCTTAACCAAATTTTAAAAATACTGTTTTTAAATGAGTTAATTTAGGTCCATCAGGCCCTGATCATATTGCTTCTATTCCACTGAACAGATCATATGTAGCTATTTCTTTAGCATGCTTATTGTTAAACCTTCTGTGCATTTCCATGGTGAAACTCTTAAGCCATGACAAGAAAAACAAAACAAAACAAAAAAAAGATAAAATATATCCTCCAATGTAGAGGTTTCTCATTTAATTTAGAATTTCTTATCCACTCTGACCTCATGAACAATAGCTGCGGAATTTCCATCCATATTTCTCCCCATGTGATAAGAACGAGTAGGAGGAAGAGAAGGAGGAGAAGGAAGAAGAAGAAGGAGAAAAAGAAGGAGAAGGAGAAAAAGCTTCTAATAGCCATTGTACTTCAAGAAGATGGTCAGCCACAGTAAAAGATGAGGCCTGGGGGTAGTTGTCCCTGAGGTCCCAGGGACACCTGGCACCTGTGGGATCCCTTACCCTGCACACTGTTCCTCTGATTGCAGGCTCTGGTTCCCATGACAACTCTTGTTTTCTCCCACTCCAATTCTTCTCTTCGCCCTTAAAAAAAAAAAAAATAGTCTCAAAGCACAGACTTTTAAAAATAATCACTAAAAGAGAGTAGTTAAGGGTAAAAGTCAGAAAATGGGTTGAGAGAAATGACAAATTCAGTGAATAATCCAATAGCTACCCACAATTAAGTTTTGAAAATAGGGAAGACTCCTTATATCAATATAACTATCCAAGGCCAAATTTTTTCCTTCCTCTTGTCTTAGTCTTTGGAATAAAACAACTCTAAATTTAAAACTGTACAGAATCACATAAATTCTCCATCTGTATCCTGAATTCTGATAATATGTCCTTTAGCATCCATTTCCATCTCTGTCTTTACTTGACATGAATTAATAAATTCCTAATCAATATCTTGTTCTTTATCTGGAGAGATTTCCATGATAGAGAAGAAATCATCAGTGTCTTCATTTACTCTCACCCATACTCCTAAACAGATACAAGCATTTTATCCCATAAGAAACAGTCCTACAAAATGGGGCATGACCTTGACAGAGGAGGAAGCTGACTTTGATGACCTGGAATTAATGGAGTCAGAGTAGACATGTGACAGTTGTGTAGTGCCATACACTGTTCCAAGTACTTCACATGTATTTAGTTCTGTCAAGATTATAAAAAGTATCAACTATTATCGTCCCTACTCAACAGTTGGGAAGGCCAGGGAAAAAGAAGAAGTTAAGTAACTTTCCTGGGAGCACATATTGGTAAGTGAAGGGGCTAGAATTCAAACCCAGTACTCTGACATTTATACCACTATACCAGCTTAGCAAACTTATGCATGAGGTGGTATCATCCAACTGCAGTGGCCTGAAGACCTGGTCTTCATTTAGTCACTGTCACCTTCAACTATCTCCACTGAAGTTTCTGTGGAGATTTTGGACCACCCACACCAGAAGACCTTTGGCACTTGTTAAGAAGGCAGAGTCTCAGAAACCTGCCCCTCCTGTGTCTCTTACACTCACCAATGCATACTTGACATCCAGAGCCCGAGACATATTTGTCTCAATCAGATCCTGAAGAATATGGTCTCTTCTGTCAATGTTCTTGTTCCTTGCCATACACCAACATCTCAACCCATGGGTGCCACTGCCAGAAGGAAACAGACTCAATGGCTGGCTCCAGGGTCCACCTCCACCAGGATGCAGGTGCTAGGAAGAATGGCATGATCAAAAGTAGGCAACAAGGGCCTTTGGCCTCGTAATTGATATACTGGAAAATGTCTTTTCTATGAAGAATAGCCATTGTGTGTTGCCATTTTTTAATGCAAAACAAAAGAATTTAATGTTTTATATTCTATGCAACAAGCAGGAAGAAAAAATTTGATATTGCTGGCTTGTACTTCTTAGATGCCAACAGGAAGATACCACTGCAGACACACCTTTCAGAGGGGTTCCTTGTAATTAAGGAGCATTTCATATTGATGTCCTTAACGATTTACCATTAAAATGTCTATTTTGTTGTAGGATAAGCCTAATTCGTGTTCAAAATACTTGGGGTTGCATATCCCACCTTGCCCAGATATTATCATAATAAAAGAAATTAATTTTTGTATGTTCACTTGTTCACTTGGCAAATATTTATAAAGCTAACATTTTGAGTCCAAAATCTTATACGAAAATTTAGAAAGATGCCAAAGTTAAATGAGTTTGCTGCACCAAACTCAGGGTACAGAGGGGAAGATGTCACTCTCTATTTTAATTTTATTGGATTTGAGAATATTAAAATTCCACTTTTTAAAAATACTTTAAATTATTCATAAACAAAAAACAACATGGTTTGTCATAGAATTTCTATTGGTAAATGTTATTTATGCTTATCCTATAGTTCCACTGAATACCAAAGGACTAAAAAGAAAGTCTGAAATGCAGTTGTCAAGATCATCAAAACCTTCTGCCTGTAAAACAGCTATCCAATCCTTAGCAATGCATGGAGGATGGTTGAAAAATCTTTAAATATCACCATTTGCTTATAAGGATTTATCAATCCTATGCTAGAACTTAGCTTCTGAAACATTTATAACTTCCATAAAACCACGTAACTCATAATAGATAATGTGAGTGAAAATACCCAAAATGTGATATGGGCATTTCAGCAACCTGATAATATGAGTGAAATGCATGATACTTAATCCATGATTTGAACCTAAATCTATCTTGACCAGATTTACTTACACCATGCTTTTAAAATGTCACAAAGAAAGCTGCTTAGCTTTCTATTTCTTGTGAAGAGCCCACTAACCAGTACAATTTTACATTTCCCTTATGGAGCATTACCAAAAATGTTTAAGGTGAATCTGTCTTAAATAAAGTATTTCCTGATTTGAATTATATCTCAAATGACTCCCTTATACAGCAAATGCAGTTTAAATTTTTTTTGGAAGTTTCAAAAATGTGTAATATAATTTCAAAATAAGTTTATTCATTTACTAAATGAAAAAAATCAGTATTCAGGATATGAATTTGTAGATTATAAAATCAAACAAATAGAGAACAGACCGAATGAGTGGAACCATGCAGTGGACTTAGCCAAGCCAAATAAAACAATCTCATACCAGACCCTATGACTGAACCAAATGCAATAATACAAAACCCAGGAGGTTAAGTGGATTCCAAGAGGAATGTTCTATTTAGAATTTCTATTTCCTCTGTGTTAAAATCTGGGAACTCTATTTGATTTCTTTGATATAGTTTAGACATAAGAAAATATCATTATAAGAAAGGCCATGTTTCAATAATCAGGCATCCAAATCAGGGAAACTATATATTCCATAGTGTGAGATCATTTTAAAATTTCATAAAATACAAATGTCTTATCAGATCTTGCTACTGTCACAGTTTTCTTTTCTCCTGCCATCCTCCTGTTTTCCTTGCTTATAAAACTTTGTTTTTCTTCAGGTATTGAGTACCTAAATCTTTTAGGGGAGGCTGGATCCCTCAGATCTGGGAGTAAATTCATTCCAGAAGTTCTACTCCTTGGCTACCAGATTTTAAAGCAAAAAAAAAAAAAAAAAATCAAGGCCCTCCAGACAAGCTTGTATTCTCTCTCCTTTTTCCTGTTTTAACAAAGCTTGGGAGTCGTAAGGCTTGGGATTGCAGCAGCCCTGTAACAACATACTGGGATGGTGTGAAGCATGGAGCCATGACCATCATACTCAGAATGGTAGAACAAATAAATGGAAAATTTTGGATTGTTGATGATGCCATTGAATTGCTAAAGGAACCAAACTCAGAGTTATCACTCTACCCCCTGACTTTTTCTTGTATTAGATAATACATTTTCCAATTATTAAAGCCATTTGTATTAGCATTTCCTTTGGCTTCCAAACATATTTTTATCAACTTTTTTTTTTTTTTTTGTCAACATTCAGTTAGACAAGTTTCTTTCCAAAATGGCTTCATTTCCACTTGGTATTCCTTTCTCATGTGAGTTTTGTCTTCCTATGGAAGCCTCACCTCCCATCAGTACAGTGTTGGACACCCAGTGCCCATTTGAGCCCAAGTAATACTTTTCTTTTTATAAGTTAATTATTTAGGTACTTTGTTATTAGTGATGGAAAGCTGACTAACACAGCCCTTCTCAATATTTCTGTAAATTCCTATAGAGACTCATGTGACTTTTTAATCAGAATGTCTATTTCTCCAGCCTGTAATCCTCAAACACCCACATCTGATGCATTATAAAAATCACATTTTTCACTTGATCTATACCAATCCTATAATTGAAATCTAGCTCCTTTTCCGTGATTCCTATAACACCAGTCACACAGGTATTAGAATGTGTCCAATTTTGCTAAATATCTCAGTCTTACATGGAAGCAACACAAGTCAATGATGTGTGTGAGGCATCTGCTTTGTTAGCTCTTCAGCCCCATGGAACTAGGATGGTCTTCCCTCTACAGTCCCTCTCCTTGGGCTAGACCTTGGCCTCTTAAGAGTGTTTGCCTCCTCTTTGGCTGGGGACCACACATGCTTCAGCTTCCCTCACATTGTCACAGGAAATGTTGGTTCTTTGACCTATTCAGCTGCTAGCCTACCTTTAGCTACTACTCAAGACAGATTCATATAATATCTTTTTTTTTTAATTTTTTATTGTTGGTTGTTCAAAACATTACAAATTTCTTGACATATCATATTCCACACTTTGATTCAAGTGGGTTATGAACTCCCACCTTCACCCCATACCCAGATTGCAGAATCACATCAGTTACACATCCATTGATTTACATATTGCCATACTAGTGTCTGTTGTGCTCCGCTGCCTTTCCCATCCTCCACCATCNCCTCTCGCGTTTGAGTCCCCGTAGCCGATCCTCGTGCGATGGAAATCCTTCCTCCAGGTTCCGGAGCACCCCACTATTGCTGGAAATTCCTAACAAGATAGCCTTTAGCCTTCCTGACTTGTCATACTCCCACACAGTGAAGCAGCACACGGGGGCAATGCACTCCCCTCGCCGCCATCTTCCTCTTCCTCGCAAGGTCATATAATATCTTTACTAAACTGTCTCACTATTGGAACAACACAGAGAGGATGGCATGAAATTTTGCATTTAAAAGACTCATATTTTTCCCTATCCCTCCAAACCATCACCAGCAATTTCTTTAATTGCAAGGAAAAAAAAAACAAAGAAATTGGATTTTCTATTGATATGAATCTTGCCAAGCACCACAATGCCAGCTGCCCCCTCCCCCAGCTCCATGGGAACTTTTCCTTAGAAGGCAGAAGTACCCACCGACAGCTCGGGTTTTAAATAAAAATTTTATTTTACCATACTACACTGGAAACAAGTAAAATAAGCTCCTTTATCTGTTTCATAAAACATAATTCCATTTTAGCTTATTTTAATCTCAATTTTCTTTTGTTTCTATAGAAACAAAGAAATCAAATCCCAGCATTTAGTGTTCACACATGTGAATTTTCAATTTATAAAATGGTCTTTCTCTATTGTTTTAATGTCTAGCAAATTCAAAAGTGCTGCTGAAGCCAAGTTATTTATCATAAAATCTATAATAAAAAATACTTCTACCCCCCCAAGAAAAGCAACAATAAAGAAAATTGAACTACATTTTATAATGCTCCTGAAACTACTAAAGCCATGAAGTCGCAAAGCATTGTAAGATGACATTTTGCTTCAGCAACTTTATATAAGTTGAGGCTTTAAGATGCCAGCTCTTTCTTTAATAATTACTTTGATGTGCTTGATTTCTTAATTCTTACAGCCTCTTAAAATAAAATAGAAATTATTCTTGTACTCACCACAATGGAAATACTCTTTAGTTAGAAGACATTTTGAGATGTGGTGATGCCAATGAGGGCAAAAATCTATCTTCTAAAATTATTGTGTATTATAAATGTATTAATAAGAGTAGCCACCAGTTATCTGTCACTTCGCACACATGATCTCACATAACCTTCAGGACAGACCTGAGTAAAAGGTAATAATATCCCCGATGTCTGGCAAGAAAGTGCAGGGTCATAAGGGTTGAGTAATTCGTTCAGGCATCAAGTGGCAGAACTAGAATCTAAAGCCAGGACTTTCAGTCTAAATATTACACTTTGACTTTCTATGTCCTAGCTACCACAGCAAGGTGAATGCTCATTTGTACTTGTTCATTTCTCCTCATTTTTGAAAAGCAGTGGTTTTTAAAGTTTGGTGCACATGCTAGAAGCAACATCACCTGAAAATTTTTCAGAAATGCACATTTTCAGTTAGGTATGGTAGTCCATGTCTGAAGTCCCAGCAGCTCAGGAGGCTGATCAAGGAGAATCACAAGTTCAAAGCCGGCCTCAGCAACTTATTGGGGCCCTAAGCAACTTAGTGAAGCCTGTCTCTAAATTAAATATATATATATATTAAATATATATATATATTCCCAGCCCTTTATATATATAAAGGGCTGGGAATGTAGCTCAGTGCTTAAGAGCCCCTGGGTTCAATCTCTGGAAACAAAAAAGAAAAATAAATAAATAAATGCACATCTTCATGCCTACCCCCAGGTGCACTGCACCAGACAAATCAGTGATGCAGTCCAAAACTTCCATTTCAACAAACCCTTAGATAATTGTCATGTATGCTAACATTTGAGAATCATCTGGAAATATCACCAAAGGTGACATAATTTGGGGGTACTAAAAATCAATACAAGAACAGAAAGATAGAAGTAACTATTACACAATTAAAATCCTGATAAATGTATAAAAATAGATCAATAAAGTGCCAAGAGGAAAAAAATGGGGGAAAGATGAACTCAGAATGAACATTCTGGAAATATATGCAGGGCTTTGAAGAATAAGTAGGACAAAGCAAAAAAATGAGGATAAAGTGGTGGGGCAGGCAAGCTGAAGGATCATCAAGGTAACCAGCTGTCTGTTGGGTTGGAGTGTAGGAAGATGAGGAGACCCAAGGGTATCAGACTGCAGCAAGCAGAGGCTAGTCTGTGAGCCATCAGGAAGGTTTAATGATGCTTCAAGAGAGGGAATAACGTCACAATAGCTGGGCTTAGAAAGAAATATTTATTAGCATTGTAGAGGACAGGGTGCTGAGGGGCAGCAGGGAGTCATGCTCAGGGACTAGAGCACCCACCCCCACCAGAATCTGAATTAAGCCTCCTGGTGAAGTTGACCTCACCCTAGATGTGAGCCTGAGAATTATCAGTGTACACAGAATACATATAAAAAAGGCCAATGAATAATCCTACTTCTACTTCTACTGCATGAAGAAGAATAATCCTTCATCTTCTACTCCATGATCTTTGTTTAATTTTTCTTTGAAGATTTCCTTTTTTATTCCTGATTATGAAACTCACAAGTCTCAATATAGAAAATTCAGAGAATTCTAAAGATAATAAACTTAGATCACTGTTAACATTCTGATACAAATCATTTGAAAGATAAGTATGTATGCATTTATGATATATATCGCCATATCTAGGGCTGAGACCTTATTTTGACTGACTTTTTCATTTAGTAAAAAATTACGTGAAGACACAAATTCTGTTGACTACATAACATTTGAGCTCTTTGGCACCTTATTTGTTGCTCTGATGGCCATCCTTCTACATCAAGTCTTTTTTTGTGTGTTTGTTGTGTTTGGAGGACACAACATCTTTGTTTGTATGTGGTGCTGAGGATCGAACCCGGGCCACACGCATGCCAGGCGAGCGTGCTACCGCTTGAGCCACATCCCCAGCCCCTCTACTTCAAGTCTTACCTATAATTTTAAATTTTAAATTATATCTATAGGTAGATTCTTGGATGAAATTAGACATCATATTTTAGAGACAATATCCTAATCTATCGTAATTTCTTATTATGATAATGGCCACCAAGAATTTTGCACTATTTCACTCCCAAAGTTTATGAATATTAATCTTCCTATAAGCACAAAAGCATCAAATATTACTTAGTGCACCTTGATGCATGCTTTTTATAATAATACATTATTGTTAGAACTGATGTGACAAAACACTGGCATTACTTTCTTAGCATAACTTGATAGTGCTATGACGGACATTTTCAGAACATAGCTAATCCCCCACCTCACAAAAAAGTACTTTCTGATCTAGCCATTGTTGGTCTTTGAATACCAACACATGCTGTCAATAGCTACCAAATATCCCTAACTATGAGAAACTGCAGAGTGAAATGCCTCCAAGACCAAAGAAAAATCCCAAAAGAAGCAGGAGAAAACACATGAATCTGGCTTCAGGACCTACAGCATATACAGAGTGATAAATTTGAAATAGCATACATAAAGGGCTCCATTGATTATGAACAGAACATTGGGTGCAGACAAGATTTTCTTAATGCATGAAAGGTTAAGAATGATCGCTTTTGATGTTAATTGGAAGAATTTTCTGTAGGGTAGGTACACCCTTGACAAATGAGTTCTTAGTTAATTTCAGGGCACGGTAAGTGAGTGGTACACTCTTTAAGAATCCGTTTTCCCCTCATTTATCAACACTGCACCCTATAATGTTATATTTTAAATTGCCTTCACTTATGATTACTTTCTTTAAAAATTAAATTCAGTGTGAGGTCAAGTATATAACCACTTTGTTTTTCATTGGTAATAGCTTATAAACACAGAAAATTTATTATTTCTCTTCGAGTTAGCCTGAGAAACCCTTAGTACTATGCAACTTAGCTGACAAAATCACCTCCTCCATAAAGTCTTCTCAGCCATTCCCCATTGAGTAACTCAGGATTTTCTGTTTCTACAATTCCTTTCATCCATCTCTATTATGTCACCTTTTATGTTGCAGTAGAATCAGGGTGCCACCTTGTTCACCCCAGTGGAACCGTAAGCCCCTGAAGACAAAGGTCTGGGCTTCTTATTTATTTATTTTGAATTGATACATAATAATTGGACATGTTTGTTGGAAACAGCATGATAATTTGAGACATGTCCATAACATATAATGATCAAATCAAGGAAAAGGTCATGGTTTTGATATCCCTAGCATGCAGCACAGTACCCATCTCCAATACTTTCATATTCAATGAACGGATTGATGAGTAGGGACATTATGATGTAATCAAAAGGAGGGTGAGGCTGTGACATAAGATGACAATGGTGGGAAAGAAGAATGGAAGTCTCTTCCATACTACAAGACTCAGTGGCACTTTAAAAAAACAGGGAAGAAAGAACAGGTTTGTAGAGATTGTTGATTACCTACCTAGTATCACTTTTCACATTCTTGAACTCTTAATTTATTGGAGCAGCAATGCATCCAGAGTTTCCAAAGTTCATTCCTCTGCCTCCCTGGTTGATTAGGGTGCAGCACTGTCTAGTTAATTCAATGTCATAAGCAAAGATTTTGGGGTGGCAGTTTCAGGAAAGCTCCCCTTGAAGGGTGGCAGATACAGGTGGCAGATGCCCTTTGGTCCTGTGATCTCCCTCCTTTCTGTCCTAAAGTGCACATAAGCAGGACTGGAGTTTCAGCCACTCTTTTGAGAATGCAAGAATGAGCATCACTGAGAGTCTTTCAGACCTTTACATCAGCCTGTCTAGTGTGTAAGTGATGGCAGACATGGTAAGACAAAATTGATAGGGCTTACAATTAGACTTGGGAGTTTCCTGGGGGTCAAACAAGAACCTTGGGACCAAGATAATGCTGAAGTTTTGAGGTTTTAACACAAGGAAGAGTTTATTCCTATATACAAACAAAATGGCTGAAACATAGGGGAAGGGATAGGAGAGCTGACTTACAGAGACAATTGATGAGCTTCAGGCTTGATATACTGAGCTTGAAGACATCCAGGTGGAGATAAGACACACTCAGGAGAAACATTATGGTGGGCCAGACCTGTAAGCAGAGGAGATAACTGGAGTATCAAGAATGGATGGGTTTGCTTAAAGATAAAGTATCAGGCAAAGAGAAGATGACAAAGGACAGAATTCTGAGCAGCACCTTAAGACAACAGAAAAAAGATTCACCAACCTTGAGAAGAAAACAAGAAAAGTGCTACAGAAGGAAAGTAAGGGGGTTTCAAAATAGTCAATGATGCCAAACAGCAAAGGAGCAGGATCATTCACAAACTGTCATTTGATATGGCCCTCAGGAAGTCAAATGTGTCCATGAAGAACACAACCTCAGTCTCCAGGGGTGGAGAGTCCTGGAGATTCAAAACTCTATGAAAAAGTGTTGTCAAAGAGAATATTCTCTCAAGAAATTGAACTACGAAGGGAAGAAGACACAATACCACATAACTAATGCCATATAGGGGCAGCAAGCTAGTCATTCCTTCAGTACAGACTTAATTGGATGAAGAATATGATATTTAATATTTAATCAAATCTAATATCTACTAAGCTCAGTATTTAATATGTATAGGAAATATAACATAATCTGCAGTCACATTTTGGACCAGTCACGTTTTTGGCAGTAAATGCTTGCTTTTGAGACAAGTAAATGCTTGCTTTTGAGACATCCTATCTTTAATTCAGTACTCTTAAAAACAATATACTACTATATTGGAATTAAGAGACCATGGGTTTAATGTTCTAATTCCATAACAATTTTATTATGGCCTTTGCATGTACTTACACCTTTTCGCCTTTCTCTTCTAATAGGTGAAATTTGAATCCTAAATATTGCCAAAGTCAGTACAGCTTCATGCTTGGTATTAGCCTAGCAAAAGTTTTCTCCTTTCTCCTTGAGAGAAACTATGTTGAGTCCAACTCATGTATTGGATCTTATCAATTAAGCTGCCCTGGACTGATATTGGCACTGCTCCTATGTCAATTCACCCAATAAGATTCTGTAAGAGTATGCAACTTTATGAAAGAAGGGTTCAGAGAGTTCTCAGATGCTCTGTTTGTATTTTGATTAGCACCTAGAATTATTAGTATATAATAATCATCATCATTTTATGCATTTATTAATAGCCAGAAATTTTTCCATCATTAACTTTGTGCCAAATATTTTGTACACATTATTTTGTTTACATCTCCCAACAAACTTATCCCCATTTCACATATAAGAAAATTGATGATCAATATTTTTAGTGACAGGCACAAGTCACAGAGTTAAAAAGTAGAGGAGCACAGATTTGAACCAAGATGTGTTTGATAGTTCTAGTCACTGTGATTTACTGTCATTCCTAAAATCTCAGGCATTGTAATTTTGAAAATATTCTTAAAAATACCTTGCTCTTGGGGCTGGATATAGACAATTGGTAGAGTGCATGTCTTGCATGTGCGTGGCACTGGGTTCGATCCTTAGCACCACATAAAAATAAAAGAATAAAGGTTAAAAAAAATACCTTACTCTTCAGGGTGACTCAATTAAAATGGGCATGATTACTTTTCATTTTTATTATTAATGTTATCCATGGGAGACTGAGCCTCAGAAATATACCCTAGTAGTGAAATAGTAATGGACCAAGTCCACATTCAAGCCCAGATATCCCACTCTAAATTCCAATCCCCTTCTTCCTCAAAGTACTTCCCACTGGAACATAAAGTACACTTATAAAATCTAGTCTCTGCAGTGGCGATGAATAACTGTATCATAATAATGTTGACTATTTTCTTTGCTTTCAGTTATCTATTTTTAAAAATGGTCTCCAAAGGTTTCTAAAATCCAGTAATCTACACTAGAGATGGATCAAGCAGATCGTTTGGAACAAGGCACTCGGGTCAATCATTTTTAGAACCAAAAGCAGAGCAAACCATTTTGGGTTTACTATTTTGAGGTTCTGAAATGTTCAGTTGCGTTTGTTCCCTTTGGTCTGCCGCCAGGAACAGAGGCATAAGGGCTCAAATACCAAATGAAAGGGTGTTCTCACAGTGTTTCTGGCCAGGACCAGAGTGGAAATATCGGAAAGCTCACAGGCAAAGCTGTTCTTCTGAGATTTTCATACCAAACCTGCAAAAGCAAGATGCTTGCAAAAAAAAAAAAAAAAGCATATTTTTTTGAGTAGTTATCTGGAGAAAATTTTTACTGCAAACTCTGCCTGACCTGACTTACACTTTACATCCATTCATTCTCATGTTGTCCACTCATCCTTCCAAAGACCATGAGTTCAGGTAGGCATATGCTGCATGGAATGAGTAGAGTAGGTGATTCTTTTACAAATACACCTCAGTTGGAAATACACTTTGACATTCCCACAAAGATGTTTTAGATTGTAAATATTCTACGTAGTTTAAGAGTACAGATCAGCAAATGATATTAGACAAAAACCCTACATAATCATATTCTGTTCCCCCAACTAGGGGACTACTAGGGCATATTTCTGAGGCTCAGTCTTCCATGGATAGCATTAATAAGAAAAATGAAAAGTAATCATTGACTTAAGGGCAATAGGGCAATTCTCCAATACTCACTTTATTTTTAATGCATCTCTATAAATTTCCACCAAGTTTATTTTTGACTATTGGATTAATTGAATTCTAAACATAACATGCACTTCTAATTTTACCTCATCTACTGGATTCAAGACTAAGGTATGATCTCTTTCCTTTATTTTAACAACCATGGACTTGTGAGTTTCTACTGTTTAGTTATTAATTTTATTTCTGAATTTATGGTTTAATTACTTTCTAAATCATTTGTGTTCTGCCTTCATAAGTTCAGGCAGTTAAAGTAAAAACTATGGTAGTTAAATAGAATCATTTCCAATATAAGAGTCCACTTAAACTAGCAGTTCAAAAAAAGAGCAGATATGGGGCTGGGGATGTGGCTCAAGTGGTAGCACGCTCGCCTGGCATGCGTGAGGCCCGGGTTCGATCCTCAGCACCACATACAAACAAAGATGTTGTGTCTGCTGAGAACTAAAAAATAAATATTAAAAAATTCTCTCTCTCTCTCTCTCTCTCTCTCTCTCTCTCTCTCTCTAAAAAAAAAGAGCAGATATGGATTAGGATGATCAGAAAGGCTTGGTCTCAATCAGACCAAAGCAATCAGTTAATTCCCTGAGAGAGGATATAAAAAGGCAGAACACTGGGTGTCATTGAAAAAAAAAGTATTCCTTAATTCATGTTCCATTGTATATGGCAATTGGAATAAAAGAATAGTGAACATCAGCAAACAGTGAATACCACAGATGTAGCCAGGTCATTATTTTATAGTACTTTCAGAAACTTTAATGTTCTAATGGTTCCCTTTAAGGACCCCATTTATAGTCTGGAAAGGAGCATAATGTGCCTAGTGCAGTTGGCCAGTGTACATCTTTTCCATAGAGCATCCCATGGGGCTATTGTTCCCTAGAATCTACTTTTGGGATCCCTGACCTAGGACAATCAGGTCCAATTGGGAGAAGAAAATAAGATAATCTCCTCTGAGCATTGTGCATATACCATGAATACATCACTGTATTTAATCTCGCCAATAATCCTGCATGATGGACAGAGAATGCTATTCCTACTTCACAAATGTGAACATTAGAATTCAATGGATTTATCAGTAGTTGTGGATCCCAAATTCTTTAAACAATAAGGACCAGTCACTAAACTCATGAACCAGAAACTCAGGAGTATGATCCAGGTATATGTATATAGAGAACTCATCAGATGACTTTGTTTTATAGTACATTTGGGAATGAGCTATTTCCCCAGGACTTTTTTTTTAAGTGAAAAAGTTGAAACTTGGAATTCTATCTTCTCATTCCAAGTCCAACGGTCTTTCTACTGTAGTATGCCACCCGTGAGTGATGCTCTACTACTGGGAGTGTCCAGGTAAGAATCGGAAATTTTCAGAAGGGGACACATTGGCTGATTGAACCACGACAGGGAAAGGATACCAAATACTATAATAGCTTCTAAGAGAACCAGGTAAACAACACAGTTCTTCAGAAATAAAAGTCAACACATTAAATTTCATAGTGACTTCTTGAAAAATCAACTAGTCTTATAAATACTACATAAGGTATTGTCAAAGATAAAGCTTTCCTTTCCATTATCAAATGAAGGCATTGTTCCATTTCCCCAAAGCATTATATGTGGATTTTGAATGTTTGGTAACTTGTACTTAAAAATCAAAGTTAAATATTTTCCCAACTATAAAATAAGGTCTTTTCTTTGATCTTTCTAAAATCCATGAGAATTTTCTCATGAGTTTTCCAGACCTGCCATCCTGCCTGCCCTTTCATTCTGATTGTGAATGTTCCACGTTCAACTTCTACTTCTGCAATAAAATTGCTTGTTAAAGAAAAAAATGTCAATACTTATTAATTCCTTTACTTATGGTATAAAGTTACTTATGGTAACAGAGAGCAACTGGAAAGACACCCAATCTAAATATGGAGCTTGTCAAGTTAAAGTTCCTCAAGCTGTAATTGATAGAGGACATTTTATTGTTTTGTTTTTTCAAGCAACTACTCTGACCTGTAGACATTTTACATTAATTTCCTTAAGTTTTTTACACTGTGTTAATAAGGAAACTCTAGCAGGTCTCAGCTTGGTAGAATGGCCCTCACTTGGCCCACTCAACAACAGATAAATGCACTCTTTAGTTATTCCTTGAACTTTAAAACAAAGCAAACAGTTCAACCTTGGGAAAATGTGGGGCTTTGCTCTAAAAGGAGCTAACAAAGTAACTTGGCAAAAAGGAGTAAAGAATTCAAAGATAAATTCACTTGTCCCATTATGTGTACAAGTCAAAGCCTATTTTGACATACGTTGTATGTATTTGATAATACACATAATATTCACCTAGTTGAGCCTAATGGCTCTTTGAAAGCCATTAAGTGTATTAAGTCAATATAGTTTTTGGTATGCGTGCAAATTTGAAAAACACATTGTTATACTTCTAGCACGTTCTTTCATATCAGAACCTTCTGCTCTGCAAGTGGCTTGCTGTTTTGATCAGGCAGTTTACCCAGGAGGGAAGGGAGCTGAAGATTTGTGGGTCTACACTGCTTCTAGGAAAGCTCTGGTTAAGAGCTGATATTTGCTTCCAAGAGGTACATTTTAATATTGGGAAAATATTTTTTTTTAGATTATTCTCTACATCAAACAGTTGCAAGCATATCTGACAAGGAGCTAAGAATATTTGTAAGAGTTAGGAAAGCCCTCTGTAGGATCAAATATAAAAGCCTCAAATATTAAGGAAAGGAAAACTTATGCACAGTAGAGGAAACAATTTTGTCAAAATAAATAAATGGAAAAGGAGATACACATCTAGTGATTTCTAATGAATTAATTTTTTTCACTTAAATATTATCTGTCAAATCTACTTATTATCTCCATGTGTGACAGGAAGTCTACACAGCCAAAATTCCTAGCCCAAATCCCAGGCCTGTGGTATTAGGAAGCTTCTGTTACTGTGACAAAATAGCTGAGATAATCAACTTATAAGGAGAAATGGCTTATACTGCCTCTTGTTTCTGTCCATAGTTGCTCCTCCCTGTAGCTGGGGCTTGTAGAGGCACAGTACATTCTGGTAGGAGTATGTAGCAAAGGAGGCTGTTCACCTCAGGAAAGCCAGGAAGTAAAGCATGAGAATGGAGGGTGTCAAGGCTTCAATATCCCGATTATGGACACAGCCCCAATGACTTAACGTCTTTCCATGAAGTCCCACCTTCTAAAGATTCCACCATCACCCCCATTAGAATCATGGACTGGGGACCAAGCACTCAGTACGTCCCACTTTTCTTTGTCCCTTTGCAATTGACCTTGTTCAAACCCTTAAACACTATCTGTGTGCCACAGACCACAGCATGGGCTTCCCCACCCTCGCTGCTGTTCTCACAGGGTTCAGCAAAGACATTTCCACTCAGCCCATGGCTCCTTTTGTTCTTCTGCATAAATCTTAAGCAACTTGGCCATGATCAGGTACCCATTTGCCACTCCAATAGCATCAGTCTCATTAGACCTCCCTCCCAGCTCTGTGCACCATGGCACTGAATGCGAGTAGTCCCTTAAACACACACACACACACACCTCATCCATACACCATGTGGGTTCATCTCTCTTGCCTGTGATAGTCTTGCCCCTCTCTGACTGAAATGTCATATTACTCACTCCAGTATCCCCTTCTAGTCTGCATAGATAATATCTACTTAAAGCCTTAGAGACTGAGTTGATGTTATCACCTCCTCCCCTGGAAAGCATCCCCTGCCACTGTCCACCACACTCTCGGGAAGGATATTCCCCTATTCTGTGCTCCCCTCTACATTTCTGTGTGTGATGCTCTGCATGTAAGCTTCACCCTGGACTCCAGCTCCTTGAAGTTCAGGATCATAAATCTTTTCATTCTAAATGCCTAGCACAGAGCACACACACTGAATAGGTACTCCATGTTTATTGAATAAATGGGAAAATAAAAATTTATATCCCAAATGATTCCCTTTTCTAAAATTTTGTGATAGCATATATTTGCATTTTAACACAAGTATAAAAATTTAAAACTCCCCCCTCCCTTTTTTTTTTTTTTTAGGACTTGAAAGCATGTGTCTTTTTTCTTAATTGAAATGTAATATCAGTGGATTCCAAGTGTGATTTTTTTTCATGAGTGTATATTAATTACACAGAATGATAGTTTTTATTGTGGTACATGTATATGTGCATATAACATACCTTGATCATATCTACCCTTCCTTCCCTTCTCTACCCTTCCCTATCTCTTTCCTTCTAACAGTCTCCCTTGTATTTAATAATTCTATAACTATTACTAATTATAAGTAAGCTGTTCTCTTAATTAGAAGGACTACCAGAATCAAGAATAGAAGTGAGGGAAGGAAATAAGTACCTACCACTTGCTGCTAGAAACTGTAACCTCTCTTTACTCAAATGGCAGTCACATAACTTGCCAAAGGTCACGTGGCTGCAGGAATATAGCAAAATCAGGACTAGAGCTCTGATCATGGAATGGAAATTCATGTTCTTCTGACTACATCAAGATGTATCATGCAAAAACGGTGTTGTATTTAGAGAGAATATAAACATCCAAGAATTTATGAAGAATTTTTAAATGCTTAATACATGCAAGATTCACAACTCTGCTTATGAAGTATTATATTGAAGTGAGTTTCATTATTTCAAATAGCTTGCGCTTGATTTCTTTCAGAGAAAAGAAACAAATAACCAAAATAGGGATATAAAAATCTTTGGCTCTGAGCATTGCTCACCCCTTTAAAGGCTATGGACCATGGCCTGTGGCTCAGAAAAAGCCCAGATGAATTCTATTTTCTCTTCTCCCTCTTCCAGCGGAGCACAGCTTTGCAATCCTCCTTCCATTAACTACTCGTTGTTTCTTTTACCAACCCCATCTCATTTTAAAATATCATTTTTATGAAGGGTAATGTTACATGCTAGAAAACTGTAAAAAAATAATGGATAGAGTTAGTATGAAGAAAATGCATTATTCCAATAGTTTTATTTTTTTGCCCATTACACACTTACAAGTTTTGTTGTTTATATGGATATGTTTTATAGATGGCTCTTTTCAAAACATATTACTTTAACACTCTGATCATTGAGAAATTTAAATCA
The DNA here is from genome assembly GCF_001458135.2 of Marmota marmota marmota. Classification (NCBI taxonomy): domain Eukaryota; kingdom Metazoa; phylum Chordata; class Mammalia; order Rodentia; family Sciuridae; genus Marmota; species Marmota marmota. Next base: position 13,767,687 of record NW_026000196.1, read on the forward strand.
ACACTCTACTTGCTTTTCCACACGGGGGAAAAAAAAAAAAACTCTTTTCTAAAAGATTCACCTGCATTATTGTTAATATTCTTATTATCTTTGTAAAATATTTATTAGAAGTTCTTACAGAAGATCATATACAAAATTATCTTAAGCATTTTTTATGATTTATATATTAGATCTCCCCCAAAGCTCATGTGTGAGACAATGCAAGAACGTTTAGAGGTGAAATGATTGGGTTGTGAGAGCTGTTGAGTGAAGTAGCTCTCCCTTTCTCACTCTCCCTCCCCTGCCTGGTGCCATGTCTAGCTGCTTTCCTTCACCATGCCCTTCCAAATAATGTCCTGCCTTACCTTAATCCTGGAGAAGTAGAATTAGCCATCTATGGACTAAGACCTCTGAAACTGAGAGAACCAAATAAATTTTTTTTTCCTCTATGTTGTTTATGTCGGGTGTTTTGGTCACAGCAGAAAAAAAAAATTTGACTCAAACAGGGTTGAATGGATGTCATTGACCTATTAATTTAGTTTTTGAGATATATGGTATAACCTCTATTAGTCTCAATATTTGCTTTTATTTGTTGCTGAATCGGGTTCCCAAAACAATGTCTGGGGCCTACCATTTTGTTTGCAAATGTGTGTTCGATGAGAAAATGTTCTCTAGGAATCTGAGCTCAGTCATCTTTTGATATCCTTCCTGTGTTTGGATTTTTTGTTGTTCCCTTTGTCTATCAGTTAGACTCTGACTAAATTAAGCAAGAAAAAAGGAGAAAATTATCAGAAGGCTGTAAAGCAGCTCATAAAACCAAAAAATCTGGGCACTTGAGTGATAGTAGGACAGAGGAGAGAACCAGAGAGCTTCAGGCTCCAGGTAGTAGGAATTAATAAACAATCTCTTCTGGATGCTGTCATGAGAACAATTACTTCCAGACATATTCCCATTTTTGTGTCTTTCCACTCAAAATGTAGCTTCCCAAAAGAGAGACACCGAGAGGCTGAGCTTAGACTCTACCCATTGCCTGGTATGGAACTAAAGGGGTTAGTGGACTAAGACCAAGCAGGGTGGCTCCCCAATGAAAATTTGGGGCACCCCTCCTAAATGCAAAAATGGATGACAAACAAAACCAATGGATACTTACTAAGTCTGACAGAAAAGCAGACTTACTCTGATTCTTTTTCTAATAAAGTGATGAGTCTCTTGCAAATTAATTTTAGACTCTGAGGTCTCAAATTTCATTTTTTCATAAAAAATTATCCAGAAGTTCTATACAATATTTTCTAATTGTATGCTTCCTCTCCCTGTCTTCCCTCCATTTCCATTCCCCATAAGTTTTTTTTTTTTTAAAAAAAAAAAAAAGAAAAGAAAAGAGAAGAGAAAAAAAGGAATAATTAATTAAATATAAGTAGATCATTAGCTGGGACCAGTGGCACACACCCAATATCCTCAAAACTTGGGAGACTGAGGTAGAGGGATTGCAAGTTTGTGGCCAGCCTGGGCAACTTGGCAAGACCATGTCTCAAAATAAGAATCAAAAAGGGCTGGAGATTTAGCTCAGTGGCTGAGCAACCCTGGGTTCAGTCCCTAGCACTGAAGGAAAAAAAAAAAAAGCTGGGTCAATAATAAGGAGAGGCCAAGAACAATGCAAATCCTAGAAGAAAAAGTAGAGTTAACATTTCAGCATATAGACATAGGCAACGACTTTATCAATAGGACCCCTAAACTCAGAAAATAATGCCACGAGTTAATAAATGGGAAGGCATCAAATGAGAAAGCTTCTGCACAGCACAGGAAAGCAATTAAGAATGTGAATAGAGAACCTCCAGAATGGAAGAAAATCTTTGCTAGCAACTCTTCAGACAGAGAATTAATATCTAGAAAACTTAACACCAAAAAGAATAGCCCAATTAACAAATGGGCTAATGAATTAATAGACTCTTCACAAAAGCAGAAACACAAATGGCCAAGAAAAAAAAAATGAAAAAAAATGTTCAGCATCATTAGCAATTAGGGAGATGCAAATCAAAACTACACTGAGATTTCAGCTAATATATAAACCATAAAAAATGCTTAATATGATTTTGCAATTTTACACCATAAGCACATAGGATGTTTGAATGGTGCATTTTTGTGCACAGAGCCATAACTCACACAGCCAAAATGGGCATCAGACACCAGAAATAATACTCTAAGGTTAAGAATTGAGCTTGAGATTTCCCACATCTTTCAAAGGATGTCAAGTTCAAAAGCAATTGAGAAATCCTGATATAGAAGATGGATATCTTCTCTTTCTATAGACTTTGGAGATTGTGTAACCTTTCATAATTTTGGTATTTACTTGATTAACATACCACTCTAGAGGTTAGATTCTAAACATAAAGTCAACTTTGTCATTGAAGATCCTGTACACCTTCAGCACATAGGATATTTGAATGGTGCATTTTTGTCAAATTGGCAGTCATCAAGAATACAAATGATAATAAATGCTGGAGAGGATGTAGAGAAAATGGAACACTTACACTGTTCGTGGGATTGTAAATTAGTATAAACACTATGGAACTCAGTACGGAATTTCCTCAAAAGACTAGGCATGGAACCCCCACATGACTCAGCTATACTACTCCAATATTTATACTAAAGAATTAAAGTCATCATATTATATTAATATACGCATATCCAGATTTGTATCACAAGGACAATTCACAATAGCCCAACTATGAAACCAACCCTTACGTGTCCATCAATGAATGAGTAGATAAAGGGAATAGATATATACACATTGGAGATTTATTCAGCCATAAAAAAAAGATGAAATTATGTCTTTTGCAGGAAAATGAATGGAACTTGAGACCATTATGTTATGCAAAATAACCCAAACTCAGAAAGTCAAGGTCGTATGTTTTCTTACATATGTGGAAGCTAGAGAGGAAAAAGGAAAAGAAAGTTGTGTGGGCAGGGGGATCTCATGAAAATCAAAGGGAGATCAGTAAAATGGAAGACAGAGACAAAGAGATGAGAAGAAGCAAGGCAGGGAAAATCCTAGGAGTGATAGTGAAATTATATTGTTATATTATGTACATGTATGAATATGTAACAACAAATCCCATGATTATGTACAACTGTAATCTGCACCAATTAAAAACAAGTGGAAAATTTTAAAAAAATAATAAGAGAAGAATAGAGAAGTTGGTTTGGGATGAATAAAACTTTTAAAATCATTATATAATACTCCTAAGATATAAAGTTATCAATACAGACAATAATCACAGATATACCACACTTCATCTCCTTAGAAATAGGCAGTCAGACACTAGAAATAATACTCCTGCTCATCCTCTGATTCCTCCCTTTTATCTTAAAAGCACAAATTTCAGATTCTGAAATTTTACTCTTAAATTTAAAATGGCCCTTGTTTTTGGTTAACTGAGTGACTGTTCTCTAGTGAAACTTTTCTATTTCCCTTTTGAAACCCACACCCAAGATTCTCAGGGCATGATTCGGGGCTCGGGAAGACTGAAGAGCAAAGGGTATCATAATCTCCAAGAGAAAGGAGGACTCCTTTTGCAAAGCACATATATAGAGAGAGATCATAATCCTAGATTTCAAAATTAAAAAAACGTATTTTTCTTAAACTACAAAAATAAATCATGATTGTATTGCTTTTGTTACAATAGATCTATACAACTTCAAGGTTAGGAATTGAGCTTGAGATTTCCCACATCTTTCAAAGGATGTCAGGTTCAAAAGCAATTGAGAAATCTTGATATAGAAGATAGATATCTTCTCTTTCTATAGACTTTGGAGATTGTGTAACCTTTCATAATTTTGGTATTTACTTGATTAACATATCACTCTAGAGGTTAGATTCTAAACATAAAGTCAACTTTGCCTTTGAAGATCCCTTACACCATCAGCACATAGGATGTTTGAATGGTGCATTTTTGTGCATAGAGTCACAACTCACACAGCCATCTATTTGCCCCAGGAGCAAGGGAAGGGTGGGAGCATTGCTAAGAATAACTGAGCACCTGACATATCCAAACTTTCATCTAAGACTTCTTGCTCCCAGGAAAAAGTAAAACTCATGGAATGTAGTGGAGGGCAGAATTAGCTACCCTAGTTATGTTTTTATATTCCTCTGTTGAGAATGGAGTGGGGACATCCTCAAATAGGTCATATTTCCAAAGTTAACTAGAATGCAGTTCTACTGTATATGCAGGAGGAAAGGGGGCTGGAAGATTACTTGGATCCAAGCATGATCACATATTTCACTTTCTTTTTTATTTTTATTTTTTCTATTTATTTATTTATTTACTTACTTACTTACTTATTTCTGGTACCAGGTATTGAACTCAGGGGCACTCAACCACTGAGCCACATCCCCAGCCCTTTTTATATTTTATTTAGAGACAGGATCTCACTAAGTTGCTTAGCACCTCGCTTTTGGTGGGCTGGCATTGAACTCTTGAGCCTCCTGCCTCAGCCTCTCAAGCCACTGGGATGACAGGCATGGGCCACTGCACCCAGCATGTCTTTCACTTTCTAACAGCACTTCAAATCCTCAATTAAATTTCTGACTCCTTTCTCAGTTGCATAACTATAAATCTCTTTCATTATGAGGGTGGTAGGAATAACTGATTATCCTATGTGACATATACAGACTTAATAAATGGTATTAAATCATATTTCCAATTCAAGCTCATTGTCCACATTAAATCCAATCAACTTGGCAAGTTAACAGTAAACTTTAAATTGTCCAAAAATTGAGAATGATGTGAGGGACAGAAGGAGGGTCAGCAGTATAGTGGGCATCGAGAGTCTCCACCCCATGCATTACTTGACAATATTTAAGTAGCAATTTTACATTTTGACAGATAAAACCAGATGGCAGTGAGACTAAGTATATGCTCAGTAAATGCTTGTCAGAAGATGATTCAATGGATCAGAAGGTTTTTGCAAAAATGCTTTAAACTCTACTACAAATTTAATGCAATTGTCCATTCCATTCACAATCAAGACGTTGTAATCATGACATTTTTTGTCTCCATAACTGACCAATATAAAAATAAGATATCCCAAAGAAGACCCTTTCCTTTTAGCCATCTGCAAGTTGGGCAAGAAAAAATGTTGCCTATTGCACTAATAAACCTGAAAAATAGAATTATTTGACAAGACATATCCTCTTTCATCATGGTGACTTCCCACCTTTACAGGGTACTGCCATTCTTAGGTGACACCTGCTTTGCTTGCAACCAGCAGCTTGGTGTGTGCCATCCTGCAGCAGATGGCTTGAGGCGTGATGTGTTAATGGCAGTGATTACTTTATGAATAGTGACAGCTGATCAGGGACATAATAAAACAATAGTGGCTGCCATCCTGAAAAAGGTGCTAAATAGGGGTGACATGCTTAGTGAGGGCTGTACCTCACTCCTGAACCTCATTATCAATTCCAAAGGGACACACAGCCCAACCAGACAATGGCAGGCTCAGACAGAGGAAAGAACGGAACCAGCTCAGAAATATCCCTCTGCATTAATTGGAGCAGGGGAGGACCTCAGTTTTTAATGCAGAAGCCATTTGGAGAAATAAATGCTCATGTGACCTCTCAATTTTACTCTGTGTGGATTATCCCCTGAGCTTGGGGCCTAGAACTCACCACTCTTTATGCATCATAGCCCTGAGCCAGGGAGGAAATAACCATAACAGAGTATGAGGAAATCAACTTCTATCTCTAGCAAAATTATATATTTCCAAGAAACAGCAATACTTTGAACATATATCTATGGTTAATTTATACCTCTGAAAAAAGGTAGAAGTGAGGGAACCACTAAGAGGTCTCTTTTAAGGGTTATTCATCAATTCAACACACCGGATACCGGGGAATAAAGCAAATGAGGTGAAGTCCTTCTCTTCGGAGTAGATAAATCTCATGAGAAAGACATATTATAAACAGTAAATTGTATTCTAGAGTAACTAGCTATGACCATCTTCCATGTTGATTCTAAGACTGATATTGAGAAAATAATGTCATTCATATATATATATTAACCTAATAAACATTCAGGGCAGAGGATGTAACTCAGTGGTAAAGCACTCACCTAGCATGCTCAAGGTCCTGGGTTTAATCCCCAGCACCACAAAAAATAAACCAACAAACATTCAATATTCCAATGAGTTGACCCAATTGCTATAATTTACTTTGGATTATCAATGTGCCTTCCTATAATATACTGCTTTTTAGTAATCCAAGGAAACATATAGTCTTCCAACACAAGGGCATTTAAATAACCTAAAATAAAAAATACTATGAAAATATTTTTCACTTCCTTTGATGGAAAGAAGTGAGGAGAAATATCTGAGTGGGTTTTAAGTTTTGTATCCATTGTCTGAGCTGAATACTCATGTGTGCACTCCCCATCTGCGCTCCTCTGAGCTCAGGACCTGGAAAGGCCAACTGGTATCATGTGAAATTAACAGGCATCTCTTCTGTGCTGTGATCTGCCATCAATATTCCCTTTATAAGTCTCAGGACCAAAACTAAGTGAGACTATTACAATGACTTCATCTCGCCCATTACAGAATCTTTCCAGAGTGACTCTTGGAGAATTAATGTATTATATCTGCCCTGGAGACATAAGATGGTCCTGATATATTCAGCGATTTTACTTAACCTAGTAATTAGTTTACACAATTGTATAGAGATTTTAATGCTTTGGAAATGACAGTTTTTCTTTCAAAGTTAGTTTTGATAGCCAGTCATTTCATTTCATGGTTTACAAAAGATCTGATATACAGGTTTTTAAAAAGCCTTCATTTAAGAATATAGGGGGAAAAAAACCCATCACCTTTCAATACCCAAATGCTGCTTTGCTCATCCTCAATTTTTTTATTAATTTTTTTTTGTTGGGGGGGGCATATGCTGAGTGGGATAAGGCAAAGGCTGTTGAAGTCTATGGGCTGTATCTTTTTAAGAATAATGTATAAAATGCAGAGAAATTATTAAATCGCTCAAGGCTCTGAGAATGTTTCGATGTTATAATGTTTCTTATAGGTGTATAAGAAATAACACCCAAGGACTGTTATTTCAGTGAATGAATTACTAATTGAGCACCCTATATGCTCTTTACACAGTCTTAAGAAATGAGGCATAGGAATGGGGGTGGGGGTAAATCCCTTCCTCTTGAAATGCATGTCTTACAGGAGAGGATGGGAAATAAAAAAAATAAGAAAACAGGGAAGAGAATGATGGAGAGATGAGGGAAAACTTTGAGAGGGGGAACATTAGAGCAAAGACCTTACTGAGGTCAGGGAATATGTAGACTCCAAAGTAAGAAAAAGCTGAATTGCAATGTAGTCACAGCATGGAGAATGGACAACCCAAGATTGCCTTAAAACCTACATTTCATGGATTTACTGGTATTAAAAGATGAGAGTGGTTTCTTGCCAAGAAGCAGGTATGGGGAGTTCCTGCCTCATTGCAGCTGTGCATAGGAGACTGTACACAATTTCTGTGACCCAGCAGTGAAAAAGACACTGATAGAAATCTTAAAAGAAAAAAAGACTTTCTAAGACACAGAATGATCTATGCACCAATATCCTTAAATGCATGGCAGATATGATAGTCAGTTTACAATGTGAGATCCCAGAACAGAGATGGTGCTTTGGTATTGAATTCTAGGCAACAACTTCATCACCATTCACTTTTTCTTTTTTAATTAACTTTAGAAGTAGAAAATAAATATTTTCTCTTTAAAATCGTGTACTATTAAAAATAAAAGATTCTCTTTGACCTTATTATCTGCCTTGGTTCCTTCTCTAGCTCCTCAGAGATGGAATAATTTTAGATACATGGCTTTCCAGAATTTATGGGAAATTCTTACATACACCCTAGAAAATATATACACTTGTTTTATTGTTTTTTTAATAATCAAATGACATCATAATGCATCTTGTATTTTGAAGTATAATTACTTTCCCTTGGGCAACATTATTAAAAGCTATCATAGATATAAATAGTCTTAATAATGTTACAAACAATATTACAAATAGTCCCAACTCCTTTCTTTTCATTGTTCTTGAGTCTTCCATTTTGCCTGACATATTTATTCATTCCCTTTTGGTGAATATTTAGCTCATTTCCAAATATTCAATCTTGCAAATAATGATGTAAATGAATATACTTGTACACTGTGACTTGTGTACATGGGTATATATTTCTCTAATGCAGGTAGCTTACCTCATCACTTTTTTTGGCTAGTTTTTTTTTCCATTTTCTTCTCTTGGCTTGTCCTCCACCAAGACAGAAATAAACAGCCAAGAGGATGCTGCCTTGGCTTGTTGACTCTCATTTCCTACTCCAGGTTCAAATTGAGTGTGCCGATTTAAGGACCACTCATTATCACCAAGCACTGAAGTTCCAAGATCAGAGGTCATCCTCTTCCAATCTTTGACTTCCACCTGGAGTTGTTGATGACCCTTCAGGAAAACATGTGGCAAAAGTAGTTTTGCTTTGTGAGCCAACAGAAAATTGGCCCTTGAGATGACTTGTACAAGGATTCTATAAGCCATGAGCAGAACAGCATGGTTTCCGACTAGGCATGGAATTCAGAGTTGTAATAGAAAACATTTATTTGGCTACAACTAAACATCCTAACACATGTTAGCTTTTGTTGCCAATATGCTTCCTAATTAAGAACAACATAAAATCATAGGAAATCCTGTATCCTGTCTTCATGTACTTTTCATGTATCTTTAGTACCCTGGCTTTATTTCTCAAGCATAACTACCAAAAAAAAAAAAAAGTTGATTTGAAAGTCCTATTCTGCCAACCATGAACTGTGTTGTCATTAACAAGATTAATGTACATTCCAGAAGGCATCACCAAGCATTTTTCTCCTCCTTAAACAAATGCTGCTATTAAAAACTAATTTAAAAAAAAAAAAAGCTAATAAGCATCCCCTCCCCAATGAAAGGTCAGTACCATCTCATGGTAAGGTATTATCTACAACTGATATAAAACTTCAAATAATTTTTTAAAAGCCCTTCTTTCTAGGATGACTTGAACTGTTGGTGTTGTTTGTAAATTTTATTATGTTGAGCAGATTTCAAGATGAGTGACAGACTAGGGTCTGGTTTTCTTCTTAGGTCCTTCTTAAATCAATGCTAATTTCATGTGAAAATATTTAGAGGTATACTTGGGAGTCCTGAACCATCACCACCTTGTGACAAACAAACAGACCAGACAGACAAACAGACCGGACATTAGATAATTACTGCACAGCTAAAAATGTAGACAGCATTTCTAATTAAAGGTAGAATTATACAAACTACTCTTAGAAAACCATGATCTATCCATTGAGATGTAGTCTTTGAACGTCTAGTGCCAAACTAACTGCTTCCTTTCCCCATCATCAGCCTGAAATTAAATTTGTTTTTAAAAAGCAGAAAGAATGAAACCAACCTCTCTGGCACACTTTACATTAAATTTCTCCCCTAGTTCCATTTAGGTTTTTTATTTCTTTTTCCCCATGCACTGAAATAGGCTCTGAAATGACATAGAGAATTAAAACCTGGGTCTGAAGAATTATCTTGAAATATTTCTGTAGAACTTTCTAATGATTTTCAGAATTATTAAATTTTTTTCCTACGAAACACACATGATCTTGCTACCCCAAGAGCTTTGCATTCCTCTTGGTCCTTTTCCCCCTTCCAAATCTATTTATTGCTTGTTGTTCTTGGCTCTTTCTCACTTTCCATTTTTCATGATTAGTTCTTTATGATCGTGTGTTTCCTTTTCTTCTCCCCGCCATGGCCGCCGGCCCAGTTGTTCTCTCTGGGCCCTTGAGTTTCCCTTTGCTAATGAAACAAGAGCTGCCTCCCAGCCTGGCTTTGGCCATCCAGCTGTTTCCGTTTTAAAATGTAAACTCATCTTTATTCAGTGAAGTTCCTGGGCAAAGTGGACTCCTTTTGCTGAAGAGTTGATAACATGAGGGATTTAAAAGGTTTTAAGAGAAAGGCATATCTAGAAAACCTGGGAGTGGAAGAAGGATGGTAAACAGAAAATGAAACTCATTTTTAAAACATGATGATAAAAACAGAATGAAAAACTTGTTTTTCCTTAATGTCTTGATCCTCCTGGGCAGGTGGGTCTGGAGTATTCTCCTGGGCGCCTACCCCTCCTTCACAGCCTCTTCCGCCTCCCACCTTGCCTGCTGAGCATTTCTTGGCCTCTGTGAAAAGAACCCTGCTAACACCACAAACCTGGATTGTGTATGATTAGGTGGTGAAAAGGTGCCAACCTGAGGTGCCGCCTGCCAAGTCAAGTCAATTTACTGTGATGCTTTGACTGTGCAAGTAGGACTTAATCCCCTTTAATCTCCAGTGTGCCCTTGACATCATGGAAATGACTGGCAAAGCTAATGTCATCAGATAAACCCTGCTAACTCTTTCAGAGAAGGTTTCCCCCAAACAAAACAACCTGTTTACTTCTTAAGCTTTCAAATCCTCCAAATATTTCTGGAAAAATGAATGAGCCCATAGGTATCATCTTATCAAAACCAAATGGCTAATTCTGTTTCAGTATTTTAACTCATGAGACCTCATGTGACTGGGAATTTGTATTCTACCCAAGCATCAGTTGAATGTATTATATTAAAGACCTGATTGACTAGACAAAGAGGTTTACCTAGTAGCAATAACAGCTCTGGGTTTTAGAGAAAGGGTCTCCTAAATCTGAGAAACCCTCCCTTGCCTGAAAACATTTCTTCTCATATAAAATCTCCAATGGAATCATTTGTTGCCACAAAACAGCAGCGGGCTGGTATTTATCAGGTGAGAGAAAATTTCAGTTGAGAACAATTTTCAGGTAGGATGAAAATCAGCATCTCCAATGGAAAGAAAGGGGGAATCTAATAACCTGGTATATGGTAGCTCTTCACCATTTAGAAAGCATATGTCTACATACATGATTGAACATAACGTATAATCTCACTTGAAATTCACAGTAACCCCATAAGGTAAGTGGTTAGAAAGTTAAAGATCTTTGATGGCATGCCTCAAACTGTCACAAGATAAAACATTTTCTGAGAACTCAGCTCCAATCAGAACATGTATCCTAAAGCCGACACCGCAGAAGCCCTCTTGTAAGAATTCTCCTGTCTCAGATGGAAAACAGCCTGAGAGCAGGTTGGATCTTGATTGTCTTACTTTATTCTCAATCTACTTTGATAAAAATAATTTCAGACTCTCCTTTACTGGGAAGAGCAACACCCATTTGCTGTCTCCATATATGGTTTCAGAGCCAGTATCCGTGAGCTCAGGAGCGGTCTCATACATGTGATAGCTACCAGGAAAAGGAAGGCAGAAAGACCTTGGGTCTCAAAGAATGCATTTTGCTTGATGGTGATATTTATATCTTCCCTGCCCTGCCAACTGATATCATAGCTCTGAATGTGTCCTGATTGTGGTTTCTGTTGCCTATCTGACCTTCAATATCCCCTGTGCCTGATGTTTGCCTCCCAGCTCTGACTTACAACACACCTGATTACAAGTACTGGACTCTGAGATGTTGCCCCCCAGGCAGGTTCTGACCTCTGCCTTCTGTTTGTCCCTCTGGCTCTCAGAGAAATATTAGCCTGAGGTTCACTTTGGCCCTACCTGGCCATGGGTTCTTACAACTTGGTCATTAGGCCAGAAGCCAGGCAAGATCCGGATCCAGGGGCTGTGCATTCCTAGCAGCTGTGACCAGGATCAAACTTTAAGACATAAGGCAGACTGGGGAAAGATGTTCTGACACGTTGCTAACCTTTCTATTTCCACTCCAGATTTTGACCTCTGTAAATCTAATGTAACAAAATATATGACAAGAGCCCTAAAACTTTTTTCCCAGACCTCCTCCTAGGAAATGTAACATGAAAAAAAAATTGATACAAAGATATTTCTCAACAATTTATATGTTCATGAAAATATTTAATTTCCTATTTTTCTTTTAAAAATCATATTTAAAAGTACTAATAAATAATTTGAAGTTATGTCCCTAAAATGAAAAAAAAATACTACTGCTTATTGTTGCTGGGCTATACACTTTTATTAGTAATAAGATAAAAGTGAAGTTGAGCTTGGTCCATGAATCAGATAAATTTATTGGAAAAATAACGAAGACTGATCTTCAGTATTTCTGTCCACAGATTTCTCCCCATGTCCTAAGAAGGGCTCTACCAATCCTGTTTTTACAATCTTTAATTTTTTAATTAAAATAGTCCTTGAAATTATATATTCATCAAGCCCCACAAAACCTGAACCCACCACAGTAAATGAATTATGAATTCACACTAAATGAAAGTAAAATGATGTCCCAGCACACACTATGTGGGCCAAAGTTTTGCAGTGCTGTGCTACAATTATCTTAACATCACAGGGACAGATAGGTATGATAAAATCAGAGAATCTTCAGTTTACCAGTCGGAACAGTACTCTTGTGCCACCGGTGGCAACAAGATGCTAGCAAACCATCATGCATCACATTCAATCAGTGTTGTGAATTTGGATGTTGAGTTTGTCCTTTTGTTTGAACTGAGTCTGTAAATTTGTTTTGGATTCACAGTTGCATAAGAGCCATGGCTTAAGAGTTGTGTAGGCCTACTTTTGAGTCTGTATATACTTAAGGAACATCAGATATGAAATAAATTAAATTTAGAAAAGGAAAAGATGTGAAAAGGGAGAGAGGGAGGGAGACAGAGAGGAAGGTGGGAAAGGAGGAAGGAAAAAGGAAAGAAGGAAGGAAAAACAGACAAGTTCAATCAAGAATCCCCATGACAAAAACTTATAGCTTTTGGACCCAAGATTCCTCGACTAACTATTTCAAATCTAGTCTAATCTATTGCTTCCATGCTACGACTACATGAGCCCCTTCTAAGCAAGATTATTTATTTACTCAACAAGTATTTCTGACCCCATAATCTTCTGGGCACTATGCTTAAAACAGAGAGATTTGGTTTATTATTTGCTACAGCTGCCAAGAGGGATGGAGATTAGAACACAACCATCTCAGGTGAAAATACACACATCTAAGTAAAAATTATCTCATTTGCATAATCATTACAAATGTTTACAGCCTTTCAGGCAGTATGGGAAGGCTGGTAAAGCTTACAAGATTATGCTTTCCTTTAAGACTAAAATAACTTCTTTTTTTTTTTTTTTTGTTACGTTAGTGCCAGAAAACGTTTCATCCTCCATATTCCAATTGGCATACTCTGGAACCAACTCCCTCCTCAGTTTAACTTCAGAACTCTGGGGAAACCAACTAATTTTTAATATTGGACTAAGCAAAACATAATTAGGAAGGCACATTTCTAAGGGGGAAATTCATACAGAATATCCCCAAGTCAATTGATATAATTTTGCAACACCCATTGCTTGAGTTTTCCACTCCATCTCTCTCCACAGATAATCATGAGTTCCCTGTAATTAAATAATCCCAGGTAACTGGCAGCAGGACCATTCCTTGAGAATTGCTTCCCAGGTCTCTGTAATAAGCCTAAGTTTTTATATTCAACATGATTTTTGATGCTGGGTATTCATCCTCCTCTTTACCTACTTCAAACTTGACCAGATCTAAGAATTCTTTCCCTTTGATTTGGCAGGAGGAGATTCTGTTTTATATCTACAACTACATCAGGGCTCAACAGCTGATTCTGGTATCTTTGACGACTTTATCCTGATCCCTCAAGGAATGGGCTTAGATATGAAAGGAAATTTGCTTGTTCTTGATTCATAGACCATTAAAACTCAACAGTCCCTGAGACAGGATCTTGTCCAAAGAGGTTCAATAAGATTGGAAGTATCCCTTTGTCTACTTTGAGAAAAGCACTGACAGGTCCTCCATCTATGAATGTTCATTTCTAAATTCGATTTTCTAAACAATTATTGAATCCCTGCTTCATATAAGGCATTGAATACTTGATTTTATCTGTTTTAGTCAGCTTCTTCACTACTGTGACTAAAAGACCTGACCAGCATGATTATAGAGGAGGAAAAATTTACTTAAGAGCTCACTGTTTCAGAGGTAGACAGCAGGCTCCATTCCTCAGGGCTGGAGGTGAGGCAGGACATCGCGGTGGAAGAGTGTAGCAGAGGGAAGCAGCTCACTTGGTGATTAAGAAGCAGAGAGACAGACTCCTCTCTCCAGATACAAACTCCTATACCCCAGAGCCAGGCGTCCAATGAACCACTTCCTCCAGCCACACCCCACCTGCCTCCAGTTACCACTCAATTAATTCCATCAGAGATTAATTCACTGATGAGGCTAAGGTTATAACCCAATCATTTCTCCTCCAAACCTTGCACTGTTTCACACATGAGCTTTTGGGGGACATCTCACATCCAAACCATAACAATATTACTTAAGGAAATGTACTTAATTATATAGTTTTTATTTCTCAGAAGGAATGTTAATTACTCTTTCAAAAGAGGCAATCTTTGATTCCCACTTATCTCAATAAGAGGATAAATATGTAAAGGAAAAATCACTTTGCCCTGAAATGCCCTGAGATTTCAAACTCCATTCTTAGAAAAAGAACTTTATGTTTAGATTAGGTCAAATGCTTTGCCTTCCTACAAATTTGCAGTTTCCAGCTGGGATCATTGGCTGCCACGTACCTGGTGTGCACAGGGTTTAAATACAGAAATGTGAATTTGAAAACCCTTTAGTTTTGCCATACAAAATGGAAGAAAAATGAACACCAAGAGCTATTTGGTTTATTTTTTCTAAGACTTTTCGATCTTGCTGATATCTGCCCTTCCCCATGATCCCACATCTTAGACATAGGCACAGAACAATCTCCGGATTATAGTACATAAAAGAAAAGAAAGGGGATTTTTTTTTTAAACAGAGAAGTACAAGTTATAGTTCCAGGAAATCTGAATATAAATTAAAATGTGAATAAAGTCCCTGGTTATTTTTTTCTTTCTTCTTTCTCTCTCTCTTTTTTTTTCCTTGCAGTAGTAAAGGTTGAACCCAGGGGGACTCCACCACTGAGCTACAATACCAGCTCTTTTTAAAATTCTATTTATTGTTTTTAATTTTTGAGATAATGTCTCCTAAATTGCCAAGGCAGGCCTTGAACTTGTAATCCTCCTGCCAAACAGCTAGCATTATAAGTGTGCACCAGTGCACCCAGCTTTATTATTTCCATTTCAGTGATACTATTCCGCTTAAAAAGTAGATTTAAATGTAGATTGATGTGTACTCACATATGTTTATGTATAAATATATCATGAGTGTGTGTGTATGTGTGTGTGTGTGTGTGTATTTCATGCCTTTCTTCAAAAGGTCACAGTGCATGAATGTAAACTCATGCAATTTCAGAGCAGTCGGGAATAATAAGAGAAGTAAGAATATAAAAGTAACTAAAAGAAGTCAGAAAGAGAACTAGATTCAAATCTACTTCAGCCAAATAGCAGGTAATCTTAGGCAAAATCCTCTTGTTGTCTGCTCAGAGCACAGTTGTCAAAATCAAATGACATAATGGAAGTGAAACATGTAGCCGGTATATAGTAGATACTCGATTAATGACACTAGTTTATTACTACCATTTCTAAATAAGGAGCCTGGGGTGTGATTAGCTAACTTAAAGTCATTGGGATTCTGTGACACATCAAAATAAATACATGCAACAGGTAGTCAGTCAGTCGATAGGCAGTTTTATCTCCGTGGTGCTATGCAACTGTTTAAAATTTTTTTGTCCTGAACAGACTCTTTTCTAAGGCCTGATTATCTCCTCCCCACCCAGCCTCCTCTGCACACCTCTCTACACACATACCATTCACCATTTAATTGCCTAGTTGTTCTAGCTTCCTGGAGAGACAAGCATGAAGCTAAATATAGCTCTCTCCTTCCCAACTAGCAACCCTTTTAAGGAGCTAAATTGCCTTTCATTTTACTTCCCACCAAAACTTGATCTCTAGCTTTATAAAAGAGAAGAACTGAGGGCCTTCTATGATAGAATGTCCAGCAATTGACATGTTGTCCATTGCTTGAGAGGTTTTGTACACTGGCACTTAATCCTTGTTTCAGTTACAACCCTGGTAGGGAAATTTGAGTCCTGTACACGAGTTCTTCATTTATTTCCGAGCCAAGATAATTCTAGGATTACCACTTCGAAAATTGGGAGAACAGACATCTACACAGTCACCAGGCAGACTGTATTGAAAAAAAGGGGCATGTAGACTACCTTTTTGGTGACAAGGTTAGGCATAGGTATTGTGGTTAAATCCCATTAGCAAGAACATTACACTCATTAAGTGAATGCTAGAATGTGAACTGAGAAGCCATTCTCCAATGTTCCACCCCAATTTCCTTTCCTCTCCTAATGACCTGCCCCTTGAAGACAGGGGATTCCTTGACCAGGAAATGACTCTCCAGAGTAAATCACAGAGTACTACCATACCAATAGCTCCAAAGCCAGAACACACTGCTATTCTCCAAAAATCTACCCACACAAACATGGATTCATAAGCTTTCTCTCTCTTCTTGGGTGACTTTTAGGGTTCAGTTCAGACAGTATTCTTTTGTGTTTAAGCAAACACAAACTATTCTTCAAGCATCATTCAAAAACTTAAAGATTCTAGTAACCTAATGTCTTAATTGTTATTGAGAAGAGGAAACAGGAGTACCCTTGTTCCTTGAATGATCACATACTTTTAAAAGGTTTTCCATAGTGTTGGAGTTTGCATCTTGAGTTGCAAAAACAACTCCGTGTGCAGTGGAACTTTAGTATAACTAATTCCTAGACATTAAAAGGGGCAGAGGGAGAACATGAAGCCGGGTAAATTCAAAGTGGATCCAAACTGAAGGAGCTTTCCTCCCATTCCTTGGTTCATCCCGGAGAATACTTTAAGATAAAGGTTAATAAATGTATACTTCAAGATCAAAGGAGCTAAGTGGGTTAGTCAATGGGGAAACGCGCTCGTGCTTACACACACACACACTGCTGAACACCAATATGCAATAACAGAGAAAATATGGGTTGGGGCTGGGGCTCAGAGGTAGAGCGCTTGCCTCACACATATGAGGCACTGGATGCCATCCTCAGCACCACATACAAATAAATAAACGAAATAAAGATATTGTGTCCATTTACAACTAAACAAAATATTTAAAAGAAAATAACAGAGAAAGTAAAAATCTTGTAATGATGACAAAGAAACAAAAATGGAGGTCACTCAACCATAGCTTTTGGTATGCGTATTATGTGGGGGCATTAAGGGTCCAAGCAGAAATAAAAAGAAAATTTAGCTCATGTCTCCCTAGTATTCACTTCCTTCCAGGAAAGAATAAACCAACTATAGAAACAGCTATAGAACAGACTGAATATAATAAATGTCCCATGAAGAAGAAAACATCCAACTTAGCTGAGAAAGAACTATGGAACAAAAAATAGTTCCATAGATAGAGTATGATTTGAGATGAACCTTAAAAAGCCAGTAAAAATCCAACTTTAAAAGACAGTTGAGGGCTGGGGTTGTGGGCACAGAGTTAGCATGCTCACCTAGCATGTGTGAGGCACTGGGTTTGATCTCCAGCACTACATAAAATAAAGACATTGTGTCCACCTATAACTAAAAAATAAATATTAAAAAAATAGTTGAGTAAGACTTCTGGTTGAAGAAATGAAGATAAGCTAAGATATGGAAGCAGAGAGATATAAAGAATTTGGAAGTGCTCCTGGATTTAAGATGGGTTTATATCCCAATAAGCCCAAGGTAAATCAAAAATATTAAAAACACATTTAATACCCCTAACCTACTAACACCAACACTTAGCTTCGTCTACCTTAAACATGCTCGGAAATTGCTTTTGCCTACAGTTAAGCAGAATCATCTAACACAAAGCCTATTTAATAATAAAGTGTTGATGTCTCATGTAACTTATTAAATACAAGTATCAAAAAAAATATATTGGCAACACAACAAAGAGTTTTCTTTCCCCTCCTGATCATGTGGCTGACAGAGGTGTGACTTGCTACTGTTAGGCACCATGAGAGAGCATGCACCACACACTGCTAGTCTGGGAAGAGCAAACTTTAAAACTCCAAGTACTTTCTACCAAAATATCCCTTTGATATCATCATGGAGTTGAAAAAAAAAATCATAAGTCAAACCATCCTCAGTCAGCGATTGCCTGTACTTCGTATGGAGCATAGGATATTTAGGAGTTTGAAGGAAGAGAGTCCAAGAAACATAAATTGTGGTGGTATTGGAAAAAATAAAAAGAGCCATTACACTAGATTCAGAAATATCATGGTTATTGAAAGCTTCTGAGCCATGAAATGATGTGACCAGAAATGAGTGTCACGAAGAAGAACACAGGAGTGAATGAAGATAGGTAGGATTATTTTTGGATCAGAAACCTGATTAAAGGTGAGGTCATGACTTCATTCAACCCATGTTGCCTGCGTCCTTACAGTGTGCCAATCCGCGGGGCCAGTTTATTTTAGTTGGGAGACACAACACAGAGCCTATGAACTATAAATAAACGAAGCAGAATCTGTAGGGCTTGGGAACTTACAGGATGTACCAAAAAGGAAGTGAAGAAGTCAGGTGGACTCCCATGTTGGGGCTATAAACGAGGGCGGAATGGGGTGTGAAGGGACCGGTTTATGCTCAGAGAAAAATCAGGTAGAGAGAAGGCTAAGGGGTGGCCAACTGCAAGTTCACAGGTGGAGAGGGAACTGGAGTTGGCGCAGGTGTGATACACACTCTGCACTGTCCTGCAGTGAACACCGCCAGTAGCTGGAAAAGGTCTGGGAGAGTTGACAGAGGAAAGAGAAAAGGGATGATCAGAGCACGCAAAACACTGAGGTCAAACAAGAAGAGCTGTCAGGGGTCAGGGGAGGCCAGCTTGAAAAGAGAAGTTGATGTTTCTCAAATATTCTGGAAGACACAACGGGATGAACAGCAAGAAATTTTTAATTTTTAAGCTATCCCTGATGAAAGTGGAAAAGTCCAGAAAGCAATCCATCTAGAGAAGTTTGTAATGATGTCATGCTCAGAATCGTCCAGAATTTATAAAGTTGTTTTATTTTTCTCTCCCTCTGTTCTCCCACTAAGAGCTATCAAGTTATAGTAGCCTATAACAGGAACCCTAAACGTAACCCTAATACTAACCCTAACCCTAAACCTAACCCTAACACTAACCCTAACCTTTACCCTAAATTTAACACTAACCATAACCCTAACACTTACATGAAACCTGAAGTGCTGTCCACAGCCAACAGTGCCTTTTCCACGAGGTTCAATCACTCACTACTCAGGGTCACCCAGGCTGAGCATGCATCTTCCCCACTATTTCTATATTTGTAAATTATTCTCCCCCTACCCCACCTCTCTCTATCTTCTGGTAGCAAAAGTTTTAAAAAACACACACATATATATAGTGTTTGACAGAAATACAGAACTTTTGAGCCTTCCCTTTTTGGAGGACAAATGCCAAGTTCTGGGCAGAATTAACATTCCTAAACTGTGTTTGAGCTTGGCAGAGAAAGCGGCCTGGAATTTACCAAGATGGGCTTAAATTGAAAAAAAAAAAAATTTTTAATTCAGGTAACTCACCTTTCCCTTCACTGATTGCCTCCCCACCAGCACTGACGCCTGTGAGCTTATTTACTGAGTCAATTAACAAAAGATAACCTCCCATTGTGTAACCATCAATAAATCAATCGTGTTAATACTATCTTGGAATGTCCCCCACTATTGACTTTCATATTGTTTACATTAGACACTTGAGAAAGCCAAAGCCCTTGAGTTAGCTTGTTTCGGCGTTAATGGACTCTGGAGTAGCCATTACCACATATAACTCTCTTTACAAAATATTTAAGTTTCTCTAAGGTTCACCTGCTATCTGACTGTTGGCAGGGCAGTCTCCTCCCGCCCCACACGATCAGGCAGCACCGAGTTTGATGAATACTTGGGAAGGCAAACATTTATGAGCAGTAATGGAGCAGTCACTTAGGGCACACCTACTTCTTTGTGATTTGAATAATCTATTTCCACCCACCCAGCCCCCCACTGTCAGCCACCCTCAACAATCTGGGGAATCAAATTAATCTTCAATTATGCGGAAGAATCTCAGGACCGAGCACAGCTCAAGTTACCAAGTAACTTGCTACTGTGGAAAGATTCATGCTGAAAGCAGCCTCAGCCCTGGACTTTTAGTAATTTCTCCTCCCTCCCCAAAAAGGTAAGGGAAATCTTTCCAATGCTAATAGCTGTACCTCAAAACTTTGAAAGTTAACTTTAAAACCAATGCAAAAAAGAAAAAAAAAATCTTTCTACATGTCCCTCAGTCGCATGAAGTGAGACTGAATATAATAATAATAAAGTTGGGTTTAATGTGTGTGTGTGTGTGTGTGTGTGTGTGTGTGTGTTTGGTACTTCCTTTTAATGACATCAGAGAACAGGTTTTCTCTAAGCAGTGAGACAGACTCCTCTGATTGCAGGCACAGGGAGTTTGCTAAACCACTAGATGCTTAGGATTAAAAAGGAAGGAGGGGGAGGGAAAGCACCAGTCCTGGAACTTCTGAAGGTTCAGATTTCAGAGTTGGCTGCAGACCTGGGCAAAGTTCACTGCTCCCTTTTCACGACATGCTACATACTTTTCAAGTTCCCACTTGCTTCTTAGAGAGGAAAAAATGTGGCCTCTGAGTTCAGGTTGCTAAGGACGGGCCGAGCCAATTTAACTATGCATTCCTTTCCTAAAAGATAGACGGGGTGGTTGTTGTTGTTTCGCTGTAAATACCAGAAAGTCTTGATCCTCCCCACTCTAAACAAATACCCTGACTGCAACTTTGAAGCCGTCTTTCTTCCACAGTGGGAAACCAGCTATTTCACTCCCTTTTCCTGCCTAAGTCTTGACAAAATGGAATATTATTCTACCTTGTGACCCATCTTCTTATCAGACATTTGGCTTCATTTTTCTCTTGATAATGATGGGTATTTAAGATGCATATGACTATTGGGTAATAAAAGAAAGCTCTCATTGTTCTTAGTTTTTCCCCCCTTTCCTTTTTTTTTTTTAACCTCATAATATTTATGTCTACTTAAGGGTGTTTTGAAGAGGGTGAAGGAAAAGGACTTTGAAAGGAAAAACAGACATCTAAGTGGCTGTCTCGTGTAGACCCTTCTGTGACCCCACACTGAATACTTCTAATGGACATGTGTGATCTTGGAGACTTCTCTGCAATAAAAAAGTTTTAAACCTTCAACTTGTTTTTGCAGCAGATTCATTCAAGGATTTTTTTTTCTTTAAATGAATGAGTAAGGCATTAGCGTAGTCATTATACAAAGAGGTGAAACAGTTTTCCAATTTTATAGATGGAATATTTTTTAAAGAATTTGGGTCAATCATGGATTTAGCTCTTGTCAGTGTGTTATTTTATATTATGGTCTCAAAAAGCATTTTTTAAATATGTAGAGCACATATTTGCATTCAAAGCTATATTTAGGAAATCCAAAGAGTTCTGAAAGTCAATTAGGAAGCAATCACCTTTACTTCACAAATTAATAATTTCCATGACATGGCTAATAGGATAATTTTACAAAGTCACACTGAAAAATGATAAGAATCAATTCATGTCTTGTTTAAAACACATAAGACATTTAAAAAGTCTTCCTTAAGTGATGGGGGAACAGGAACACTCTCATTTCTATTGTCAAAAGGCAAAGAGCCTCACCTTCACCAAACAGCTGTGAACTTTCCTCTTCACCTTAACTTCCTGGAATTGCTGAGTTGTATCACCTCCTTCCTTTCCCCCTAGCTAACATCTCTACCTTTCTCTTATTTTTTCTTTGCTTCCATGTTGACATGTTTTTTTTTAACTTCCAATTTAATGTTAGTCAAAGTTTATATAGATATTGCTCTGTTCCCCTACCAGCACTTCTTAGAATTATCTGTTCACATGAATACCTAGGTATTAAATTTGTCCACTTAAATACTGTGGTTTTGCATTCTTATCAATAGGGCATTTTGGAATTATAGAAAAGCTGAGTCCAAAGCCACATTTTTTTTCTTTCCATATTTTTATTGGTATACTATAATTATACATAACAGCGGGATTCATTGTTATACATTCAGACCTACATGCATTATAATAATATAATTGGGCCAGTATTTATTCTCCAGTGTGTTCCCCTTTCCCAATGCCACATTTTGAGATTGCAATATTAAAACATAAAGACATCCCCAAGCACAGTTTAAAAATGGACTCACATTTAATACCTAATATTTATTAATGATATCAGGAAATAGGCAATAGAATAGAGAATATTATTCCAGTTATGTATTTCTATTTGGAAATAATGTCAAAACTCTACCTTTTAGTCATGAAGGCAGGGCTCGGGTCCATCTGTCCTTCCTGTCATCCTCTGCAACACACCCTCACATCAAGTCCTGTTTATAGACAAAGACTAATGTGGTGTAATAAAAAGAGCACTGGACTAGAAGCATGAGGTTCCATCATATCTGTGCCTTGGCTTCTCGTGTGGAAAATGAAAATATCCCCATAAATTGTTCCACAGGTCTAGTGCTATTTTGTGACTTCATATTGTGCTTATCATGCCTAGATACCATGGCTGTCATTCTAGCCACCTAATGGAGAAAAAGATGACATAATTAAAAGCACCAGTAAAGAAGAACAGGCTTGGGTAAACAAATGCCAGAGACCGAGCAAACATACAATGTAGTATGTGTTATAACCAGGAGATGAGGAGGCATGAACAGAGATCTTCCCAAGTCAATTCTACCTTAATTCCTCTCTTTCTGATGCACAATAGCAATCACCATGGGCTCAGAGCACCATCCACATATCATCACATGACACTGGGATGCAATTACCTAATGCTCCCAAAGCCATCCAGTTATTCAGCATCACCTAATAGGTGAATGCAGCCTGTGGGAACAACCTTGTCCAGCTCAATGCTTTTAATCTGACACATTTCCCTTTCAAAATCAAAGTCCCTTCTCCCCTCACTTTCTCCAATGGAGGAAAGAAGCAGCATTACAATTAGCAGCATCTACATAAGGCTTAATAGTTAACAAGATACCCTAGAGGTCAGTCTAAGATCTGAGATCAAGAGAGATCAAGTGGAAACAGAATACTTTGCCTTATGATGTAGGCTATGCTGATATCAATGAGTAGAAATATGGTGCATTTCTTCTGAGATTTCATCAACAGTGAGTCATCAGTTTGAAGCATTGGAAACTAACTTAGAAATAATGCTGATTATTGGAATAATAAAGCATCTAAGTAAAGCTATTAGTCCAGTTCATAAGAAGAGGAATTCTTTCAACCAAATTCTCACACATGCTGCTAAAGTTTGGATCTTAAGTGTCCTTCTCTAAGTTAAAGGATCTGTCATCAGCCTGTGGTATTATCTGGAGGTGGTGGAACCTTTAAGAGATCAGGCCTAGTTGGGAAGTCTTCAAGTCATTAGTGAGGTGCCTTTGAAGGGGATTTTGAAAGCTCAGCTCTCTCTTCATTTGTCTCCACCATGGGCTCCCCACCATGATGGACTATGCTACCACAAAACTAAAGAAACGGGACCGCGTGGATCATGGATGAAATCTTCTGAAACCACGAGCCAAAATAAATATTTCCTCCTAAAAAGTTGATGTCTAAGGTATTTTTGCCACAGTGACAAAAGCTAACACACATCTCTGTCCAGCCTCACAGTGATAAGATCGAGAACACGAATGATGAGGATAATGATAAACATGTCTTTCACACTTACCATGTGTCAGACACCATACTAAGTATGGGTTGTGAATCAGCTCTGCTTATAAGACTTTATATACACTAACTTATTAAATCTTGAAAATGCCTGTAGGAAGTAGGTTCAATTATTACTCTTATTTTAAAGATGAATCAATAGAAACACAAAGGAGTTAAATTGCATATACAATATCATACTAGACAGAGAGATGTTAGAGAATTGAACTATCCAGATCGGCCCTGCAACCTGCCCCTTTTACCTTGTGCTACCAGTAATGATACAAGGTAAGGAATTAGAGTTCATTTGAACACTATCCTAATTAATAGAAATATCTTCAGTTTTCTGAGCAAAAGCTTTCTCCTTGAGTCTTCATGTTGCCCACTATCTTTAAAGAGAATAATAAATATTCCTTCTTCAGTTTGCTACTCCTTTATATCAGAGATTGGCAAGCTATGGCTTATGGGCCAAATCTGGCCCACCATCTGTTTTTGTATGGGCAGTGAGCTAAGAATGGATATCAAATTTTCAAATGGTTAGGAGAAAGAAAAATCAAAAGAAGAGAATATTTTGTGACACATGAGAATCCTATGAAATTCAAATCTCAGTGTCCATAAATGAAGTTTTATTGGAACACAGTCATACTTCATTTAAATATTATCTATGGCTGCTTTCACTCTATTTCAAGGTCAGAATTAAATAATTGCAACAAAGATGATGTAGCATAGCAAAACCTAAAACATTTACTCCCTGGCCCATTACCAAAAATGTTTATTAACACCAGCTTGAAGTAGCTGAAGGTAGTTCTCATATCCTTTCCTACATGCACTACTTTTTGTGGTAAAATATCTCATTCCTCCCAACCTGTCATCATCTCATCATCCTGGAAACTCTTACCTGGCATTTCTTTGATGAGACATATTCTATCCCCTTAAAATAGCACTCAGTGCTACATTCATGCTGTGGAATATTACTGAGCAATAAAAAGGAAATACATTATTGAGTCACAACAACAAGATGAATCTCCAAACCATTATGCTGAGGGGGAAAAGCCTAGCACAATGTGTCAATGTGTTCTCACTGTGTACTTGTACAAATACAAAATTGTAAAATTGATGAGACAAACCTGTGGTTAAAATATATATATATTCTGATATACATATATCAGAATAATGGTTATTTTGAGAAAATGGAAGAGTAGTTGCCTGGGATGGGCCTACAGGAATCTCCTGAGTTTATAGAAACACTTCAGATTTTGAGAATTGTTTAAGTGACATATTGTATACACATACCATAATTCATCAAAATTCACACATAGATTTTGTACATCATACTATATCTGTCTCAAAAAAAACCCTCTTAAATAAAGCTATAAATAGTAATAAATAATTTAGCTAATGGCCAGCATGAGGAAATGTTTAGTGGTATCAATCCCTGCAACTTACATTGAAATGCTTCAGCTAAAACTCAAGATGGTTGAATGACTGGATAGAGCGATTGACTGATGGCAAGATGCATAGTAAAGTAAGAAGAGTAAAATATTCACTGTGGAAAGTAGATGGGTGTACATGAGTTCACTGTCTAATTTTTTCAACTTCTAAGTTTAAATTTTGCCATAGTAAAATTTATTTTTCAAAATAAATCTTCTATCTTTACCATCTTGAAACTGGCAATATTTCCACAGGTATATACCTATGTCAAAACTTATTAAATTGCATGCTTTAAACATGTGTGGTTTATGTATATCAATGATACTTCAATGACATTTTTAAAAAGTGAGCTCATAATATATCGTACTATTATTTTAGAAATGCTCAACTAATGCTGCTCCCAAATTAGAACCTTTAAATTAGAACCTTCAGGAATGGATATGAAGCAAACTCCTCTAAATGCAGCACAAAATGACTCAATTATGCCCTTTCCCTGGCCATTTTCATGTCAGCTTTTCTTTTCCTTTAATGTGATCAATTAGATCCTAAAGTATCCTACCTTAGACTTAACCAAAGGGACATCTTAGGAGTAACCGCTGGGACTAGAGATGGGAGTATATATAATAGAATCTAACTCCATGGCAAAAAAACAAAAACAAAAAACAATTTTCGTCTTTCCGTTTTAAGTCTTATCATAAAAGAGTACAGATGATGACAGACACAGAAACAGCCTCACTGAGATGCCTCCACCAAATCCACTTGTGGAAAACAATAAAATTCCACAAGTAAGTTTGCACTCTTGTCTCATGAATGCACAGAAGGAAGAGGAATGTGTTTGATCACAGCTGAATTCCAGGCCTTTTTAACCTCACCAGAGGTTGTCATGTATTTCTCATGTTGAGGTTTCTATCATTTGACAGACAATGTGCCTGCCACTGTTACAAACATCAGTTGAGTGTGTGTGCATGATAAAAATTTGAAAAAGTCCTCAAAATATGCAGCCTAATCTGTGGATTAACTGTTTCTTTAAAGGGTCTCTGCAGTGTATAATCTGCAGGCTGATTCTGTTGCTTTTATGCAATGCCAATATTATTAGTAGCAATAACACAATCATGCTTCAACTATTTGGAGTTCAATTAGCTGGAAAGTTCAGTTTTCTGAATGGAAGCTAAGAATCAAGGAAGTAAGCAAGAAAAACCCCGAGAGCAGTCAAAATAGCTGTGAAAGCATCAAGGCGCAACACTTCTGCCTTTACTCATGGAAGAGTCTCTAAAGCCAACACTTAAAATCCTATCACACTTAATTAGGCAACATTCTAACAAGCCAAGATCTCCAGTTTAGATCCTAAGAGAGATTAGATTGCATATAGACAGACATGGTGAAAATAGCAAGAGTCAGAAGAACTAGTGGCCATCATTCCAAACCCAAAATGGACTATACATGCCCCCCACCCCTGCCCACAGGCCCATGTGTTGAAAGCTTGGCTACCAGCTTGAGGTGCTATTCGGAGGTGGTAAGAATTGTAGAAGGCGGGCCTGCTGGGAGGAAGTTGGGTCATTGGGGACATGCCCTAGGGGGATATTGAAACCTCAGCCCCTTCCTCTTTCTTGCTCTTTGTTTCTCACCCTCCACAAAGTATACAGTCTTTCCTTGCTACAGTGATCCTGCTGCCATGATGAACTCACTTGCTTCAGGCCTGGAGCAATTCAATTAAGTAACCCTGGATTGAAACCAAGAGCCAAAATAACCCTTTACTCCTTTTAAGTTGATTTTCTCAAATATTTTGCCACAGTGATGCAAAGCCTATTGATACAGGCACCAAGATACCATTTTGCACACACTGTTCCTAAAATTGTAGTTCCTCAAGATGCTAAAGACAGTCTTTAAAAGTAAAGAAGAGGAGGATTAATTTTCTCATAGGTTTACGAAATATTGGTCTGGTAATGCTTCAACATTCCTATTGTGATTCTAGCAAATTCTAAAACATTGGTTTTCTTGGTATTCCTTTTTCCCATTTCACTTTTTATTTTTTTCTAACTTAAACTTATAGATACTGTTTTCTATTCTCATCATAATGATATTCATCAATCTTCCTGAATCTTCTGGTGTAGATGTGGCTCTCTGGATTCTCCCACACTCTTTTTTAGACAGATGTTTCCTGTCCCAAACTTTATATTCTCTTTTGTTTTGTCCAAATTCCAAACAACATTTCTAGTTTCTGAGGACAATGTCCCAATCATCCATGTGTTCCCTTCCCCTCAACTTTCACTTCCTACTTTCTCTTCCCATGTCTTTCCTCTCCAAATTGAATGCCAACCATTCTCTGCCTGGATTCCACTTTTAAATCCTTCCTGCATTTCCTCTTTATCTCACAGCTTTGCAATTTCTGCTGCTCTTATTTCCCTCTAGCATGTTTACTTCGTATCTTGAATCCCAGTTACCTCTCTTGTTCTGCCAAATCTAGTGCTTATGCTGAAAGCCACCTGAAAATCCCTATTGTCTCCCAATCCATACAATCTCTGCCACTTTATCTTCCACATGCATTTTTCCTGCCTGAACCCACCAGCCTGCGTGGAGTGAAGGAAGATTGCTTTAGTTGCCTTCTCTGGCCAACCCTACAGGCTATGGGCCCTCTTGACAAAGAATGCCCACCATCTCATCACTGCTGATTTCTAGCCAGTAGAGCTATGTTCAATATTGAGCCCCATCTCTTATTCAGCGAGTTTCCTGAGCTTCAGTTTCTGCATCTCTTATGCCCTCAGCCTGATTGATCTTGCAGGGTTGGTTGGAGCCACCGAGGCCACATTTGTTCCCCCTCTTCATCATTTTTAGTATGTGACAGCTTCATTCCTTCACTGGGAAATTCTGTTCATATTGAAATACTAGGAGGAGAGCTTCATCCTTTTTTATATTCTTAATCTCTTCTGGTCCTAACAGGTATTTGCTACTTCTCCACCCACCTCCACCAAGCTGCCCAGATCCATCAGAATGTGGGCTTGTCAGTAGGGATCCTCACCCCGGAACCTCCAACATTCTGGCTGAAAACTTGGCTTCTTCACCTACTCAGTGTAGGGAATTTGGGAAGTCCACTTAACCTTTATTTCCTCAGTGTCCTCATCTTTAAAATGGGGATGATAGCATGGTCACTCCCCAAGGAGGTCGTGGTGAGTGTAGGAGAGGCAAAGACATGCAGCCTGGCACAAGAAGACACTACCTGCTTTTCTGCTTTTGACTCCTTCGTCTTCTTTGGCTCCTCCATTTTCCATCTCTTTCCACCATCTCTGTCCTCCTGTCACCCCCAGTGGTGCCGGGAGCTCCTGCTTCCCACACACCCAGAAAAACCTCAGGGGAAAAATTCAGACTGTGAAGCATCCAGAGGACTGCCCCTCCCTCTACCGCGGCCCCTGGGGCTCCTCCTTCCTCCTCCAGATTCTTCTCTGGCATGCTCCCATGTTTTCACTGTCTTCCTGATTAGAGGGCATGTCAGTGTGGCAGGATAATTTACTGATATATTAATTTGTGTTTTTATCTCAGTGTTTGCTGGCTCTCAGCTCTACAAAGGAAGCCAGGACTTTCTGTGCCCCTGCCTCAGGGGAGGTTTGTTTTAAGAGACCAAAGACAAGACACCTGGCTTTTGTTTCCCCAAAGTGTAAATCCTGGGGGGGAGATAATGCCAGCAGGGGGAAAGAGGACACAAGCTCATGGGCCTTAAGAACAGGGACAGAGAGAGGGGGAGGGGAGATGGGAAAGGGGTTTCGGTAGATGGAAAAGGAGCGGCAGCCAGAGGGCCAGACCACTACCATGGACTTAATTCCCCCAGCGAAGACTTTTAGGGGAGTCCAGACCACTGGCCTCTGAACCCAGGCCTCTAGACTCAACAAACATTTCATCAGACTTTTCCAGCATCCAATGTACCCATGGGCAGAGAGCCAGGGGATAGGGATGCTCATGCTGACAGGACTGTGGAAAGCCAAAGCCAGGGACAGAGTAAAACTGTAAATTATAATAGGAACATCTGCTGCCTGCTCAGGATGTGCCAAACCCTGTTGCAGGGTCCATGCAAGGATAAGAAGAGCTACTCCTCAAGACAGCCCAGATCCTGTGTACACAGAGGGGAAACTGAGTCCCGCAGAAGCACCTTGTCCAAGATCACACAGCGAGCATGTGGTAAAGTCAGACAGACTGAAAGAAGGCAACAGTTTACTGTAAAAGTTAATGAAATGCTGCATGGCATGAAATAAACAAAATAAAATAACAACACTGAAAATGAAAAATATAAAGCACACTGAGCACCTGCAGCCAGGCCTGGAGTCTTTCTAGATTGACACCAGAGCTGTGACTGCAGCTCAAGTGTGCAGTGAGAATGGAAATATTGTGAAGCAGAAGTGCATATGTTGAGGGCACAAAGAATCCAGCAAAGGTGGCTTGGAGTTCCAGTTCTGCTTCAGTTCCCTGGCTTCCTGATTTACCCTGTGAACATTGTCTGATCTGCTAAGTCTTTCTTTTTAAAATGGGGATAAAGGGATCACCTAGCACAGCTGTTAGAATCATCAGTGATTGGGTGATCACTGGGAGCTACAGTTATGATTATTGTCATCCTGTGCTTAATTCTATAGCCTGCCCAGCTTCTCTGGCTGCTTTATTGAGTAACTCTGTATATCAGACACTGGAGATAAGCTGCCCAGCCATCCAGAGTCTAGTTAGATGATAGCTACCTGAAGAGATGGCCTCAGTGCTAAAGGATAAGTGCTATAACTGGAATAATGCAGTATCCTACAGGGGCCCAGGATAAGGGCCCCTAATCATACTGCAGGATGGAAATGAGGGCAGTTTTCCTGCAGAAATCCAAGTCTTTGCAAACAGCAGTAACCTCTACTTCACCATGAGGGAAGAGCTAGGGCCTTTTCTAACCAACTATTCCTATTCCCTTTCCAACCAACAGGAATGGATGCTAGACCCAAGCATTCTCCAAACACTGCCCTGGCAGCAAATTTGAGAATTCTGAGCTACGCATAACTTGCATCATTCTGGGCCCTGCACCAAGCCAGCAGAGGAAAAGCCAAGAGACCTCAGGGCTGTTGGTGCATTCCACAAACCCAAATTTCCAGTGTTGCCTTGAATGAGATGTGTAAAGGAAATTTTCCATGTATCAATAAAGCTCATTGACCACGTGACATAAAAAGGAAATGTAAATGTGGGATTCTGATTGGCAAAGTTCAAAAACCTCTGATCCTGATACCCAGATAGAGATCTGCAAGCCATTAAGTATACGTACTCGACTTCCAAAACCCAGAGGTTGAGAAGAAATGCCTGTTTGGCACATCAAAAGGAGGAAAATACAGCCTAGAAGAGCAGTATTGGGAAATACTTAGTCCCCAAGGCAAAATGTACAAATTCAATGAGACTGAGAAGCAACTCAACTGTTCTAGTTCCCCATCATTCCAAATTCCCCTAATAGAAATTCATTTTTTTTAAAGAAAATAATGTGCAATTTGACTCCCCACCGCCCACTCCCAAGAGATGCACTAGACTGAAGGAGCTTGCAATGCCAACCTTGACTCCGGATTGCTTTTCAGTTCATCTCATGATAAACTTAGCATAAACCCCCAGTCCCTGTGTTTCCTTGGAAAGCAGTATTTTCTTGCTAGCATGATGATTGAGTCCACTTGTCTATTCTAGGACACGAGAGAATCAACCTAAGTCAGAACAACCCACATCTAGCCCATATATTTATTTATTACTGCATTCACTGGGAGAGACAAGCTGAGTTATCATTTAGCGGAGAAAACCTGAGAGGCATTTATGTGCATGACGTGCGACGCAGCCGTAGACACCGAGGCAGGCTGGAAGGAAACACATTACACACCCGGCCTACGCAAATCCCCTCGCCACAGAAGTGACTGGGGCTGAATGAAAGGGGTGGGCAGCAAGAGCGGTTCTAGAATGCTTATCTACTCCCCAGCCCCCATGCCAACCCTCAAAGATTACCAATACAATCGTTTGTGACAGATTGCTCCCCAGTCTTCCGCCTTAAATTCTATATGATAAATTCAACACGAAGTGACAGTCACAGCAAGTGTTCAGAGCTCTATCTAAAAAAACTAATTTTACTGAAGTTAGAACTCAATGAACGAGAAAATGTGAATGTACACCTAGGGCATATCTCAAAACTTTAATCTCTATGAAAGCCATAATGGTTATTTATGGCCTGGATAATATTAATATTTTTAAAAGATTTCACTAAAGAAGCGCTGTGAGACTTTAAAATTGTATTGTTATGCAAAGATAATAATATTTCAATGGGTCCTTCCCTGTGCCAGTATGTTAATGGGGCAAGAAAATGTAAAAAATAAAAACACTGCTTTTGTTACCCAAGCAGCAGTCACAGCAAACTGTCCTGTGGTTCATTTCTAAGAAAAAGCTCTTCTTCCTTTTTTTTATTATGGGGGCGGGGGGGGGTTGAAAAAATGTCCTAGGCTGTTATTGTCTGTTTAAATTAGGCAAATGCAATTAAGAAGAGTCAAATACACACAGGCTCCAATGATGGGTAAAATTAAGGTCACCAGTTGCAGCCCTAATCCAGCTGCACTGCTTAATCTCGGTTTTAGCCATTACAACTGTGTGGAATGGAAATGTCTTGCTAGTGTTGGGGTTAATGTAGACTGACTGGGTAACTAGAGATAAATCCTGCAGGCTTGCTTGAATGGGCAAGTGCTTAACACTGACATTTTGAAAAAGGAAAATTGGGTTCCATTCCCCAAGACGAGCTCTGAGTCCCTTCCTTCCTTGTTTTTCCCCCACCTAAACCCAGAAGTGAAAGAACTTTTTCTTTGTCAATTTTTTTTTAATCTTGCCCCCCAGGGACCGTTTTCATTTGCCATTTGTGTACATCTCTTGCTCATTACAGAAAGGAAAGTTGTGTATTAATCTTCTGAAAACAACAGTGCTTGTCTTTCTTTCCACATACATAAAGGTTATATTTGTATTGTTTGATATTATTTCACTTTCTTAAGGAGTTGTTTTGGGTACTGAGTAGATAGGAGGAAATTCCTGAGCATATAAAAAAAAAATTAAATGAAAGGTGACATTTACAGCCAGGAGCCGGGTACACAATGCAGAGGTCATCAATGAGTAAACAGATATTAATGGTTAGCTGGATAACTGGTACATAAACAGGTCACATTAATAATTAACACCAGGAGAAACCAGCACTTTTAACCAAGCTCAGGAAAGTGGGTTCCCACAAGGAAACCCCAGAGGAGAACTAGAAAAATTCAGAAGTGACTTCTGGTAGCTAGAGAGTAGAAAACTCACTTTTCCATATTTACATTTCTCATATTCTTACCAAACCAAACACAACTAAAACAGTTTTGAGATGGTCATGATAAAAAAAAAATATAAGTAAATAAGTGGAATAATGGAGGAAAAACTTCTGTATAACCATTTCTTTGATCAATTACACTTGGTCTAACATGGATTGCTCAGGAAATTGATCACTAACCTACAATGTCTCTCTAAAAATATTAGCTTCTCATTTCATCATGTTGCCTGTACCTCTGAGCTGAGAGGATTACATTTTGCTCATGCTGATTGGCATTCACCCCAGTTTTTTGGGGGGGGTCAGGGGGGTCAAATTCAGATCTGTAGATATGAAGGCAAAGGCATGAGGCCAGCCAGGGAAACTTGGTGAGAAAAAGGGATTCCCCCAGGGACTATGTAAACCTGGGAGTAAATGTCCCTGAGTCCCATACAGTGTCACCTTAGGAGCTGGGGCATCATATCTTTTGATGTTTTTAAAGAAGCCAGATTTTACATGAAATATCTACCTTTCTGGACTTTAGACATTCACAACTCATTGAAACACTGCTTGAACAAAATAACATGCATCTAATGTAGGCCACATCAGGTCAATTTAAATGTCTTTCCTGCATTAAAAAGAAATAAAATAACAACAAAAAATCCTTGAAAAAAGGAAAAGGAGAGTCTATCTTCAAAACTTATTGTACAACTTCTCTTTCCTTTAAATACATTCCTATAGTCCTCTATTAGAATGTTTTAGAAAACTATCAAAATATGACAATAGACTTAATAGAGAACTAGAATATATGCAAGGACTTAAAACTGAACCTCAGAACTGTGTGAATAAAACTCAGATGAAACACTTTTATATGTGTGGCCTAATGGCTTACAGATGAGTGAGTAGCACTGCTTTCAAATATAATGTGAAGAAACCAATTTTTACAATAAATGTGTAGTTTGACTATCCAGCCCACAGGAGACATTGTGACGTACCCAACCTGAAAATCAAATTATTTAAGGTTGGTTATACTAATAACAGCCTCTAACCAACTGCTAAGGTGGACGATAAAACCAGACTAGCCAGAGGCAGCAAATGAGATGGCTTGCGAGGGGGTAGGAGGAAACAAGACACAAGGCTTGTTTACTAGCTAAACATGGGGCAGAATTTAACATACACAAATGGCAGAGGGTGCATGGGAATTGTTTCTGAACTGTTGCTGAATGAGAGGCATTGGTCCTTCCCTGTTTCTCCCCAGCCATATCCCCACCACAGGGGCTGCCTCTCATGATGGACAGTAGGTCCAATGAGACAGCTTTCCCATCTGTCCTCTCCTTTCTTCACCTAAAACCCTTCTCCACATCACCTTCATTCATTTTTGGCAAGGGCAGGTGTGCTGGGGAATGGACCCAGGGCCTCCTGCGTGCTGAACACATGCTCTATCCTTGAGCTGCATTCCCAGTCCCTCACCCTCGCTTTTGACCCAGGCAAGTCCCTCTTTAATTCAGCTGAGTACATATGTTTCCTCTCCCCGAGCCTCTCACCTAGACACTCTCCAAGTGTCCAAGTGCCCAGAGGGGGGCCTGCCTCTGGTTTCCTCAGGCTCCTCTGCCAACTTCTAGTCTAGTATGCACCTCTGAACCACGATCAGGGTGGACAAGTCATCTCTCCCCAGGACTTAGTCCTTCTTCTCTTGCTATAACATAATTTGAAGACTGAGTGATTTATAAAAACATAGGTTTATTTTGGCTCAGGTTTCTGGAGGCTGGGAAGCCCAAGATCAGGAGGTATATCTGGTAAGGACTTTTGCTGCTTCAATTCATGGCAGAAAACAGAAGGGCAAGTGGGGACATGCAAAAGAGAAAATAGGACTGAACTCCAATGATAGCTAACCCCAAACTGAGAGATAAGTGTTAATCTGTTCATGAGGGCTCCCTTCCCATGAAGTGACCACTTCCAACTACGTCCCATCTCGAAGTGCTAGGACCATGGACACCAAACTTCTCATGAGTTTTGGAAGGGACAAACCATATTCAAACCATAACACCTGTGCTTAGAAAACAGCGCATTAATATTGTATGACTGCCTAAATGAGTGCAATGAATAGACCTCCAAGCAATAATATTCAGAAAAGCAACTACTAAATAAAATATTAGGGAATGCACCTATCTAGCTTTTCTTTCATCTGAACTTCTGCACATGCTCACTATGACTACATTTCTAATAGCAAGTTTTATATCAAACAGATATTCTTAATAATAGTAATAAACGTAGTAATGATTCTGTTCGCCAGCTTCCTCACCTCTAATGAGAGATGATAACGCTTACCTTGCTAGGCTTGAGGCAGCTGAGAAGACTACTTGAAATGATGCGTGTGATCATATATGAGAAGAATCATGTGTAAAGTGTAAATCCCCAACTGCAATCTGGAGAGAGTGGCCGACCCTCCTCAACAATGCCTCCTCTGCTCATGTCTGATTGTCAGAATCTGTGAAAATTCTCTACTTACTGTCTTTGAATCAGTTTGTGTGTGAGCAGGAACCCTGACTCTAGTTTCAGGATTCCCAGACCTAGCACAATACCCACCACATAGCAATGCTCACTAAATGTTTATAATATTACAATGAACATGAGAAACATCATAGTAATTTCATTCATGAAAATTATGCTAGGCACCACTAAATAACACAGAACATGGAGGAAAAGAAGAAGAGAGAAACTATTGAGAGGCTGTCATTTACTCAGTACTTTATATGCCTGGTTTTATTTATTTCATAAGTGATTTCCTATACACTTATGAAGTACCATTGCCCTTAGTTTACATAGAAAGAATCTTATTTTCAAGGATCAGGTATGATGCCAAAGGACACACAGTTAATCATGAGCAGAGGTAACTCTCTGACCCAGCACACCACACTGCCTCCCCATGACAAGACCCTGTGCTCCAGAAGCTAATAAATCCCTAGCACATCTGACATCGCAATGTTGAAAAATTCTAGAGGTGAACAAATTCAGTAACTAGTCCAACCCTCTGATAACCAAGGCCAGAGAAAGTTGTTTTTTAAAGTAAGTTTACACAAAAGAGAGGTAGTAAAACAAAAACAAAAACAAGCAAAAAAAGGCTTACTATTTATGATGGCCAAGATAAGGAATCCACCAACGTATGCGTAACAGGTAAATGGAAGAAATTCTGTCACTTGTGCAACCTGGATGAAACTAGAAGACATTATGTTAACTGAAATAAGAAAACACAGAAAGAAAAATATCATGTGATGTCACTCATGGAATCTGAAACAGTTGATCTCAGAAAAGTAGAGAGAAGAATATTAGTTATCACAGGATGGGAAAGGGGGGATGGGAGTAGATGAAGAGAGGATGGCTAATGGGTACAAGGGTGAGGTAGAAAGGAGAAATAACTTGTAACATTGTATAGCACAGTTGCATAAATGTTTTAGGCAATTTCCTGTCACTATAATGAAATACCTCATATAATTAACTTATAAAGAGCAAACGTCTTACTTCAGGGCCTGGAAGCCAACATGGAAGAGGAAGAGAGTAGGGTGCCACAATCCCTTCAAAGACAAGCCTCCAATGACCTCAGGACCTCCCAGTAGACCCCACCTCCTAAAGTTTCCAGCTCCTCCCAATAGCACCACAATGAAGACCAAATCTTTAACATATGGGCCTTTGGGGACATTCAATATCCAAACTACAGCACTGTGGTTTGCAACAATTAATTGTATATTTCAAAATAGCTAGTATGATTTTGAATGCTCTCAAGACAAAGAAATGATAAATGTTTTAGGGGATGGATATATGATTAATCATTGCACATTGTATACATGTATTAAAATATTACACCATAGCCCATGAATACATGCAATTATGTATCAGCTAAAATGCTTAAAATATCTTCAAAAAGTGAATGTTTCACATTCACAAGTTATGACATATTTTATATGCCTTTTTCATTAAATTTATAAGTATATTATATAATGCATAAATTTTTTAAATGATTACAGTTTGTTTCATCTAAACTTTTATAAGAATAGCATATATTTTTCAG
Organism: Marmota marmota marmota; assembly: GCF_001458135.2. NCBI lineage: Eukaryota > Metazoa > Chordata > Mammalia > Rodentia > Sciuridae > Marmota > Marmota marmota. The sequence goes on from NW_026000196.1 coordinate 13,804,231, forward strand.
TTCACATAAAATAAAAAACCAAGGTCTCTCTTTCCTCACAGAATACCAATGAGCCCACTCTCATTGACCAAAACCTTAGTAAAGAAAAGCAGAACTCGACAAAGAAAGGATCCATAAACAATAATTAAAATAATAATTAAATACCAGAAAAGGGCAAAGACATGTGCACTTTTAAAAATCTAAAGAAAGAATAAAATAAAACTTCTCCTCTGTGAAAAATTGCTTCAGTCATCTTTAAAAGCTTTCCTAAATTTCCAATGGCTTCGTTATTAGCAATTCTTAATGCATGAGGTAGTCATTTAAGAATAAATCTTTCAGTAATTCAAAACAAGGACTCTTCAGTAAATAGTTGAAATTAAGGGGGGAGTTAGAGTCATCTGGTTTCCATTAGGATGATAAAATAGTTCACTTGAAACCTTTTACAATACGCTTTGTTACAGGGAGGTGTCTGGGCACCTCACTCCATCACTAGCCATTTGACACAACATAAAAAGCTTCAAAAGCCATGTTAGGCCTCTTAATCAAAAACTAATTGTAATAGATATTGGGGAGTGTTAACACGGTGACCGCTGGGTTGTAGCTGTGGTATGGAAGCGGCAGTGAACATTAAACACAACCCTGGGTTGATAGGGCTTATCTCAATTTCAGAGCTAAGTGCTAAGTACTACAGGCCAGTATCTCCTTGCTATTGCTTTGTACCACTTTTGGAGTTAATTGCCCCATAAGGCTTCATCTTCTTAATGAAATTTATAACATTGTCAGAGAACTTGGAAGATACTGCTGTAGTTTAGAAGACTTTACAGAAAACAGAGATATAAACAGAGGGGAAAAGAAAATACATACTTGGAGCTTAATGCATGGGCAGTCTGGACAGATTTGGTGCAGAATTCCTCAGGCATGGGGGAGACAGTTGAAGCACATTAACTCTTTCAGGTCTGTAATGGAATTCACCAAGCTCACTCTAATGGAAAGATAATAATTGGTATCATAAGGCCAGTGATAGGCATTTGATAAATACTTACTGATCAGCTTACAGGGCTAGAACAGCCAGCAAGCAAGGACTAGAGGCTGTTGCATGGCCCCTGTGCCTAACACAGTATCTAATACACAGCCAGTGCTCAGCAAATGTTTTCTGAATGGCATATGAATGTATAAGTGATCTAAAGGAGTATAGTACTTATGATTTTCCAAGCGTTTTCATGTTTGATTCTCATGACCATCTACTTGACAAGCCCAAGTTTTCATTATGACTAACCCTAGTCTCAATTGGACACTTTGCAGCTACCATTCCAGTCTTCTTGACTTCAGATGGATGAGAAAGACAGTCTGTACCCCTAGATTTTCTAAATCTGACTCAGTAGGATTTTAAAAGATCATAGGTGATTGTAGATCGTGGATTAGATCCTTAAATGGATTAAAAATAAAACGGGAAAAAAACTGCTGAAGTCTGGAAAGTCTGGAGTTTATTTAATAACATTGTATTTAATTTCTTAGTATCATGGTTATACAAGAGGCTAAGCTTAGGGCAAGTCTAGTGAAGGGGCGTATGGAATTCTTTGTACTATTTTGAATTGTTTTGTAAACCTAAAATTATTTTAAAATAAAAACCTTTAGAAAATAACGAATTTACTTAAATGTTGATAAATTGTGCCACATTGGCATTCAGATGATTCAAAGTTAATATTACTGAAGAAAACGAAGTATGATTTTTTTGAACTAACCAGCCATCAAATAGTTAGAAAAAACATTTGTAAGGATGAAGGGAATGATTTCTTATTCCAATTTTATATGCTCTTATGTTTTCTACTGTTTTTGTCTCCTGATAAAATATGTATTTCTAATTAATACATATATGATGTGAACTCTTTACCACTGTCTTATTTATAAAATTGTTAACATGGAAAATAAATTTTAATTATTTTATTTTATAAAATGAACAGTTATTTTTTTTAAAAAAGATAAACAGCTCATAGGGAGTTAAATAAAGAACTAATTCTATGTGATTTTGAAGTTTTAGCCTCTCCTAGTCCTTCAATTACCATCTTTCTGCAGATGATTTCCAAATTCAAATTTCAGAGTTGCACTTCTGTCTTGAGCTTCAATCTATAAACATCTGCAATACCAGTCAACCCAAAGAGCTCAGCATAATCTCAAAAGATTTTTCTCTTTATTTACTCTGCAACATTCCAACTTTAACTAATGCTTCCCTCCCACACTCATACCCACCTGCCTGTTGAAACTCTTTACTACCCTTCAGGTGGGGATAGGGGTTCCAGACCCACCCCCATTCTCTAAGTCTCCTTCCAACCCTCCTTCACTCTCTACAACTTCAAATGTATTTTTTACACAGTACTATTTGAATTTCTGCTGTCATATTTATCATATTTTCTATTAGCTATTTATGCGTATGACAGATTCCTCCACTATACTTTCAAGTTCTAAGAGATAAGGACTGTACTCATTTAATCCTTATACCCTCACAGTGGTTCATTTGAAACCATTTGAGCATAGAGCATGGAAAGAAAAAAAAATCTTTAAAAAAAATTATCATGATTCCAAAGATGTTATTCTATAAATTAAAAGATTGGTTGGACATTTTAAAAGTGGCCAAAATAACAATGACCAATATAGGGTAGAGAGTTTATTTCTCTCTGCATTTGACAGATTCCAAAGGCTCTGCTCCTCCAGTTGGCCCAGCAACCCAGCTTCCTAGGGTATTGCTCTGGACAGCCTATTCAAAGATGGTTGAATGCCTCATGGGCGTGTCTCAGCCTGAACAAAATGGCAAGGAGGAGGAAGGGAGCCAGAAACTTCCTTTTAAGGCCGCAAAAGAGCAGTTTCACGTAACAGTTTATTCTTACGCTGTAGGCCATAATTAAGTCAAATGGTTTCATCTACAGGGACAGATGACTGGGAAACATAGGCCAGTGAAATGGCCTTATGACCACCTCATGAGAAAGCAATTCTGATTCCCTGCCACAGTTTTTTTTATCTTAGGAAAATTAACCAGACTTTTTCCTGCAAAGTGTTTTAGTGTTTTTATGGCAGCTGAGATACAATTTACATACATAAAATGTAACCTTTTAAATATACAATTCAGTGGCTTTAGTTTAGTCAGAATGGCATGACCATCACTGTTATCTACATTCAGAGCATTTTCATGGCCCCCAAAAGAAATCCTGTGCCCATTAGCAGTGAGTCTCTATTCTCTCCTCCCAATTCATGAAAAGCACTAATATAATTTCTGCCCCTATGAATTTGCTTGTTCTGAACATTTCATAAAAATGGAATTATATCAGGCGCCTGAGACAGGAGGACTGAAAGTTCAAAGCCAGCCTCAGAAATGGCAAAGCACTAAGCAACTCAGTGAGACCCTGTCTCTAAATAAAATACAAAATAGGGCTGGGGATGTGGCTTAGTGGGCGAGTACCCCTGCGTTCAATCTCCAGTATCACCCACCAAAAAAAATGGAGTTACACAATATTTGGTTTTAGGTACCAGGCTTCTTTTGCTTAGGGCAATGTTTTAAAGGTTAATCTGTGTTATATCATCTATCAATATTTTATTCCTTTTAAAGACAAATGGTATCCATATAATGGATATATTTCATTTTGTTTATCCAGTTACCAGTTGATGGGTGTTTGAATTGTTTTACTTTTTTGCTATTTGAATGAAGTGGCTCAGAATATTCCTAAAGAAGTTTTTATGTGGACATGTTTCCAATCTCCTGAAATATACTTAAGTTTGGAATTACCGTATCATATGGAAACACTATGTTTTACATTTAGAGAAACTGCCAAACCATTGTCTAAAGTGGTATTTGACTATTCCATCAACTCAATACCTGAGAATTCAAACTTTTCCACATATTCACCTACACTTATTATTGTCAGTCTTTCTTCTTATCGGCCCTAGTGACTGTGTGCAATGAAATCTGTAATTTTGATTTTAATTTTCCTAAAGACTGATGATATCAAGCATCTTTTCATGTACTTATAGGCCATTTGTGTGTTTTCCTCAGAAAAAAGAAATGTCTACTCCTATTCTTTGCCCATTTTTAATTAAAGATTTGTCCTCTTATCGTTCAATTGCAAGAGTAATTTTTTTTTATATTTTGGATACAAGTTCCTCATTGAATACATGATTTGAAAATAATTCTTCACATTTTTGCAAGTTGTGTATTTGCTTTCTTGATGGTGTTTTTGAAGTACAAAAGGTTTTATTAGCATTAATAAAGTCAAATTTACTTATGTTTTTCCTTTAGTTGCTCTCACTCTTGGTTGCCACAGTCCGGCTGGGCAAAATAACCGAGAAGTGACAAGCAACTTGAAGGTTGAAGCGGGAACTGCTTTATTACGGAACAACAGAGTTTGACTCAATTAGCATCATCTAGATACAGCAGTCAGCCAACAAGGAATCCCCACCATCTTAATGGCTTGGTGGCGTTGCCTAACAAACCACTCCTCCTGGCAACTGCCAGGTGCCATCTTGACTTGTTTTGCGGTCCCCAACATTTGGTGTTAATACTAGGCAACAAAATAACTCATTCAATTTTATGGTTTTTGCTATTGCATTTAGTTCTATTTGAGGTGATTTTTAGGACATGGTGTGGGATTGGGGATGGTGGTCCACACTTTTACAAGCAGATGTACAGTGTCCCAGCTTTTTATTTTGAGATAATGCTTTCCTCCATTGATTTGCCTTGGCAGCCTTATCAAAAATCAATTGACTGTTCAATCCCCAGCACCACAAAACAAAAACAAAAATTATTTCTACATATAAGGGTTTATTACTGAATTCTCAATTCTATTCTATTGATCTAAATATTTATCTTTATTCCAAAACCATGTTTTCCTGATTATTCTACCTTTATAGTTTTCAAATTGGTAAATGTTCTCTTTCAAGATTGCTTTGTTTTGACTATTTTCGGTCTCCTGTATTACCTTTTAATTTTTAGAAATAACTTGTTGATTAGTGGAAGAAAAAAATACAGCTGAGATTTTGAAAGAACTATATTGAATCTGTAGATAATTTTGTCAAGTATTGATATCTGAATGACACTAAGTTGTCCAATGAGTGAATAAGAGATATCTTTTCAGCTTTTTAGGTCTCAGTGATGTCAGCATAGCTTTTCATGTGTAATACTTACATTTATCTTGTTATATTTATCTATTCCTAAATAATAACATTTTATTCTTTTTGATGCTGTTAAAATGATATTCTTTTTCTTTCTTTCTCCTTTTTTTAAAATTTCATTGAACCAAGAGTCCCTTTACCACTAAGTCACATCTCCAGCCCTTTTTATTTTTTTATTTTGAGACAGGTTCTCACTAAGTTGCTTAGGGCCTCACTAAGTTACCAAGAGTGGCCTTGAACTTGTGATCCTCTTGCTTTAGTCTCCTGAGTAGCTGGGATTATAGGCCTGTGCCACCACCATGCCCAGAAAAATGGAATTGATTTCTTAATTTTATTTTTAGGTCCTTGTTTATTGTTGTTGTATAAAAATAGAACTGATTTTTTGTACATTGACCATCCATTCTGCAACCTTGCTAAACTTATCTACCAATTACCTCTAACAAATTCTTAATGGATTCCTTGGAATTTTCTATGAATAAAATCATGTCATCTTCAAACAGAGTTTTAATTTTTCTTTTCCAGTCTGGATATATATATATATATATATATATATATATATATATATATATGAATAGCTGTAGTGTCTTCCTGGTAGGTTGACCTTATAAAATATCCCTCATTGTCTCAAGCAGCATTTTTGTCTTAAAGTCTATTTCACTTGAATTCATAGAGTCACTTTCACTCTCTTTTTACTCTCAACATATTTTTGCCTTTGAATCTAAAGTTAGTCTTTTGTAGAGAGCATAGAACTTAATCCTGTTTTTGTTAATCCACTTTGCCAGTGTCTCTGCCTTTTAACTGAAGTGATAAGGTTAGATCTATATATGCTGCTTTGCTATGCTTTCTATATATTTTATGTCTTTTTCTGTTTCTCTGCTTGTCCTTTACTCCTTCTTTTGTGGTAAATAAAAATTTTATAGTATGCTCTTTTAATGACTTTGCTGTTTGTTTTACTATTTTTGTTGTTGTTGTTGTTGTTGTTTTTTCAGTGGTTTCCCTGGGTATTATAATCAACATCCTAACATTATAGCAATTTAGTTTGGATTAATATTAACTTAGTTTTAATCATATGCCAAAACTTTTCTCCAACATAGCTTCGTTTCCTCTCCATCCTTTGTAAAATCATTGCCATATAACCTATATATTTATACAATATAAGCCCACCAACACAGTTTTATAATTCTTGCTTTAATCAATTGACTATTAAATAAAACAAGAGAGGAAAATATTTTCAAGCAAAAATTTATTTGTACTACCTTTTATATTTACTTATATGATTTCATTTCCCAGTTACTGTCTTGGGTCCTTTCATTTCAGCATGAAGGACTTCCTTTAGTACTTCTTAGACAGTAGATCTGGAGCCACAATCTGTGTTTATATATATGTATATGAAGATGATTTCATTTATTTTTCATTTTGGAAGATATTTTCACAGGTTATAGAATTCTGTGTCAATCATCTTTCAGTCATCCTTTTGAATATGTGAACCATTGGTTTTTGGCCTTCATGGTTTCTGATAAGAAGTCAGTTGTTAATCTTATTGAGGATACCATAATTTCCATGCTGCTTTCAAGATTCTTTTTTTTGTCTTTCAATAGTTTGACTCTGATGAAGTGATTCTTTTTTTCAGACATAGTTTAAATTCACATTATATTCCTAATGAGGACTTTGAATTCAGGATGTAAATGTCTTACCCTCATTCTATATTAGTTTAGACTTTAGAAGATATTAATCAGTTTAAGTCTGACATGTGAAGTGAGATTAATAATGCCCACCACTAGAAGTTATAGGAATTAAATGAAATAAGATATTTCCATTTTCTGGCTCACAGAAAATATCCCATATATTTTTATTCTTCTCGAAGCATGGATTCCTTCCTTGGGAATACTTCCAGTGGGGCATGTGTCTCATTCTGATGCCTATGTGAAGACAACTCTTGCATCACTCTTAACTCAAATATCACCTTTCCAGAAAATTTGTCCTTGACCACCCAAAGCAACCCTGACTCCCAGTTATTCTTTTTCCCATTACAAATTTAGCATTCTTTACCCAAGTACTTGGGACCAGATGTGTTTCAGATTTCAGATTTTTTTTTCATCTGTACTAAAATTTGCATATACATAATGGAATATCTTGGGGATGGGACGCAAGTCTAAAGAAAAAATAATTTGTTTTATATCAACCTTATCCACATAGACTGAAGGTAATTTTATGCAATGTATTTAGCATACCTGCATTTTTTGCTGTAACCTATCGCATGAGGTCAAATGTAAAAATTTCCACTTGTGGTGTAGTGTTCAAATTTTGGAGCATTTTGGATTTCAAATTTTCAGAAGAGAACTATCAACCTGTACTGGGTAGCAAATTGTCCCAATGTCCGGGATAAGATTGAAAGATTTTGTATTCTAAAATAAGGACAGTCTGGGGAAAACAGGAAAATTTGGACACCTATTACCATCCTGCTTATTTTCTTACTACTCTTATTATTTAATTTACTTTTTCATTTGTTTCCTCAGTTCCTTCAAACTAGAATGTAAGACCCCTCCATGTACACATGCCTATACTACAACCTGGAGCATAATAGGCACTAAGTAGCAATTTGTTGAAAAAGCGAATGAATTTTAATTGATAGATTTATTTTCTAAAATGCTCACCTTTATATTCTCCAAGTTTAACAACATAAATACATAAGGAATATAAAGTTTTATATGACAGCACAATCAACAAAAGAGCATTTTATATGGTGATAGTGACTGAGTGAGTTATAAACACTTGTACCCATGCGGTACTGAGAAGTTCAAATAGCTGTGTTCTTTTTCTTCTGATCCCAAACAATGGAATGCAAAAGAATTCACTGAAATGTAGACATTTCTACCATTTACCTGGAATGTTGGCTCCAGCCGATATAACCCAGTCTGTAAATACAAGATTACCATCGGTGGAGGGAAAGTTCTCTTTCTAGAAACGCACATTTAAAGGGAAATCCTCAATTCTTCCTCCCCTTATAAAAGAAAGAGCATTTATTATGTACGTATAAGACCACAATTACTTTAACTATTCCACAAGGAATATCAAGGATGTAAAAGTTACAAATGTTAAAACATAATCACAGTACCACATCTTCAGACTCTAGAATGAGCCACAGGAAGATGATGCCCTTCTCCCCACTATCAGTTTACTATATAAATGAGAAGACATAAAGTAGCTTTAGATTTAATTAAAGTAATTGACTGAATTGCGTTTTGTACTGGTGATCGTCATTAACATTCTTGACCTCTCTGTCACATGGATGTGCCAGAGGATTTTTCCAATGGATATTTATTATGAATATTATCATCAATAAGCACCATCAACATATTAAAATTAATTTTAACTTCTTTATGGAAGACTGAAAGCGCAACCAGCTGTTGAAGACCATCCGTTCTAAATCATTTTTTATCGATTCAACATGGCTAAACCTCATGTACAACTAATAGGGAATTTTATGTGTGTGTAGGCAAGTTTCTCTATATATAAAATATTTAATTTTATTTCATATCTAACTCTGGTTACATTAATCACATAGCCATATTTTCCAGAGCCCAAGGATTCACTTGCTATTTTAAGCACTTACTGTGCAGTTCCCACATGGCTCGTGTCCATGTGGATCAACAGTGACACATGGAAGTTTGGTCTTATTTTGACTGCTTGCAAAGAGCTTAATAAAAGACAGGCTTTGGTGCATCAAAAGAACTTAGTCCACAGGTGTTCTGAGCTGGGCTAACTTGTATGTAGAACAAACAATTAAGCTCTGGAATTTGAGACTCTAAATTGTATCAGTTGAGCGCCTGTCCCGAAGGGAGAAACACACCTTTCATTACATTACCCAAGGGCATGAGAGGCTTTGGGCTGTGTAGAGTTACAGCAGATCCTATTCAAGCATGCTAGATGAGATGCTTCTGCTCCTTCTGTTAACACTGCCAAGGGCTTCCAGTTGAACGTGTTTATAGAATATCTCCATCTCTATTTACCTCTATAGGATGTGCCTCTCCACCTCTCTTCCTACATTTACCATTTTATACAGCACCTACCACAACACAGGCACTGTGCTTAAGATTTTAAACACAATACTGCATCTAATCCCTCCCAACAATAATGCAATGCTTAGACAAGTTAAGAAATGTGGCCAAAGTCATATAAGTTTCAGTGGTGGAATCCGGATTCCAAGCCAAGCCACTGGACTCCAGAGCCCCTACTTGTGGTTACCATGCCATCTCATATTCAGGCTATCACAGGCTGCAGGGTGTTTTTTTAATTTCTTGCTGGCATTTTCTTCAAGTCTTGGATCTTCAGGATAATTATGGCACTATCCTCAGCCCTCTTCTCTCCTTTCTCACTCTTAAGGAGGTCCTTAATCAATCCCATAATTTTCCATCATGACCCCAGGCAATGTCCATGGGCCATTAATTTTAAATCCTGTCCCTCCATGCAGTCTCTCTTCTCTACTCCAGAACAGAAAATTCAACTCATTGCTCCATTCTCCACTGGAGGGGTCTCATGGGTTGCCCCAACTGTGTACTTCTAAAGACTGATCTACATGAGCATCTTCCCCAGCAAGCCTGCTCCTCCTCCAGAACCACTCAACTGGTTTTCCTGCAGTAAACCAGGCAGTCACCTGGGCTTCTTCCCCATCCTCTTCCTTTCCTTCATTGTCACCCTAACTCACCACCTCTCATTAACTCGATTACCTAATTATTCAAATCTGACCTCTTCTGTTCATCTCTGCCAACAATATAGGTCAGCAATACTCATTGGTCTGGACATGTCACACTGGAGACAGAAGATACTATTGGCATCTCAGTAGAGTCCAGAGATGTTGCTAAACATTCTACAGAAAGTTCCACAATAAGAATTATCCAGCTAATGTAACAATGAATTACCCTGTTCTAATCAAAGCTAGCATTATCTTTTACCTAAGTTACTGCTAGACCTCCCAGGCCATCTCTCCACTTCGACTTTATTCTGTCAACCCACTCCTCACTCCTCTCCTTTAAAATCACTGATGGCTTCCCAATCCTTTTACAGACAAAATATGCTGACTTAGCTGGAATATTTGACATGTTTCTTGAGCTCGCTTCAAGCCACTCTTTCCCTTTATCTTGGTTTCTTCTCTTGCCTATTAGGTGACCCATACTCCACATTCTTCCCACATTCCCTTTGTCCCTTTACTTAAATGTTATCTTATCCAAGAGACCTTCCCTGACCTTCCCAACTCTGTATTGGCCATACCCTTCTTGAATTTTCTCCTAGTACTTACCACCACTTGATATATTATATTTGTTGGATTCCTTGGTTGTTTTCTGATTTTTTCCACTAAAATTAAACTTCACTGCGATAGGGAGGTCTGTCTTTTGTTTTCTATTATATAACTGTCTATAACTGTGCCCAGCTCTCAATAAACATTTAGTGAACAGTAATTTTTCTTCATTCATGTGTATTTATTATATAAAAATAAAAGAACTCTTGACACCTGATTTTGCTGAACTGTCACAGCATAGGCAATCACATGGATTTAAGCAAGAGAACTAACCTAAAACAACTAAAAGTCTGGCTCTCTCCAGCCTGTGGTTTATGGCTGCATATCCCCTCACATCCAGGTTCTGTACAGCAGGCATACAAGTCAGCCCCCACAGGAATCACATCCCTTCCATGCAAGTCACAGCAACTAGAAGTCAGGATGCATTTGGACTAATCCCTGATTTGCACGTGGGTTTTACTATTGCAATCTGGATGAACCAGAAAGTCCAGAGATGGTGACTGGCACAGCCATAGCCCTTGGTCTGAGAGACCAACCATTCCTTTCCAGGCAATGATACATTTGACTTATCTCTCTCTGCCTTTGCAGAGAAACAGGCAGCCTCTTTGGATACCAAAAGATCAGAATCCTCAGAAGTTTGATATCCTAAGTATTGAGCATCTATAGTCATCATAACATAAAGGAGATTTTTATAGAAACATTAGAAGTAATGATGATAATAACAATAGCTACTGAAATATATCGATTGTTTAAATATGTCAGACACTATGTTTAGATTCATTTAATCTTCACAACACTTTTATTAGGTGGATAACTTACTATTCCTTTTCAATAGAAGAGAAAACTGATGCTATTGAGTAACTTACCCCAAGTTTTGCAGCTGGTTGGTTAAAGTGCAGCTGAATAACCATTTGTTTTATTCTAAAATTGTATTCTTTCATGACTACCTCCTAAGGTGAAAGTTAAAATCATCAATCCCTCTGAGAAACTTAAAAGTTCATTGCATTACTGTAAAGACAGAAGGAATAACATTGTAAACACAAATGGTAAAAAAAATAGCAATTCAGTAGTAAACGAATACTAAAAAATGATAAAGCAGTAAATAAATACCCCATGGACTAGCTGAAAATTGCCTAAAAACCTAGGAGAAAATGTAGCACCAATCTGAATTGGAATAGTCAAAGTGGACTTCACAAAGGATGTAACATATGAGTTGGATGAACTTGGAAGGATAGAGAAACTAATTATCATTTGTCCAAAGGGAGAAACAGCAGAGAGAGAAAGCCATGACAGAAATTCAAAAGGCACATTTGTGGTTAAGTTGACTAAACCTGGCAAAAGTTTTGGGTTTAGCCAATGCAGGAGTTCCCAAACTATTTAACAAGATGGCCAGGGTTATGTACAGAAAAGAGAATGGCATTTATCATGCTTGAAAAGTGTTAAGTTAAACAAATTCTTGCAGGCCTTGGAGCTTTTAGTGAGGTCAGCTGCATTATGAATCACAATGAGAGCAAGGATATTCTATGTTTTACAAATTTATTTACAAATTTATTCTTCTATCTCCCCTTCACTTTTTTTCTGGCACCTGAAATCTCATTAAACTGGCATTCAGTGCAACCACTTTGGGAAATGATGCTGTGCAAAACTCACAGGCATTAATAGAGTAGATTGACAGGGACCATTCCGAGGAGGGGCCTATGTTGCTCTGCAAAGGAGCTCAAGAAGAGATACTAGACAATGCAGTTGTGAAACGGAGATTCTAAACTCAACTGGAAAACATCATCTCTTGATCCATTTCTATTCCTCCAGTTGATCTTCACAGCAGTTTCTTGTGCCCTAGTCAATTTTCTAAGGTTGTTGGAAAACCCTATCTATATGGGCAGTAGGGAGATATTAGGCTTCCAGAAAGTCCTATGAGGATGCTGGATGAAAATGCACAGAAGTCAATTTCACTGACTGGGTCAGCAAAACCAGACATGCCCTGGACCCAGGGAGCTCACAGTCCAATGAGGTGTCCGAGAAGGGAGATACTTGCTGTAGCTGCTGGGAATGTGAGCAGTGGAAACACAGAACAAGGTGTGGAGGAGAGAGGGTGAGTGAGCTATGGAATTGCCTGCATATGTAAAAACTGTGCCAGGGGATTTCTGCTTTTTAAAAGAACACTCGAGGTATCCAAAGACATAGCCCAAGTTACCTTTTTCTTCATACACTCTACACTATCCCTCAATAAGCATACAGCTCAGTCACTCTCAGTCAAAAATCATACACCATTTTATTTTCACTACTGTTTGCCATTGCTCAAACTCTTTTGCTCCCTTATGGGGTTGTTCCTGTGGGGCTTACTTCTTCCCATGATGCACATTGAGGGGAACTTTCAGACACAGGCTTATATTTTAAAGCAGGCTCCAGTCCTAAAACTGCCTTTAAGCCAGTTTGGTTACTGTCACTTTTTTCAAAACATCTTTGTGGGGGATGCCTATGGACCCTTTGAGTCTTCTTTAGAAAGAATGTTCTCCCTCATTATGCCAGCTAAATCCAAGAACATAAGGTTCTGTGATGTTTTGTTTGCGAGACTGGGGATAGAACCCAGATTTTGCACATGTTAGGCAAGTGCTCTATCACTGAGCTGCACTCTGGGCCCCAAGGAGTTTTTAAAAACCTGAGCCCCATGCTGGACCAGGAAGGGTGTCTCTGCTTTGCTTACAAAGAGCAGCTGCCCCTGAAGATTCAGCCCCAGGCACACCCAGTAACACTAGGTCAGTGCTAAGGCCAGAGGTGAGAAGAGATTGTCACCAAACACCTGCAGCCATCTGAGCTGTTCCCAAGCTTGGCTTAGGGTGACTTGTCTTGGAGTCTATCTAAAACTAATGACCTATTTGGCTGCCCTCTGCTTTCCCTCTGTCTCTCAGAAACACGCAGAATGTTCTCCAAGACTCCTGGAGGTAAATGAAAAGGTCTTCTCATTTACATCTGCCACCCACCGGCATTCAGTCAATATCAGCACATACCTTTGGACATTGCCCAGGTAAGTTCCATTTGATCTAGTGACCGAAAGGTGAATTGTAGGTTACACTTAATTACACTCGCCAGCCAAGAGTAAGTCAGTAGCAGACGTTCCCACTTCACTCTGAAATACCATGAAACCCCTTAAGGGAGTCCACTGATTATACTATAGAGGTTTGTATGAACCAACTAGGGTAAATAATTAGACTGTATTTTTAATTAATATTGCAGTGCCTTCTAGCTCAACGATATTTAAGATTATGATGGGATTGGAGGTAAATCGAGAAATGTCTTACTCTTGATGAAGCCAGAAAGAACAAAGAAAGTTTTGTGAGATTAACAAAAATACCATGAGATTTTGGCAATCTATGTCAAAAGTTTCAATTGTTTTAAGGAAGTTTTCAATTTAGCAAATGCTCTGTTTGCCAAAGTGAATATTGGTCTTTAATACCAAAAATAAATCCAGAGAAAATGAAAGGCAGGTACTATGCATTTTGAGTTGGCACAGCTGCAAAACTTTTTTTTTTAATCATGTGAACTTTATGGGAATAATAACAATTAACACAGATTTCATATTGGGCACCAATTCAATTTTTGTTTCATGAAGCTTGAGAAAAATATAGGCTTATGAAAAAAAGCCAGTTCAATTACACATGAACTTTTCATTATTTTTAACACATTTTACTTATTTTTAATTGATGGAAGTGTTACGTATTTTCTCAACGAAGAGTTTTTCACACTTCTTTAATTCAAACCAGCTTGCTTTTTGAAATTCAAATAGGCAGATTATTATTTGGCTTAACTGGAAATCAAATAAAGTAATGGTAAAATGTATTAAATAGATCACAATGCATTCATTATTTCCCAAAGAAATTTATTACTTTCAAAATACAGTATTTTTTTGTTTTAAACCTAGCTAATCCTCACAACTCCCTAGTAACAAAGATGCCAATGATCTATAAATAATATTCTACAAACAATATTTTCTCATGAGAAACCAAAGGTTTAAAAAGTTCTGTCATTTGCCTTAAGCCACATAAGCAAGGAAAAGATTGGAATTAGAATCATAACACAGGTATTCTGCCCATTTGCAAATATCTTCTGTAAGCTTAAGACAATAAATAAATAGAACAAGGATTTTGCCTTTTTATTTTTTTATGTTTGTTTGTGTGTGTTTCTCTTTTCCTCATGTACCATTGCTATGGTAGGCACATATTAAAAGCTCAATGAATAAAATTAATAAATCATTTGTATTTATTTTCTATTAAACACAGCTCTCTGCAATCTGTGCTTTTATACATTATGGTCAAGCAACACTTGATATTCATTATGATGACCCCTGAGACATGGCAAGATAATAAAGTGTCACCTGAAACATCATAGAAAAATAAAATCATGTTCATGTACACCCTGAGCTGTAGATTAGAATCTTCAATTATTGAATGAATGGGAATTGACCAGCTCTGACTGTATGTCTTACAGACAGCTCAACTATAACACATCCCAAATTAAATTCAATTTCTCATCTACCCAACATTTCTCTTCACTGTCCAAGTTTCCCAACTAGAAACTTAAGAGTCCCTTTTAAATCTTTTTTAGACATTCAACTTCCTTAGGGTGGCAATGTATCCATTCTACTGCTCACAGCTCTCTCTCAGGTCCATCCCTTCTTCCCATCTCCACTGGTTTAATTCTAACTCTTGCTTTCTCTTCCCCAGAAGACTTTAACAGCCTTGTTATAGGTTGCCTTTGGTCTCATCTGTCACCATTGCAGTCTTCCTTCAGGTGCTCAAAAGTTACTTTTCTGAAACCAAAATCATTCATGTTCTTAATGCAGCTTCCTCCACCCTAATGAAGCACTTTCCTCCATGAGATTCATGGAACCCTGTGTACACAGTGGAAACAGAAAGAAAAATAGGTTTAGGGTAAATTCTTGGAAATTTACAATGCAAAATAGATTATGAAAGGCTCTGAGAAGGCCTACAGGAAAGAGTCAATAGAACTGGCCTTTTCCAGTGTTCCCCACATTTTATTTGACTTCAAACCCTTTCCATTGAGCACTACCTTACTAATCACATTAGACCAATCACATGTTTATTGCTGTTTCCAAGGCAATAATATGCTCTTGGTTTATTAAGTTAGATATTAAGTTCCTTCAAAATGATGTGTTTTGCTCAACTTCTCAATTTGAGGAACTCCTATGAAAAACTTTAAGACTCAGCTCCAAAGCTTGTACAAAGCTTCCGTCAAATCGCTCCTTGATGCTTGCTCTGCTACAAATCATCTGATCATCTTTCTGATTTTGCAGGCATTTGATCCTCAGCCTACCTTTCCTACAAGATTATTGTGCCTTCTCATAATACCCAGCAGGTGCAGGGAGAAGCACTCAACAAATATTGATAGAATGTATATTTCACTGTATTCTAATCAAAACCCCAGAAGCAGTCATTGTCAATGCACATGTTTATAATATTTTTCCAGAGAGGTATAAATGATTAAAAAAACAAAACAAAACATGCACAACCTGTTTCTTCACTGTAGTTGAAAGAAAAAGATTTCCAAACACAGATTGAATGAGTCTGTTTTTCATTACTATACAAAAATACCAGTTGCAGGCTAGTTTATAAAGAAGATAAGTTTATTTTGGTTCATGGTTTGCAGATACAAGGTACAGGGGCCACTTCTGGTGATGACCTTCTTGCTGGTAGAGTCCTGAGGTAGTGCAGGGCATCCCAAAGAGTATGTTTGTTCTGTGTGTCTTTCTGGTCTCTCTCCCTCTTCCTATAAAGCCACCAGGATTGAAGCATAAGGGTTCCACCCTAGTGACTTTATCTAATCTTAATTGCTTTCCAAACGGCCCACGTGTAAACACCACCCTCATAATTCCTTGCAATGGGGATTAAATTTTAATACAGGTTTCTTGGGGAACCCTGAAACCATATGCAAAACATAGCAGAGACATATATGTGTCCCTACTGTATTTCAAGAGACTGGCCTGGCTGTTTTGATATTCCTCCCCATCCACAGCTTCTTGTGTACGTCATGCATCTATATCTCACTAGGAGAAGATAGCCTTCCTTCCCAAAATCAGAGACTTTTTGGCCAGTTATCAGTGGAAAGCCATTGTGTGTGCCAGGAAGGGTTGTGGACACCAGGCAATGACTGCCATCTTTATCAAGAGACATAATGATAGCCCCGAGAGGTGTAGGAACTTCCTTACTATGGAAGAGTATAACCAGATCCACTGAAAAACAGTCTTTAACTGCATAAACCTCCAAAGAAGTTAATTTTCCAAGAGTTGCATGAAATATTTTTAACAGTGAGGCAGATCTGTAAATGGCTCTGCCATTTTCCAGCTGGGCAAGATATTTCACCTCTTCACACCTCCTTTTCCTTGTCTGTAGGATGAGGATAGATGAGGCAGCATTTGAAAACATTTAACACCTTGCTTGGCACATGGCAGGCAATCAATAAAAGGATATTGCATGTGATTCTGCTTCCTCCTGAATTTCACAGTTTATAAAAATAAAAAGAGGCACCACTTACATAAAACTAATAACCAACTCAAAAATATGTTACTAAGTATATTTTGGACAGATCTATTTGTCTCTGCCATTCTCTGCACTAAATTAAAATTAAAATGCTCGCTTTAAAAAAAAAAAACCTTCCTCATTCAGCAGAACAGCATTCAGAATTATGTAAATGAGCCATGCATTTTAATGCTGACTGACTCGATTTACTGCCCAAAGTTTAGCAATTTGAGACCTCAATATCATTAAGGTAAGATCCGGATAGAATGCATGCACCCGGCTCACAGTTCCGTCATAGGAGAGTTAGAGATGCCATGGAGTTCAGCAGAATGCAGGCATTTCTTTCGGAAGGTTGGGACCTTTCAAATTATCCTACTGTTATTTTGTAAGGAAGGAAAATGCAGGAGGCAATTTAAACAGGTCAGGCAGGGAACTATCCACTGCTTCCTCTGGGAACTGGACCAAGTCCTACACAAAGAAGGCCTGGGCCACAACGGGGTAAGGGCACCGGCTGGTACGCACACGATTCCCTCCAGCATTGGAATTAATGAGGCCATTGGTTCACTTCTTTGCCCTTCCAGAGATTGTCACGATCCATTTGCATGATGATTATGGAAAAAATTAAAACACTATTCCCAAAGATCAAGTTAATAAAGGCCTCTGAGATGTCAATATATTTTTCTTCAAAAAGGGTGAAAACATTTGAGATGGCGTTTAGTTCAATAAAGCAGTGGTGAAATTCCTCCCTCCCTCCAACGTTTTATATTTGTAGTGTATTACATCTCAATTAAACCCTTGAGAATCTCTCTCCTTTAAGAGTCAATAATGAATTTAATGCAAATTCAAGGGGGAAATAAAAGAACAAGGGGAGACCAAAAAAATTCAGGATGAAGCGGAGAAATAAGTTATCTGTAGAATACACTTGTGGTTGAAAGGCTCTGTGCTCCTCCCTCTGCCCAGTGACAGATTCTGTATTTTCTAGATTCAAACTAAGCATCATTTCTCCTTTGGTATTTCAAGCGAGCCCAAGAGACAGAAGCCATTGCAAGATCCCTCTCTTCTTTGAAGGAACAGAGCTAATCTAGGATCCCACTGAAGGCAGCTGCAATTTCTCCTCTAGTTCCCACTTTATTCCCCCCGCCCCTTTTTTTACACACAGATCCTGTGTTCTCCATCTCGTGACACCTGTACTCCCTGCTCCCAGGAAAAGCACTTACCCACTCTGGCAGTTGGTTGGGAGGAATGGATCTTTGAACAGGTTACACCACCCGCCTTTCCCCATCCCCCGGGGGCTATAATGGTCAAAAACCCAGTCCATCAAGAGGGGGAAAGTCATGCAGATGAGATCTGCATTCTACAGATTTCTCTTCATAATTCTACCACAAAACAGAAGACCAACACAGGAGATTATAGAGCTCCTACATTTATTAAGGATTTTACTTTTCTCTGGTAGCAATTTTTTAAAGAATAAGCAGAAAGAAGTTATATTCCATGTATGCATGTCAAAATACATTCTACTGTCATGTATAACTAAAAAGAACAAATAAAAAAATTTTTTTAAAAGAATAGGTATTAAGAATTGTAATGCAAAAATAAATAAATAAGTTGGACTAAAAAAAAAGAAGAGGCAGAAGAAAAATAGTTAAATCAACCAAATATTTTATACCACAACTAACTTTCCCTGTAACTTTTTTCAGTTTCACTGTTTCATCCCTTACCTAATTTTAAGGAATCCCACATGATGTAAAGAATAGTCCTTTAATTATTTGTGCTGCCTCAGTTTCTCCATGTTTTTTCCCAATAATAGTCCAAAGGCTCTCTGGTCTCCCTTTCTCCCTCTCTCACACACACAATAAAATAAAATAAAATATAATAACCCAACCATTTAAAAATCCCTTATTAGCTTATATTCAACACACAAAGAAATCATGAAATGCTATATTCTTTTTTTGTGATTGGCTTAAAGAAGAAACCTCCTAAGAAGACCAAAAATACAGTTGTGGTGATATCTCAGAGTTTGTCCATTATGACTTTCCAATGAGTAAAGTAACTTTTTTGAAATTAGAATGCCCGCTGCACAATAGTGACCATAATAAATTGAGTCTGCAAACACTACTGAGCATGGACATTGAGCCACACCCTGTGCTGCATGCCAGCAAGCAAAGTCACCACAAACCACTGTCTCGGACATGCCCTGCACCCAGGGCCCAGCTGAAGGAGAGCTGCACACCCACCACTTCACACCCACCACTTCACACCCCGATGCCAGCTATTCCCACCTTAGGGAAGGATAGCCTTTTTTATAATCCATCTGCCCCAGGTAGCAGTTTCCTGCTAAGCATATTTGACACATGAGTCTGAGAACACAGGGACACACACAGATTATAATGCAATGGAATATCAATTTGATGAAGGATGCTATAAAAACCCTGAAGAGTGCTATTTTGGAAATAAAATGCAAACAGGTGGTCATCACTTCCCCCTTTATAGCTTCTTTATCTAGTTGACTTTGAGGTGGCTTCTTTCTAAACAGGACAATTTTTTTTCTCTACCATCTCCATTTCTACCTCATTGATTTCAGCCAGAATCGTCATAGTTGTGCAATACTTAAACAACAGGGATTCCTTCTGAGAACTGTGTTGTTGGTGGTTTTGTTATTGTGTGAACACCATAGCATGCACTCAAGCAAATCCAGATGATCTATGTGGAGCACTCTGGGTGGCCTCTTGATGCAGTCAAGAGATGAGGTGAATAATTTGCCAAAATACATTCTACTGTCATGTACAACTAAAAAGAACAAATTAAAACAATATAAAAAGAGATGAGGTGAACATGAGAGGGCTGAGGCCATTGCTGCCTCACACAGCAGACTGCTTAGGGTAAACTTTTTGTTTTCACTAAGTAGGAGTATACTCTAATAATAAAAAGTATAGCATAGTCAGTGCGTAAACTAGGAACATAATAATTTCATATCAATATCAAGTATTATGTACTATACTTAATTGTATGTGCTATCCTTTTATATGATTAGCAATATAGGTGGTTAGTCTACACCAGCAGCACCACCAATGTGTGAGTTGTGTATTGTACTATGACATTATTATGGCTATCACACCATTAAGCCATAGGAATCTTTCAGCTCTTTCATAAATTACTGAAACCACTCTTGTATATATAGTCCACCATGGACCCAAATACTCTGCACTGCATTCCTGTGCTTGGCCCCCACAGTTATAGGAAGTAAACAATATGAAGGGACCATTGGAAATGCTGTGTGAGTGACACACTCAGCCGGTAGGTTCCTGTCCCCTCCCTTCTCATACCTACTATGGGCCATGTGTGAAAACAATGCTTTGTGCAGCACCCTCCACCCCATGAGGCAGGAGTCCTAAGCCCCTTTTTTCCAGTGAAGGAAAATGAGCTCGGAGAAGTGACCACATCCAATTGTAGACCATCCAGTAGCAAAAAACTGACTCCAGAATCTTATGTCATCCAGTGAAGAGAAGTTAGCAGGAGGAAAGAAATTAGGAGCTAGAGCAGGAGCCCTGTGGTATTCTCCAGTGCCTAACACAGCGCTTGGCCCATGGGGGACCCTCAAGAAATAGTTGTCAAACTGAACTCAGGAAGGAAGGCTGAAGAACAAACACATCCTGAGGAAGTCCAAGAGCTGCCCAGTGGGCCTCTGCAGGAGGAGCGCTCTCTCAGGGAGGCCTTGCTGGCTTTGCCCTGGTACCCAGCCTGCTCCTGTGCCCTGATCACCCTGCTCTCCCTGCCCTGTATTATCCTACTAGACTCTGAAGGTCGAAGGCTTCTCTTTCCAAATCTCATGAATAGACAAACATTCAGACTTCTCTCCAAAACGTCCTCTCTCACCTGCCCTCCAGCCCCTTCTTCGGGTTCACTGGCAGACCTGCACGAAGAGACAAGAAATCCCTCAAGGAACACTTCCCATCCATCTTCCCGGTGGTCTTTCATTTCTTTGCCAATAGGGTGATCTGCTTCACAACACACTTCGATGTATTTGACATCTGTCATAAAACCCAGGTCAGACAGATCTGTCTTCTGTTAAAATAAGCCATTCTTCAGAGACACTTCCTATGCTCTTAGGGCCCCACCAGAAATAATTATTGACATATTGCCCACACATCTAGCCAACCCTCTTAATGGGAGCCATAAATTACCAGCCCTGGTGTCCCCCAGTCTTATCAGAGAAACAGGGTAACACTTAGACAACAGGGAAGAGACACCACGATGTTAAAACCTGAAGGGGGGAGGGGACTCTAGCTGAACTGACTGGTTTCAAGCAAATACCTTTCTTTAACATCTTTCCAAAGTTAATAACTGCAGCAGTACACAGCTGTTTCTTTGTAATGAGACATGAATTTTCTCAAAGTGCCTTACTGAGTCTTACATTCACACAGCAGAGAAGGAGAGGGGGTAGGTAGACATCCTCTGCAGGGCAGGGACTCCTCTCTCGACTCACAGTGGGCTCCACACAGGGGAGAATTCTGAGCACCTGTGCCCTCAGTCCAGGCTACAGGTCTGGGAGAGAAGCACCAAGCGATTCTCATTCTCACTGCTATCTTGAGAAGCACCCATGGGAGAAGCAGATGTCAGATCCCCAAAAATTGCCAGTTGGAAGATTTGTCACAAGATTACTAAAAATCACTACTGTACTCAAAGGTGTTAAGGTCTCTTGGGTCTTTGTAATTCAAGTACATGTGACAAACTATATAATGTTTCATCCTTGCATAGAGAACAAAAGTTTATAAACCTAAAGAAATGCGCTTTTATAAAGGAAAGAGAGTTTCAGAAAAATGTGCTAGCTTAAGTATATTTTTGTTGGGGTAAGTGATGATGGCTCCTTTCTGAAGAAGTTTGCAAGTATCTCCATGGAAGTGACATATTAGTAGTTAAGTTATGCCATGCTGAGAAAAACACACTAGCTAAAACAAACTTTTTTTCTTTAATATATTTTTTTAGTTGTAGTTGGACATTTATTTATTTGTTTTTATGTGGTGCTGAGGATCGAACCCAGGGTCTCGCCCATGCTAGACGAGCGCTCTACCACTGAGCCACAACCTCAGCCCCTAAAACAAATGTTTTTAAACTAGTTTAGGAACAAGTTTAAAATGTTTAGAAACTATCTAGAACAGATGAAGCTGGGAATACTTTCTAGATTCAGGGTCAGTGTGTCCACAAGAGCAGTCCAAGGAGCTATTTGTGCAGTCTGATTCGAGAGAGACATGCGCATAACAAAAGGATACAAAGAGTAAGGAGTAGGGACGCCCTTTATTGGGACTATCAGAGTGAACCAAGAATACCCAGAGATCACTGGTAAGGAAGTGTGCTCTCTCAGCTGACCTGAGCCTGTAGCTTCCTAAGCTGGGCTTTTAAAAACATAGATTTATGCAGACAGAGCAGAAGCCCCCCAATGTCAAATGGTGGGCACTAGAAAATATTATTTCTAGCTATAAAATTCTTTTGAGATCCTTCTTTTCACCCCAAATGAGAATGGGTACTAGATATTTTTGTTTGCGTACACATAACATGCTGGCTTCATGATTAAGTGAGAAATGGACTGTCTTTGTTCAAACCAGGATAAATTGTTGAAAGAAATATCAGTGCTTAAGTGTGTTATTCAGGACCGGGAAATCGTCTATCATTCAGACTTTGAGTTGGAGCATTCTAAAGGAGAAACTTGTTCTTTACAGTTATACTGTTGAACTGGGAATAAAGACGGCTGTTGAAAGAGATGCTTGAGCAGTATCTGGATGAGAGATTAACTTCATGAGAGGCAGAGGAAATCGCCTATTTCCCCTTGTCCAACCCACTCAACTCAAACCACCCAAAACTGTCAGTGGATTTGAAATCAGAGGAAGTGGCTAATTTCATGACCAATAACAACATCACTGGTTAAGGATGTTAAGATAAGGGTAATTTAACTCATGTTTCTAACTATGAGCAGATCAGTGGCGGTAATCAAAAAGCACCAGCAATGAGGATCGGCTTGAAATATTCAATCTTGGATGTTCCAGACGATGAACTTCCAAAGCAAAGAGTAGTAGCTCTTCTCTCAAGTGGGCATCCATGTCACCAGGAAGTTGGAGTTGTACATCTTTACCAAAGTTTGAGCTAGACACAACACGGCTATGCTAAGCAAGTCTTCCCAGCGTTTTAAGAGATGAAAGCCCATCTAATTCAGAAGTCAGCAAAAAACTGTCATCCATTAGTTGGTGATGTGTGGCAGCACAATGGTGTCTCCCCCTTAAAAGACTCTACACATCAGGCCACCAGCAGGTGATCTGAGCTCCACAGGAGCTGCTTCACATGGGCTCCCTTTCCCTTTCATGTGTAAAAAACCTCAACAGGATGACCACAGTGAGTTCTGTGGCAGCCATAATGGAAATCATGTTAGGAAGGTTGTTCGTTTTGCACTAGCGGCCATTGGGTGATTGACGTATTGTAGAATATTAAGCACTTTTCACATCAAGGCTCTGGCATGTTGCTTACTTTGGAGGCCAGTCGGGGGGCACTTCTTCCACTGAACATCCACACATAACTGATGTGCTGCGGAAGAATTAGCCCACCTTCTTGCCAGATTTTGACATGTTGCCTGATGCCCACATTTGGTGGGAATGGGTCATTCTTTTCATGTGACTAGATATAAGGTAACATATTGTTTCCCCTAGAGATATGGCTCATTTCCATTGTACAAGCTAAGAACTGAGTTCCAATCTTAGGGACCACTCTGGTATTTGCTACCCTATGCAAAAAACAAAATAATCCCCTATCCACAAATAGTGACTTCTCTTGCTTCCTTGGTGTTGCTTCCCAAGGAAGGTCTGTAAAACTTTGGCATGCCTCTGGGGCATATTCGGTTTTGCTGTTGTCACTCTGTTTCATCCTATTCAGCACAAAGAGGGAATGACACGTGTTCAGGTTTAATGCGAACAAAGTCCTTCCCCTCCACTTGCTGATATTTAAACACTCTAAGTCCCCACACTTCTACAGGGTTTTCTTCATCCGCTTAAGCCTGCATCCTGTGCCTGTAGGTGGGGAATGACTGGATACTATTACTCCGATAGCTGATGATAATATTTCTACATCCATTGTTAAGCTTCTTAAGTTTCTTCTTCACTTTGGGAGCATTTAGCATATCGTTTTCTGAAAACCGTCTTCAATGTGCCTTAGGTAAAGTAAGATTCGATACCGTGTTCAGGGAGATTATCTAGGAACTAAGCCGCCAAGGGAATATCTCAGCCTCGCTCAGCCAGTCTCTCCATAAATGCACCTTTATAAACCTCTCAGGGGTAAACTGGGTCACTTGATGTTGTTTCAGAACATCTGGAAAAGAGTCATTGGGGTGGGGAGGGCTGTTAAAGCTCTTTGTGCTAATGCTCAGGGGATGTAATGAAAACATGGCTGTGACACATACCAAATGACTCTAAAGCATCCACTTGTTTGTAAGTACCCAAACTACTCATTATCTGCTTTTACTTCAAATAAGAGGGGTTTGGCAAGGATGCTGAGTTCAGATATGTTATTGCTCTCACACAGGCTTCCAATTTTTTTTCTGGCAATTTTTGGCAATTGGGAAGCTAACTGCCACTGAACCAAATATCCATTTTACAATATTTCACCAAGGTCTGTTCTGGCAGACCAAAAGCAAGCAGAGTATCAGGGAGTAGATGGAGGTTCCAGGGGCTGGAGAGAAGGTGACAGAGAGGTTTCAAAGGGTACAGATTTTCAGTTATGCATGATAAATAATTTTGGGAGACCTAACATACAGCAGGCTCATAATATACCTCAATAAAACTGGGGCTGGTGAGGTGCCCGGGAACCCAAGTAGAGGATTGGGCTACTATGAGGACCTCTAAAGGCCCAGCAAAAACCACATAAGACATGACATCCTCTCTATCTGTGGCTATTTCCAGATCAACTAGCAAACAGAATGTGTATTAAAAGCATCAAGAATAATTGGATGGCAGGGTGCCGTGGCACATACCTGTAATCCCAGTGGCTTGGGAGGCTGAGGCAGGAGGATCACAAGTTCAAAGCTAGCCTCAGCAATGGCAAAGTTCTAAGCAACTCAGCAAAACCCTGTCTCTAAATAATAAATAAATAAATTATGGCTAGGGATGTGGCTCAGTGGTTGAATGCCTCTGAGTTTGATCCCCTGGACCAAAAGAAACAAACACCCACAAAACAGTGAACGGATGACCCTTCCTAATATTTTTTATGGGTGGAGATTTAGACTTCGGGTGTGAAAAGTCCTTCCTTAAGTGGTTTGAATCCCACATCAAAGAACTTCTGAAGTGATTGAGGAATGTGTTTTATGGTTCTCACTTTCCTTAAAATATTAATTAAGAAAACGAACAGGAGCTTTTCCTTAACAGGCGTACAGCAAGTTAAACCCACTGATCATCAATGCTAGCTGAGTCGCGATTTCCCTCTTGATTAGCATGGGTGTTCCTTCAAATCAAGACAATATGCTTACAGTGATGAGCCCTATTGGCCATCTATCTTGCTTTTGTGATCTGGCTCTCGTCAGCTGAAATGAAGCCATTTCTTCTGCCTGGGGCTGATTAAACACAGAGTAAACCCAGTTCTCTAAAGAGACTCTAATGATTCTCCACAGAGCACGTGTCAGCCCAGCACCTGCAGGCTCCAGTTTCTCCGTTTCCATCATAAAATGAAGCATCTGTTTCAGGGAGGTGATATCTTTTTCTCATCCAGTGTGTCACTCTGGTCAGTGGATGAGGCTCAAGGGGTACACAAGGCTGCCGCATCACAGGTGATGAATGGTCCCCGAGGAAGTTTTGTTCTCATCAGGGGGTGAAAGGGGCATGCCTTTGGACAGACTCCTGTGACTTTGGTCAATGCCTTGGTGGATCACATCACATGGTCTTCTTTTAACAAACTAAGATAAGGAAACATAATGGGGACTCTTTGAAATAAGGCCATCCTTTGTCAACTTATTTATTAATTCAGTGATTATTTAGAATACCAGCTAATGATGCCTCAAATCACAAACTATAGATGGGATGTGGCTAGGGCAGAGACAGCCCCTTCCCCTCTTGAGGTTACATACTGGTGATGGAGACGGATGTTAAACAATTAATGTGAAGTAAGTACATAATTACCACTGGGAGGAGTTTCCCCAATGGGAAGGCACTCTGGGAAAATGTAAGATGGAGGTCTGACATTTGGGGATTTCAAGGATGATTCTCTGGGTCACTGATATTTATGCTGAGACCTCAAAGATGAGAAAGAGTAGAGGGTAAAACAGGATTTTTGAGCCAAAGAATCATGTTCAAAGATCCTGGGGCTGAAGGGTAACATTTGGCCTGTGTGAAGAATGAGAAAAAAAAAACAGTGAAAGGGAGAGTGGCTGAGATGGGGCTGATGATATAGGCAGATCAGTTCAGGCAGGGCCACTAGGTTGGTTTCATTCCATAAGCATGATAGGCTCAGGTGGATGGTTGCTAAGCAGGAAAGTCAAAGCACCTTTACTACCAAGGAGTTTTCCAACCACTTATTGAGTGGGAGGCAATTAGCAACTTTATTACACTACACAGACATTTGTGATTTATGACTTCCAGTTATCCTAACATCCCTTCAAGTTAGATATGTACAGCCCCACTTTGTAGATGGGGAAACTGGAACTGGGGAGGGAAAGAGACAGGTCATGCTCACTCAGCCGCCCATATGGGACCATGTCTCCAGCCCAAGCCAGATCAGCCTCACACCCATGCTCTTCCCTCTGCACCCTGCCACCAGCCCAAACACAGACCACATGGTCTACCTCTGGATATTTGTGATATTTATGCAACATTGTATGTACCTTTTGCAATTGTTTGACACTCCAGAATTTCCAGAGTACTAATGGATAATGTTAAAGTGATACCAGCTCTGTGTATATCATTATAGATTGAAGAGAGAGTTGAGCACAATTACCTTGTCCCTTATACAGCCTGAGTATAGAATTAGATGGATCTGGGTTCAAACTACAGTTTATCTAGTACTGACTCTGTGATGGAGAGCAAGTGGGCATGAATGCTAAGACTCAGTTTTGCTCCTGTAAAATGGGCACATTAGCATTTGCTTCAGTAGATGTTCAGTGTGTTGAGTTATATAAACCAGGTCTCAGGTTTCCTGACATACTCAGTACCCACTAACCAGTGCTGTCGTTTGCACTTCTCTTGCACAGTCGTCTTCTCCAGCTCATCACTGCAAACTAAGCTGCCAGGCTGGTGGGACGTGGAATACTCCATCTCTTTCTCCCAGCATGTGCTTTTGAGCCAATTGGGTGTTGCTCATTTTCCTGCTTTCACATTAGTGAAAGGAATGTGGACTAATCCCTGGAAGGTAGCTGAACACTAAGTCTGCCTAATAATGTTGCATAGCAATTAAGTTTGAGAGCGTTTGAAAATGGCGCAAAGAAATTCCAAAAGAGTTAAATAGCTCTACAAAAGGAGATACTTGATGGAGACCACTGGGTATGGGGCATTTAAAATGTACCCCCTCATCTTTAAATAAATGACTATACCAAATAGGACACCATTTTGCTTTAAAAGCTGTGTTTTTGTTTTTTCCTCATAGATGGCTTTTAGACTTTAAAAAATTATTTGAGACATAAAACAAAACCTTTCCCCCCCTTTTTTTCTTTTTTTGTAGTACTGGGGATTGAACCCAAGGGTTCTCTACCTCCTGAGCCCTTTGTATTTTTCATTTTTAGACAGGTTCTCACTGAGTTGCCCAGGTTGGCCTTGAACTTGCCATCCTCTGGCCCTGGCATCCCAAGAAGCTGGATCATTTTTTTAAATATATTTTTAGTTGTAGATGGACACAATGTCTTTATTTTATTTATTTATTTTTAGTGGTCTGAGGATCAAACCCAGTGCCTTGCACATGTGAGGCAAGCGCTCTACCACCGAGCCATAACCCCAGCCTCTAGCTGGATCATTTTTAAACATAATAAAATGTTCACATACTAGTATTATATTAATATAATGGAGATGATCATATATGTGACACAAGTTATATCCTCAAAATATCTGAATTAAGGAAGGCTCTAGTATAAGACCTTCCTTTGATTGGTATCTAGATTTCAGCACAGTACCTGCCACACCCTCTTCAAGGTTGCTTTCACAATATTTCAGAACTCCCAAGTCCAGAAACAACCTGTAAAAGCACAAAGAAGTTTGAGCAATCTAAGGTAACCAGAAAGTTCTAGAAGGCTTAACCCTCTAGAAAAGCTATTTTTGTCTCAGGGGACCATTCTTTCATCACATTAATGACAGGGTCATTCCCTTCTTGTCATCTGCCCTCATTACTCAGGGGCTGAGAATTGTGCCTGTCTCAGGTTCCACTCTCTTCTCAGCATCTGCACAATCACTTGGCATGTAGTATGTGCACAATAAACTGCTTGTTGAATCAAATGAGATGGTATCAGCACATAGCACAATGCCAAGGACAAGCCAAACCATTAAAATGTCCATCCCAGAATATGTGTGGTACTTGAGGTAAATGTTAAGCTTCCCACTGTGACTCTTGGAGACAGGAAAGTTTTGTTATGAGTTGTCAGACAAAGATAGCATGTGTCCAGTGAGTCAAGTTTGTCATAGTTGGTCCCTTTTCCATACAACTTTCTGCTATCTCCAATGCCCAGGATCAGGTGAAAGTTAGGCAAAGATGGGTCCAGCAACTTTAGGGCTGAACCAAATTAAAAAAACTTAGATACGCTGAAGGCACCATGGTGTCCACAGCTGTTCATTTGGAAACCTCATTGTCAATCCCACTGAGGTTTGCTCTCCGTTGTGTCCAGTGAAGTTTGATACACCCTCTGGTCCCACAGGCCAGGTACCAGTGGTGATGGAGAAGTCCTGTGCTCCGTGGGAAGACTTCTATCCAGTGTTGCTTACCCAACCCACGAATCCAAACATACCGTCTGTCAGCAGCACTTCGCTCTGCCAGACTTGCAGGGTGACGACACCGCTTCCTCTCAACATTAAGTGTCCAGCTGTGGGATGCAGGAAATGGATGGGGTGAAAGACGAAGAGGGAATCGTAAATCGCTCACTCTCTATGAGAATCAAATTCAGCATCTGTACAACAATGCCTGAGACCCACCCAATCCACCCAAGCAGATAAGTATATAAACCACAGGTCAGTGGACAGACATCTTCAGGAATCTAATGTTGATATGATTATAAGCTGATGCTTTCTTTCTTGAGAACTTTCCTCTAGGAGTTACAGGGTTAGCTAAAACAGCAGTGGGGCACAGCCCTGCCCTTCAGGGAGCTTACAGTCTTTATGCATATCAAACCATGGTGAGTCAAAAACATAAACAAATACACGAAAATCACATACATTTGTGGTGGGTAGATAGATGGATGGATAGATGGATGGATAAAAAGAGAGATACACACACAGTTGTCCCATTGCCAAATATCTTTGTAAAGGAATCCTAGAGGGAACACAGTAAAACACCTAATAAATGATTTTTGTTTGATCGATCTTGAATACCCTCAGACTATTTCTTTCAAAACATTGTATAAAGTTCTACATCTTGAGAAGACAGGAATAAAGAATATATAAACAGGGTCCTTTTATGTGATACTCTATAAATTCAGAATCAGACATTATTAACATGAATCAGAAAGATGTCTTGAGTTTCATACCAACCACCTACTTCCTGTACAGGACTGTATTTAATAGGTCCACTGGATCAAAGGCTGCATAGACATCAGGCTTATATCTGTAACACAGGTAAAATGTGTGTTCACGAAAAGTTTTGTGCTTTCTCCCCTTATCAAAAAACGGGCATACTTGGTATTTTGCCAAAACCACTTAAAGTGGATTATATCTACATTTGACTTTGCAGTAAGTGCAAAGACAAAATCTCTGAAATTGTTAAACAAAAGTTTCTTTCTTGCTTCCAGAGTTCAAGGTAAAAACAACTTTCTCTGACTCTTAGACATAGTGCAGCTTGAATGTTATAGGAACATAAAATATATTTATTGTTGCTGGAGTTCAAAATTTCCATCCCATTCCACTTGAACACTGATTTTGAGTTTGCAAAAATAGCATCAGCAACATCGCCAACAGAGATCCTATAACCTTAACACAAAGTAAATATGAACATGGAAAAGAAATGTAACCTTTTTAAAGTTCTCTGCATGCAAATATCATGCAGAAGTCACTGACTACTGAATTCCCCCACGCTTCTCAATATCAGAACCATTCCCCAAAACCATCATGGCAAACTTATTTTGGT
This sequence comes from Marmota marmota marmota, assembly GCF_001458135.2. Lineage (NCBI taxonomy): Eukaryota > Metazoa > Chordata > Mammalia > Rodentia > Sciuridae > Marmota > Marmota marmota. Next base: position 13,834,477 of record NW_026000196.1, read on the forward strand.
CTTTCATAGATTTTTCTTCAATTCCTCTTCATTTTGTGCGATGGTTTCTCTATCTGCACTATCACATATAGGTAATAAATTTCTTAAAAATTCCATACAGTCAGAACCGCAAAAGAAGCTTACATGAAAACTTCTGGATCTATTTAACCTATTGAGACCCAAACATCACTGTAAGCTTAAATCACCATCCAAAGTGATCCATTAAAATGAAATATAGGAACAGTTATGAAACAATGTGCTCAGACTTAGGGGCTACAAACCCTGCCCTTCTACACTACGACCCTCAAAGCACTTATTTGCATGAGCTTATGTCCACATTTTGGGGGGCTTGGCCTGAAGGGGAAGGACCCTGGAGCAGCACAGGCTTCCATAAACATGTGATGCCAGGTGGATGGCAGAGGACACTGTGGTTTTCCCAAGCAGTGCCAAAAAATTAGTCTGATGCTCTATGAAGAAAGTAACTGCAGGATGTCCCTCCTGGAGGCTGTTTGGATGAAAGCCACTGTAAGCCTTGGGTCCAAATTGAGCTGCCTGCAGGCAGAAGTGATGAAGTGTGACACACAGACAGAGGGATCTGCCCCACACACTCCACCACGGACCTCACAGTCACCCTGACTCCCCTTTGGGAACAACGGTGGAGAACTCCTGAGGCCAATGGAGCCCAGATAGAGAGAAGGCAGGGGCCAGGGCATGCATCAGGGAGCCTGTTGGTGTCCATGGGAGATTCTTCAGACTTGTTGATGCTAATTTGATTTCACATACCCCACAGGTAAGAGAGACCTAGGAATATCCAGATGCTTTCTCTGTACAGGATATTGGGCTTTTTGTGTATTACCCACCTGAACTCTGTGGATAATGTTTGGTGTCTAAATTTTATTTGGGCATCACTTCTGGAAGGCTGGAACTAAAGTACCTGAAATGCATTGATAAAAATGTGAAGCTCACTTTCCCTGTACCTCCTTTCCCTGAACAGATTCACCACCAACACTAATACTCCTCTTCTGTGTATTACCGATTCTGTAGTGTATTTTAATGCAGCTTCTAAGGGCATCTAATTCATGTGTTTAGATCAATTGTTTAAGTACTAGGAAAATTTGGTTTCACTTTTTAAAATGCATTCAATATTCATAAAACCTAAAAATTATAGTTCATCTTTGTATAATGATTGATGTCAATGTCCTTACTTAGAAGTCAATATGTAAGTCTAGAATTTGTCATTCAACTTGATGCCCATTGAAGAATGTAAAACTTAGTACTCTTTATGAATCAAAGCATCTACAAGGGGAATCAATGATGCAAGATGAAAAACACTTCTTGATTTTTTTTTTTTAAGTTGCAACCAGAAGTCACTTAGGAATAGAAACCTAAGAAAAAAAATAAAATTTCAGAAGTATTTTCCAACTTCTACCAGGTGCTCAAAGAAGAAATAATCTAAATATGCTTTTAGTTTGTTTTTGTTTTATTATGCAAAAGAAACTACTAAAACTTACACTTACAGAATTAAATTTATGTTTACTCTTTCATCATCCTTGTCCCAGGAACAGTTGATTTTAAAAAAAGGTATATTTTCATGTATTGGATAAAATAACATCCAGATCCAAAATTAAAGGATACATTGCCAGCAAACTTTGATAAATTAGTAACTCCAGTGTTTGCCTTATTCCAGAAATTCATGTAAGATCAAGAGTATTGCTTCTCCTTAATATCACTGAGGATCTTAATTGTTGATTCAAAAGTATCTTCCCATGGGGGTGGGGACAAAGTGAAAGAAAGAAAAAAGAAAGAAAGAAAGAAAAGAAGAAAGAAACTGATTTTTAGTTTGAATGCATATCTTAGCATTGTGAATGTATGCCTTTGTGAAAAAAAAATCCATGAAGAAAGCTTTCAGATGTGTCAAGCTTAACAATCTGTTGATGTTAGTAACATGAAACACACAAAATCTTCCAGGAGGTCCAACTTTAAAAGTACTCTAAATGAGCAATGACATAAAAAAATTAATTTGCTTCAGACTTTTCTTTTTGATATCAAATGATATGTTAAGGAAGAGAAAGAAATTCTTGTCAAAATAATATTTCATCTCCCATGATCAGGTCTTTTCACAAGTTTAACAGCCGTAACCAAAGTTTTAAGTATTTATACCCCCAATCTTGATTAAAGACATTTAAGACCAGACCACACTTGGCTTAAAAAATATTTTGGCACATGCCTATAATCCCAGCAACTCGAGAGGCAACACAGGAGGATTACAAGTTTGAGGCCACCATCAGCAATTTAGTGAGACCCTGACTTAAAATAAAATTTTTAAAAGGGTTAGGGAGTGGTTAAGTGCCCTTGAGTTAAATCTCTAACAATATATATATATATATACATACACACATATATATACATACATATTATATATTATATATATATATATATGGTAATATATATATATATATATATATATATATATATTACCATATACATGGTAATGTATTTTCTAAACATATATATTTTTTAATTTTTTTAATATATATATATATTTTTTAAACTCTTCTACAGAAACAAATGTTGGTGTTTCCCAGTCAATCAGACGTGATACTGGATTCAGCAAATGCGGTCCAATATCATATAAAACTTTGGAAAAATAATTGCTCTTTTTAACTTTAATTTATTCAAAATTTGATATGAATATTGTGTGGCATGGTAGAATCACTAATTGGATGATGCGAGTGAATGTGAAAGTACTATGTAAACAGTAAATAAAGCACCATGTGCATAAAAGTTATTCAAACTACTGGTGAAGTTTCCTTCCTGATAATAAAAATAATGACATTAATAACAGCACAAATAATAGCAACAGCTCTTACTTACTGAGCAATTTTATTATCTGCCAGCCACTATTCTAGGCACTTTACATGTATTCGGTTTTACTTGCACTGTTAGACACTGTTATCTCCACTTTACAAATAAAAACTGAAAACACAGAGAAGCTATGCAAATTTCCCTAAGTCACAAAGAACATAGACTGTGTCATTATTATTTTTTTTTTTTTGGCAGTACTGGGAATTGAACCCAGTGCCTTGTACATGCAGAGTAAACACCATACCACTGAGCCACATCCCCAGTTCTAGCCCAAGCCATTAAAGTTCTTTACTCCCTCATGCAAATGTAGTCACAAATAAAAGTGTTGGCATAGAATTTGTGAATTTCCATCTAGTTGCAGCATATGATCCAGATGCTTCAACATATGGTCAAGTGACTATTTAGTTATTGAAGTGAAAGCACATGTATACACACACGTGTACACACACACATACACTCATACAAACTTATTCACATATCCAATAATATGGCAAATAGCCTTGAACTAACACATAGACTTGTTCTCTTTATTTGAAATAGTTCAAATGAGTCATAGGATTTTGCTATGAAAAAGCTCTTTCTGCCAGAAAGTAAGCTGGTACTAAATGTTTGATAAATGAGAGCATGTTCCCCAGTGTGGCAATATTTGGCATCTTTGTTTTGCAAATCACTTAGAAATCTTTGGGTCTGTGAGGGACAAAAAGGCAATTCATTCTAGCTACACCAAAAAGAGAGAGAGATCAGCTCCCATAAGAAAAGAGTCTAGAGAGTACAGGTTTCAGGCGTGGCTGGATATAGGCATTTGGACAGTCATCTTGTCCATCTCACTATTGTTCCTGCTCCCTGCTCCTCTTATTTTTCTCTTCAATGACTTCCTTCTTGGTCAGGCTCCCTTCACCAGCAGTCATTGGTTTATATATGGCTATTCTAGAAATGAGTGCACTTCTTTCTATATCCAACCAGTATCTGTTAGAAACCCTGGATTGTCATAGCCTGGATTATATACCCATCTCTGAACCAATCACTGTCTTCAAATGGATTAGGCACTTGATTAGCCAACCAAGAAGTAGAAAAAGGTAGAAGGGAAGAAAATACATAGAAGAAGATGGTAGTGATAAATGTAAATATGACATAGGTATAGCCTCTCTTATGCCAGAGATGTCCAGCTAATTTTTATCTTCAATGTGATCTCAAGAATTTAACTTCCAAAAACAGAAGCAAATAATAGACAAACCCTCCTCTTCAGACTGATCTTTCTTTTTGCCTGTCTAATTCATTGTCTTTAAAGGAAATTGACACCCAGATTTGAATAAGGCAAGACTCATATGAATGATGTCATTCAAGAGGGAAATTATTTCTTTTTCTGCTTCATTGTACTTGGTGGTAATTTATGATCAGTGGTGACAATCAGATCATTCCAATAAATCCATGTTCAGATTTAAAACCATAAATTAACTGAAAGTTACAGCAAAGTGTGCCCCATTACATGTTTTGTTCTCAGACTTTAGAAAACTGGCAGGAGTCCCCCTGTGGTCCTTTCTCACACAGGAATATCCTGCCCTGCTGTATACAAAGGTCTCATTGATTGCAAGAGTGGCTGCACTTCTATGCAGGGCCAAAGGGTTGGGAATCCAGGAAATTCTCAACTGGTTTAACAAGAATAAGTGCCACACCTTCTCCAAGTTCCACAGTGAACAAGCCACAAAAATTGNNNAAAAAGCCACAAAAATTGGGTCTGTAGTGAGAAATGGGGAAAATGAGAGCAGTGCCTTCAGGCAACTGGAGCCCCGAGAGATGAGAGTTTAGATAGGATCAAATGCATATCTCAGGCCATTCTGTTTCATTCCAGTCTCACATTTTCCCTAAGATTTCTTCCTGCCTGAAGATAAAGAGAGAGAAAGCACATTCCACAATCCCACAGGCCCTCCTGCCCCGATGCTGAAGCCCCCCCACCCACCCCCCACCCCCCGCAGCATGACTATGAATTAGATTCTCCCCCTTTCCCCCCCTGCTTTCTTGAACTTTTTCTTTTAGGACATTGAGGAAGTCACACTCACCGAGTCAACTCGGCAGGCTGTCACCACCCGTTTATCCAAGCCCTTCATTTCATTATTACCCTTTATGGCCTCCCCACTTCCATTTGTCTCCTTCAACCATAAGCAAGAGTGCTATTATTGTGTGGCTCTGTCACTAGGATCCCCAAGACCCCACTGACACTAGGGTACATATCCCCATCCAGCCCCTTGGGAGCTCTGTCTGAGAGTTTCTCTGGGCTCGACTCCCACCAACAGCAGAGTCAGCTGGTGGAATTCGGTTGGTCTTCCTCTGGCTTCCCAGTTTGGTGCACATACCATGGCGACAGGATCAGGTTCATATCATATGAATGGGAGAAACTGAGGCTGGAAGAGGTTAAATGGTACACTTCATTTCTCATAGCTAGTCCCTATGGTTTGGATGTGTTTGGCACCTGTCAACCAAGGGTTGAATGAAATTCTACACTTCCAAGGACAATGAAGTATTGGGAGCTTGGTCCTCAGTGTGGCAATTTGGGGAGGTGGTGGACTGTTAAGAATGGGAGATTGAGACTGGCCCTGTTCCTCACTCTGATTTCATGTCTGGCAATATGGTCTTTACCACATAGCATTCACACTACCATGATGCCAGCTGCCATCAGGTGACACAGCCAGAGGGCTTTCACTAGAGCTGGCACTATACCGTTTAGACTTTGGGCCTCCCAAACTGTGAGCTAAATAAACCTCTTTTCTTGATCAGTACCCAACTTTGGGTATTTTGTTACAGTAACAGAAAAGTATGAGAACATTAGTTAAGAGCTTGAGTCAGGATTCAGGGACCAGTTTCTCTGACTCTTTGGCTCACAGTCTTGTGAGCTATACCACATTACCATCCATGGTGATCTTGTGATTCAATGATGTGGACTAGAGGGTGCAAGTACAAACAGTGAGGAATCCTTTTAGTAAGAAAGCCAGAAAACTTTTCCTTCCTTTCAACAGGCATCCATCCCCCAAACTCCATGCCTTCATGTCTGCTGGCAAAAGAAAGCAGATCATGCCACAAGATCCTTGTATATCAGAGGGGACAGTGAGCCCCATTGGCTGGAAGCCAGGCAAGCTTAGTCCCCTCACACCCCTGAAGCCGGAAGATTAACATCTGCCATCTGGCAAACCAGAGGCTCCCATGCAAACTGCAAACACCCCCTCCCCTCCCCGGGTGACTCACTGCTATGCCCAATACCAGTCAGGCCCAAGGAAACTTTGATGGCTCAATTAATGAAGATGAAAACTTGAGATATGCCAAATGCAGATTAAATGACATCTTGGTAACATGATTATCTCTGAATTACTAGCTACATAGTGAGTCAGACAAGTGACTAATCCTCAGGAAGGCTGGGTGCTATGGACAGGGGATGAACTATTTCAGGTCTTTGGGACAGAATTTTAGTAAATAGAACAGGCCTGAATGTCTTCTTGTATCATAGATGTCACACTTCTTCAGAGAAGATTTAATTTCTTAAAGTTCTGAGGTTCCAAATTCAGAATGATTGATAACAAGATGAGCAGGGAATGCGTTGGGGGAAAAAAAGAGAGAGAGAGAGAGAGAGAGAGAGAGGAGAGAGAGAGAGAGAGAGAGAGAAACAATCACAAGAATCTGGCAAACATTCATGTCCTGTGGATAAGATCAGCAGAAAGCAAAGGTTAAGAATGATACAGAGAGCAGTCAAAAAAGCTACAGGTAAAGTCTTGTCTCCAGCTTCTTTCCACCTGCTTTTAGCTCACTGCTATTTAGTAAGCTTTTCTACCCTGGTCCTTCAATGCATCTCTGTGAGCTAGACACTGCTCTTCTATTTTCTATGTGATAAAATTAAGTCTTAAAAGTGTTAGTAACCTCTCTGAGGTTGAATACCTGCTAATTACCTAATCTGAGGGTCATTCTATGCCCAAAGTTAGGAAATGCCATAATTTGACTCCCCAATTTTAGGGATCTATGGAGACTTTTGAAAGCATCCCGAGGATTATCTTCAAGACTAATGAAAAGCCACCCCCAAAATGGAAGTTAAGAAAATTTCACCTTCTTTAAAACAGAAGATGAGGAGTTGTCAAGTGGTGATGATGTTGGAGGAGTGAGTTTGTCAGTGAATGTCTATGATTCAGCGAATAAAATGTCTCAATACCTAGTTGGAATTGTGTAAGAAAGTCCTTACTTGTCTGCTCTGGGATGAACTATGAAATCTCCAAGAATCACGTTTAGCCTCTAAATGACTAGCAATCTTTTTAGAGTTTAGTCATAAGATGTCCAGGATAAGAATTGGTGGCATGATGCATGTTCTAAATTGTGCCTTACATAAAGCTATGGAAATACATCTTGCAAAATCCCATACTTCCTCCTTTCTATCCCACACATTTCCATGCAGGAAAGAGTGAAGGAAACTCTAGTTTTTAGACTTCTGATACATTGTACCTATTTCAATCAGATGCATAATTGTGGTAGGATTGTTATTGTTTACTTTTCACACTGTCACTAGCAACTTTAATTTTCAGTTAAGTTCTTAAAAATCCCTTTCTGGAAAAGTAAATGAGATCACATTCTCCGTTCTCCTGGTTAACAGTGTCATTATCACACTGCGAATTCTCAAACAATCAACTAAATTCCATTGTCGTTCTGAATCCCTTCTCTTTCTTTTGTGATGCACTCACAAACTTATTCAGTCTTCTGCCTTCTCAATGGAGAAAATTTTATAGAAACTACTATAAACGGTGCATAATTGTAAATAGCTTTAAAAAGCCATATGGAAGGATGAATAATTTTCCTTTTTGTTCCCATCTTTCCTAAATATTCTCTCGCTTTATGTTTTGCAATACCTTTTACACCCAGCTTTGGTCAAAATTGTTGTTGGACATTTGCCAGTTTGAAATGTCCTACAAAATGAATTGCTTCTTTTGTAAATAAGAAAAAACTCTGTAACTTTGAGAACTATTGCTTCAAAATACTTTCTAAAGTTATAGCTAGCTGGGAGCACTTTCTTTGGGGGCAAAGGAGTGTGGTGAGTTTATTGTCTGTTCCGCATGTATAAATCATGATCCAGATAATATTTTGTGCTTGCCTTCATGTCTTCTAGCAGCTATAGTTTGGAGCATCACAAATATTCTTTTAGGAAAGCATCATATATTTCCTGAGTCAGCAAGGTCTTGCATTTTGGGTTAAATTGTCAAATAACACCAGAACAAGATGAAAACTGAAACAATTTTTTTAAAGTACTTTTTAGCTGTTAATAGACTTTTATTTTATTTAATTATATGTGGTGCTGAGAATCGAACCCAGTGCCTCACACATTCCAGGCAAATGCACTAACACTGAGCCATAGCCCCAACCTGAGATAATTTTTAACCACTAATTTCATGGTTGGGGCTAAATGAAGACACCATAATATTCAGGTGAATGAACTCACCCACTCGTATTGGCTTCCTTTTCTTACTTTTTACTCTAAGAGGTTAATTTATTCCTCTTAAAATTAATACACCAACCTCTTCTAATGCTGTTCTGGTGCGGTAACTTCTGATTTGGTCACACTAAGTTCTTTCCCATATCCTACCCTGTGCTTCTCAGAATAAATATCTCCAAGATTAAGGACAAATATTACAGTTGTGAGCTCATTCTCAAAAACCAAGTAAATATCAAAATTAACTCAATAATGCACTGCACAATTTGCACAGAGGGCATGTTATCATACAAAAGATCTTTGTACTTTTTAGACTCACATTTAAAAAAAAAAAGAGTTCTCTGTTTTTACCCATTGAAATGAACTGGTAGATATGCATATATATATTAAGTCTCTACACATGTATTAAGATAACTTTCCTCACAATACTTTTCTTTCTAGCATGCACTTCTTCTTGAATCATATAACTTAATATTATATTCAAATTTATGAGGATAAAATGAAAAAAAAACATTTTGAAAAGATGAGCCACTTAAGGAAGGATTGGTCAATTAAAAAATATAGCTGTTCTTCCCTCATGATGAGAATTATTTTTTTACCTCAAAAAATTAGCTGAAATAAGGTTGGCTTTTTTGGAGGTATCTGGGCAGGAAATTTTACACAAGCTGTGAACCAGAGGCATCTGATCCTCCACTCTAATAAAAATGCAGTCAGTCATACCTACACCTAGAAGAGGAGACAAAACATGCAAAGGACTTGAATATTTCACAAATTCCCATCAAAAATCAGCTCATGCACAACCTATAATGAGAAGAACCAAACTCATCAATGAATGAGATGTAAAAAAGCATCAAGCCTTGTTGATTTTAAGTCTCTCTGCCACAGACTTTTAATATCATCTTAAGAAAAATCAGTTTAAATGTCTATCTAAATTCAGAAGAAAAACATCTTGGCTCTCCTTAGACATGTTGAAAAGAATAACAAGAGCTACTCAGAATCACTCCATGAAATAATGCAAGTGCTTTCTAACACACTTGACCAAATCATAGCCAAGTACGAAACAAAATCATAGTTATGAGAGCGTGTTGGATAAGGGACATGATGATTCTTCATGTTCAATATTCTATCTCACATGATGCTTTCTCTGAAAGCCAAGTTTCATCTTGGGAAAGACTTCATTTTAAAGACCAAGCCCTAATATTACAGAATCTCAGGTTCAACAAAGAATCCAGAACATCCAGTTTTGGCAGAAATATTAATTAAGCCAACATTTGCTGATGTCACTGGATGCAAGTACAGTATCATGGAGAACATTACAATAATGGAATCTCAGGCCTCAGTGCACCCTGAGTGTGTGTGTGCCTGAGTGTGCTTCTGAATATGCTCCTGGGGATGCACACATGCAGATACACATGTTGTCTACAAATAAACCTGGCCACAAAAACTCCTTCTTCTTTAGAAGCCATTGTATTTTTGTTTTTATATGCAGCACTTTGTGCATTTCTGTAGTTGTGAACAACTACATTTGATTAAAATCTGTCAGATTTATCTTTTTAGCAGGAGAAAAGAAATATGTGTTTCTCCACAAAGGAAATCAATGTGTCTTTATGATAGATGCAGAGTGGAAAGTTGGATACTGTCACTTTAAGGATGAAAAAGAAAGGCAGGGTAGCTGTCGCCATTGGCTGCTGACATCACTGTTGTGAGGTAAAGCCCCTGTTTAAATCTTATAATCCTTGTTTATAGGATAGACTTACAGTCACTGACCTTATAGCCATTACTCCAACTTGTTAAGTAACAAAGTCTTGCATCTGAGGTGTCCAGAGTTTGCTTTGTTTAAATTTCCTTAGCAACATCTTTTAGCCAGAGCTCTGCTCTGCTCCTTTTCTGCAGTGCAAGAAAGATTGCATCCCTCCCCATAGGAAGGCATCACGTTTTCAAGACCCCATAACTGTACTAGAGAATCTCCTTTCTCCAGGCAAACAGAAGGAAGAAAACCTGAAAGCAACTCTCATGCTATGCCAAAGGCAAATGAACCAGAGAGTGTCCCTGGAGGAAGATGGAGGATGCTTTGTGACACAAAGATGTCCAAAGGTCTCCTCCTGCCTCTTGGAACAGCTTGCTTCCCTCCCCAAGATTCCAAAGAACTCCAGATTGAGCTATGCTGGCTAGGAAAGGAAGTATCTGCTCTGATACTGAGAGCTTATAAGAGTCTTTGCTCAGAGATGGCATAACCAGCAAAGTTGTACCCTCTTCAGGCAGCCTCAGAAATTCAGGTGAGAGTGGATGTCTTTTCAGTGTAGGTATTTGTACCTCTTAGGTTACAACCCACAAAAGCATTCTAGTGTGCTTATAAAGCAATGTCAAGATCACTGAACTCATGCATCAGTTCAAATTGCCTTATCTCTTGTCTCATGAATGAAATCTGTCAGTATTTGAAGTGCTCATTTGCAATCAATTTCAGTAATCATGTTTGATGCCCATGCCTACATAAGTTCCTTTAAAATGATGTGTTGGGTTTTGTGCCTTAATCAATGAATGCTGCTAGAAGGGATTCTATTGATATGAGCGTGCACGTGAGTGCTCCACATATTAACCCAGATCTGATTAAACCATTAAATGGCACCTAGCCAAGAGTGTAGAGCGTAGTAGGTACTCATCACAGATTCTCTATTTATTACTCTTTAAATATTTGTCACATTTATTTAACTGTATCTCTTCAACAGGCATCCTACAAATTAAATAAAAAAGAACAAATAGCCGATGCATTTTCCTAAGGCTAAAGGACTCTATCTCTTTTGCCCCCAATGTCCACCCTCTACCTTTGCTTTGCCTGCAATTTTCTACCTACTGGAAAACAGAGTCGAAGAATCAGTTGACCACCATCATGCCATTCTAACCAACTGAAAGCCTTCCCAATTAGTTATACATATTAATTAATTTGTATGAGTTTCTAATGATTGAGATACATTCTTGTTTTCTGGTAACAAACCTTTTCTACTAGTTATGCTCTATGCTTTTGATACACTGATGAGTTTAATTCATGAAGACAGTGTTTCACAGCTTAAGGACAGGGTATGTTCTAAGAAAGGCCTTGTTAGGTGATTCTGTCCTGTGAACATCACAGAGTGTAGATGGTACACAGATCTAGATGGTATAGGTCAATCAGGTGAAATGGCCTTTGATGCAATCAAGAGATGCAGTACATTTTTATAAACAGCAGTAGTACACTGTAAAATAATGACAAAAAGTATAGTCTAGTAAAAACATGAACCAATAACATAGTCATTTAGTTTCAATATCAAGCATTATGTCCTGTGCATAATCGTATGTCCTACACTTTTAAACAATTAGTAGCAAAATTCTATTTACATCAGCATGACCACAAACGTGTCAGTAGTGCATTGCCCTACAGAGTAAGGACAGCTGTATCACCAAACCATACGAATCATCAGCACCATTGTCCTCTCATTGGAACCCCATTGTACAGGTGGCCCATCACTGACAACTGTGTTGTTGAGCACTGCATAATTGCATTTTGTCTTTAGTTATTGGAACTGATATTCAAATTGTGTACTGTACTTAGGAACTATATTCACCAAACAACTTTAATATCTTCCTTTTTTGTGTTCAAGTAAAATTTATATAATGCTGGAGTTAATTTTTTATATACTATATCATCTATAAAACTACCTTGGCCTGGTGCTTTTTTCAATGAGAATTCTTTTGCTTCCCGTCTCCTCTACAGCACTTGATCTATTCATGTTTCCCATCTCTTTTTTCTTGAGTTAATTTTAAGAGTTTGTATTTGTAGTAGGAAATCACCCATTATCTACGATTTCATGCTTAATTATATACCATTGCCTGTCATATCCACTGGCAAGCTTTCCTATTTTCTCCATATCTGTGGTTATGTTTATTTTATAATGCTGTATTTATTTTACCATCTCTGTCCCTATTCAGGCTTGACAGGGTGTATTTAGCTCATCAAAATTTTCAAAGAAACTAAATTTGATTTCATTGACTTCTTTTTATGTTTGTTTTCTAGTTTTAGCTTTTATCTTTATTAATTTTCTTCTTCTGTATTCCTATTTTATTTTGCTACTTTTGAGTTTGAGAATTTTAAAACTTATTTTCAAATCTTATTTTTTTTAACTATAAGATAACTTAAGGTTGTAACTTTTCTGTGTAAGAAGTCTGCTTGGATTGTTTATATAATATAATTTATTTTGTTGTTGTTGTTGTTTTAGTTGCTTTTATTTTTTAAATACATGACAGTAGAATATATCACAATTCTTATTACACATATAGAACACAATTTTCCATATCTCTCTATATAAAGAATGTTCACACCAATTCATGTCTTCACACATGTACTTTGGATAATGATGTCCATCACATTCCACCATCATTGCTAACCCCCTGCACCCTTACCTTACCCTCCCACCCCTCTGCCCTATCTACAGTTCGTTTATTCCTCTCATGCTCCCTCTCCCTACCCCACTATGAGTCAGCCTCCTTATATCAGAGAAAACATTCACCATTTGTTTTTTTGGGATTGGCTAACTTCACTCAGCATCATCTTCTCCAACTGCATCCATTTACCTGCAAATGCCATAATTTCATTCTCTTTTATTGCTGAGTAAAATTCCATTGTGTATATATGCCACATTTTTTAAGTCATTCATCTACTTAAGGGCATTTAGGTTGGTTCCACAGTTTAGCTATTGTAATTCACAATAGCTATAAACATTGATGTGGCTGTTTCCCTGTAGTATGCTGTTTTTAAGTCCTTTGGGTATAGTCTGAGGAGAGGGATAGCTGGGTCAAATGGTGGTTCCATTCCAAGTTTTCCAAGGAATCTCCATACTGCTTTCCATATTGGCTGCACCAATTTGCAGACCCACCAGCAATGTATGATTGTGGCTTTTTCCCCCATCCTTGCCAACACTTATTGTTGTTTGTCTTCATAATAGCTGCCACTCTGACTGGAGTGAGATGGTATCTTAGAGTAGTTTTGATTTGCATTTCTCTAATTGTTAGAGATGGGAACATTTTTTTCATATATTTGTTGATTGATTGAATATCCTCTTCTGAGAAGTGTTTGTTCATGTCATTGGCCCATTTATTGATTGGGTTATTTGTTTTTTTTTTTTTTTTTGGGGGGGGGGGGTGTTTAGCTTTTTCAGTTCTTTATATACCCTAAAGATTAGAGCTCTATCTGATGTGTAAGGGGTAAAAATTTGCTCCCAAGATGTAGGCTCTCTATTCACCTCACAAATTGTTCTTGAAACACTGGCCAGAGAAATTAGACAAACAAAATAAATTAAAGGGATATGTATAGGAAAAGAAGAACTTAAATTAGCACTATTTACTGACGACATGATTCTATACCTAGAAGACCCAAAAAGCTCAACCAGGAAACTTCTAGAATTAGTAAATGAATTCAGCAAAGTATCAGGTTACAAAATCAACACCCATAAATCAAAGGCATTTCTGTATATCAGTGACAAATCCTCTGAGAAGGAAATGAGGAAAACTACCCCATTTACAATAGCCTCAAAAAAATAAAATACCTGGGAATCAACTTAACGAAAGAGGTGAAAGATCTATACAATGAAAACTACAGAACCCTTAAAAAAATCAAAGAAGACCTTAGAAGATGGAAAGACCTACCTTGCTCTTGGATAGGCAGAATTAATATTATCAAAATGACCATACTACCAAAAGCACTATACAGATTTAATGCAATTCTGAAAGCCCAATGAAATTCATCTGGAAAAATAAGAGACCCAGAATAGCTAAAGTAATCCTTAACAGGAAGAGTGAAGCAGGTGACATCACAATACCAGACCTTAAACTGTACTACAGAGCAATAGTAACAAAAACAGCATGGTATTGGCACCAAAACAGACTGGTAGATTAGTGGTACAGAATAGAGGACACAGAGACTAACCCACAAAATTACGATTATCTTATATTGGACAAAGGCACCAAAAACATGCACTGGAGAAAAGATAGCCTCTTCAACAAATGGTGCTGGGAAAACTGGAAATCCCTATGCAACAAAATGAAATTAAGCCACTATCTCTCACCATGCACAAAACTCAACTCAAAGGACCTACGAATTAAACCAGAGAATATGCGTCTAATAGAAGAAAAAGTAGGCCCTAATCTCCATCATGTGGGATTAGGCTCCAACTTCCTTAATAAGACTCCTATAGCACAAGAATTTAAACCAAGAATCAATAAATGGGATGGACTCAAACTAAAAAACTTCTTCTCAGCAAAAGAAACAATCTGTGAGGTGAATAGAGAGCCTATATCTTGGGATTGCTTATATAAGATAATTTCTTATATAACATGATATTATAAAAGTATATAACATTTTAGTCTAGGTTGTTTGTATCTTAGTTTTCCTCTTTGATCAGAGAATCATTTTAGAAAGTGCTTCTTAATTTTAAAAATACCTTCTCAATTTTTTTTTTTATGCCAGGCTCTAGTTTTACTGAGCTATGATGAAAAAAAAATGTAGACTATAAAACTTAACCCCCCCAAAAAAAAACTTAACTCCAACATATCGCTATTTCTGCACCAATAATAATGCATACTCCTTGTAATATTACAAATTCTCACTTACATCATTATCATGACCTCTTGTTTCACTTCTTTAGGTCTTGAGAGCTCCACTTCATTTAACCATATTATCAGAATTAAGAGCTGTGAGAGTTGTAAGAAATGCAGGGAGTAGGGAAACCAGACATCACGGTAGGAGGAAATCATAATAATGCCACTGACAAGAGGAGTAAGATATCCATAATTTCAACAGTTACAGAGGGAGGGCAAACAAACAAACAAAAAAAAAACTTTTCAGATTATCAGAGAGAGTAAAAGAACGAAGAGAAAATTAACTCGGTCAAGAAGAAAGAAAGAAAAGAAAAGAAAGGAAAGGAAAGGAAGAAAGAAAGAAAGAAAGATAGAAAGAAAGGTAAGGTAGGAAGGAAGGAAGGAAAAAATAGAAATTAAATATGAGATAGAAGAATAAAATAGATTGGTTATTACAAGACATGAATGCATAACTCCCTGTTAAATGTCAGTATAGGTTTAAAAAAATCCATCTACAAAGTTTATCTAGCATTTCCAGCAGGAAGACAATATGAGGAGTATACAATGTGAATTTTCATGAAAATATTTTTGAAAAAAATAAATAATATTTTACTGATCAGATGCTTCTTTGGTCTCTTTTCTCACAGTAGATTTTATTTCACCATCCTTAGCTTTTAGTAGGCATGTATCTCTATACACTTAATTTCACTATGTTATAACTTTCAATTGTAGACAAGTGTAATGCTAGTCCAATCTTCTATATACTTAACTAATCTAATGTCTCAATCAGAAATTATCATGAGCTTTAGAGGTTTAGGGAGGAAGTATTGTGCTTAGTATTTGGATTGTGGAAATTTTATTCATTTTGTTTTTTCTTTTCTGGGTATTTAGAGTCATTGATCAGGTTCCCTGGGATGGGGATCTGTGAGCAGGCATTATACTGAGGCACGCTCCTGGGAATAGTGCCCTTGAGGAATGAAGAAGCAGGACTGACCAAAGGAAGGAGCTGGGGTGTGAAGTAGCTTTAGCAGAGGTTGCTCCTGATCTTGTGGGAGCTGGGTCTGAATTAACAAATTGAGAAAAGACGAATGATCCTTGGCATACCCACATCAATGAGTCATTGGATATGGAGGGCAGCGGGTGGGGGTTAGAGTGCTCCAGTCCAAAAGGGGCATCCAGGAAGGACTCCACAGAGTCACCTATGCTAAATATTCAGGAATTTAATGAGAATATGTCAAATTGTATATTTTTGTTTGAATTAGTTTATTTGTTTTCTTTTCTTTTTTTTTTTGTCTTTTATACTTGATTCTTGTAATCACAAAACATCTTTAGTTCAGGGAAATGTTCTTTCACTTTGAGTTTGGTAATCATATCTCCATCTTTTTCTTTTTTGCTTCTGGATGACTCAGTATTTGTAGGTCAAATTTCCTAACTGTGTGCTTTTCATCTCATATCTTTGTACCCATGTGCTTTTGTCTTTGTGGCATGTTGTGCTTCGATTTATTTCATTTTCCAGATCTCTAATTCAATTGCCAGTATAAATTACACTGTTGTTTTATTCATCTAATGAATATTTTAATTCAGAAATCATGACTTTAGGGTCCAAAGATCTTCATGGTATCTCAATGATACATCTTTGAGAATGCTTATTAGTTTCAGGTTAATCTTTCTCTCTCTCTTTTTGTTCTACCTCAATCATGAGTCATTTGTCCAAGACTTTTGGATTTCTCTCCCCTGGCACAATCCCATTAGCAGAACTGTGATCTTGCTTAAAGACCAAGTTATTGGCTTGTGCAAGCCACGTGTT
Organism: Marmota marmota marmota; assembly: GCF_001458135.2. NCBI lineage: Eukaryota > Metazoa > Chordata > Mammalia > Rodentia > Sciuridae > Marmota > Marmota marmota. Next base: position 13,851,189 of record NW_026000196.1, read on the forward strand.
TGGTTTGGGGCATGGGGAAATTCAACAGTGGCAACAGGTATGGAAGTTTATGTCCCATTATATGTTCCACTCCCCCACACTGCCCACCTTTACCATTCTCATGTTCTGAGCTGTTAGTTCTTTTAGCTAATTGAATGGGTACCAACTCTCCCCAGGCCCACAATATGCCAAAGCATAGCTCCAGGTGTCTCACCTACAGTCAAGAGCTTGGGGAATTATGACCATCCCCAGCAGAAGGTTGGGAATCAAATGTCTAGCAATTAATCTCGAAAGCACAGTGTCATTCTTTTATACCAAATAATTTCAAAATCTTCATCTCACTTTCCAAACTTGACCACCTATTTCTCTTATTAAACATGGAACTGACCTGCTTACAAGACACACATCCATTTTCTTTAAACAAAGAGTTGTGCTAACTTGATGCATTTATACATTATTGTCAGTTGTCTATATATTTGAATTTTTTAAAAGCAGTATATCAGCAAATTCGTAGCATGCAACATGACTTCTTGACAAACAATAGCTTCTTATTCAAGCATGTAAACCTAAATAGGTCCGGTGATGTGGATATATTTAATGATATGTTCAGTGGAAAAGGCTAGTTACAAGATTTGCATCAAAGGTGATATCATTTTTTTATATCCTTATAACCAGATAGCAGGGTACGTGGAAAGAATTGGCATTGTAAAAAGTTAGGCCCAGGCCCTCTTATCAAAGGTCTTCCATGTACATACTATGTTAAGTTTGGGTTTTGTTTCCAAGGCAATTATAGAATCCTTATAATAAAGACTTTTTACAGAGAAATGACATAATCCCTCTAGCATTTTAATGCTTAAAATATCACTCAGGCGGCAGTATGGGGAACAGATTCATAAGGCAGTGATACTGGATCTATTGCAGCTTAACAGGGGAAAAAATTACTAAGCATTAAGGCTGTGATAGGGATGGAGAGAAGGATGGAGAGTGGGGCAATAAAGAGCAGTTAGCTCTGACAGAACCTGTGCATTGCTTTGATGAAGGAGAAAGAAGAAGGGGACAGAGTAGGGTAACCCTGGATTGCCTTGGGAAACCGGATAGAAGGATGGTGGCATATTTTCCCAAAACAAATAAAGCAGGAAGAGATGCAGGTCTAGAAGGGATGTGTCAGGGAATATTGTTCATTGAATCTTCCAGTTGTAGAGTTTATGCAGGGAGGAAACTGCATTTGCTAGAACAGGAGATCAAGGAAGACAAAAGACCCTGTTGGTTCAGGTCATTACATATTCAGTGCCTAGTACGGAGCCTTGCAGGTGATAAACACTCAGTAAATTATAGATGAATATGTGTTCTTACACAGGTTTTGGGGTCTGGTGATGAGACATTGTTTCAGGCAATCATTGAGAACTCTCTGGTTTTCTTACACAGAAAATTCTAAAACTTTCTTGGATGTCTACCACTACCATATTATATCCAGAAATAAGGAGATTATGGTCCACTCTCAATGAGGTAAGCTACGAAACTCTCACTAAAGTTTTCGTTGCTAATGTGCATTAACAGATACAAGCAGGGTGGGTTAATTGTTTACCAACAGAAAGCCAAAAAATAAAGACACTTTTGAAGCCATCCAACAGAGTAGAATAAATAAAATCATAGCATTATGTGAGCCCCTAATATTTTTAGTCGGACATCTGGCTTTTAAGTTGCCATGGAAATGACGAAAAGAGCCAGGTATTATTATTTGAGGATAACTAAGAGAACAATGTATGCTGAAAAACTCTAAAAGGGATTATTGCATTAGAATGAGAAACAATAAGTGCAGAGCTCAAGAAAAGATCTGGAAAAGACTTTAAGAAAAACGAAGGGAAAATCTAATAAACATCTCTGCTACTTGGAGAAGTTGGAACAAATCTTCCTTGCCCATGAAGCTTAAATTACCTGCCTATCCCTTTAAGCATTTTCATGTACAAATCAAACACAGATGGCCCATTACGTTTATGACCTCACTATCAATTACTCTAGATGGAGCATGCATTAATTATTGAAATATTTTCATAGTATACAAGTTTTTAGTGGTACATTGCCACAGATAATTTCAACTTTCTGATTAGAATCTGGTATAAACAATTTTATTTACGGGAATTAATCTCTTGAATGCAGTAAAAACTAAGAATACAGTAGTGAATTTTTTTTTCCTCCACTTAACAAAGCCAAACTAGAAATCCTGGCCCCTATCCCTGGAAGTCAGCATTATGTTAGTATCACATACAATATATAAACTCTGCCAAAATCTATTACAATTGTAGTAAATTTTGATTACTGGAGTTGTTTGTTATTTATGTGGAGAAGATAAAGATAATATTGGGAATAGTTCTCTTCTATTCAATGTATAAATTACATCCATAAAATATCTTGTTTTGCAAACAGTGAAAGGGGTAAAAAAAAAGACTAAATTTGGTGGAAGCTTTGAATTGTTGCGTCTACTTCAGTTCAAGCCAATAAACATTAGAGATGATGTGACAGTCCACAGAAGTATTTAGACTTTTAACAGTGCCATTAGTTATTTTTTTCCTTGCTTGGTAAACAAAATTCTGGGGCCATTTACTATTAAAGAACAATAAGAACATTCCTCTGAAATAGCACACTTCATAGAAAGCAGGTAAAGAGACATTCAAGGGGTTAGAGAAAGACATATATTTTCAGTCATTCTGCTCATTCAACAAAGACCAACTGAGTACCTACTGTGTGCCAGGAACTGTTGTAGGCATTTGTAGTACATTGGTGAGAAGAACAAAGATCTGTGCTCCTGCCAAGTATAGATTCTGGCAGAACAAACTGACTCCTTTATCCCATTTTGCACAGAAAAGTAAGCTGAGGCTTGGGAGGTAGCTAACTTACATAAGAATCTCCAGATAGAAGACAAGAGAGCCATAAGAGAGCCCAGGCCATTGGCTATAGGCCCATGTTTCTAACCTTCCTCATCTCAGTCGCCTTCACCGTTTCCAATTCACCTTTTTCTGGTTCAAGGGTCCATTAACCTGGGATTTTCAGGGTTTACATTTAAATGCTGTCAGCTGAACTTTTCCAGTAGATGTCTTCATCTAGATAGTTAAAAAAAAGTTATCTTTATTTCTTCTTTCAGTAGTTTACTATAGAAAAGAATATTCAAGCAAAGAATGCACAAATGAAAAAGAATGACACAATAGGAAGGCTGATTTCACAGCCCTATGGGATAAAGTGGCCCTAGAAGTAGCAGGCAATGTCAACATGCAATCTTTGGCTTCTTTCTCCAGCCCAAAACAAACAAGTATGCAACGTTGAATTTCTAGCAAGGCACAAACAAAGAGTGCTAATGGGACTCTACTTTCACAATGGCCTTGTATAAGCTAAAAGCTAGACATTCCCACGTGCCTCAGGGGAAAAAAAATATGATCAATCTCCAACTGGAATCATGCAGGAGAATAAAAATTTAGCATATGGATTAGGTGAAAAATCATTGACCAGTGAGCAATGCTTACATATTAGAGCCCTCTAATGTAAGACACATTGCTAATGGGAGAATCCATGGAAAAAATTAATAACATGTAATTAATGTTCAATTAGTTTTGAATATTAATTTAACTAGATGAAAAAGAATATATTTTCCTACTGCTGATAATAAAACTCTCCTAAGTATTTTTTCACACATACTACTTTTTAAAACTCCTTTGCTATTAGTGTAAGAGAGAACCAGAGACTTCAGATGACTTGTCTAAGGTCATGTCAAATTTGACAAGGAATAGACTAGAACTTAGAGTAACTGATTAACAATGTCAGTTTCTGGACATTCTTTCAAATCATTTCCTATTTAAGGGCTGGGGTTGTGGCTCAGTGGTAGAGCATTTGCCTTACATTCATGGGTTTGATCCTCAGCACCACATACAAATAATTAATTAATTAATTAATTAAAGATATTGTGTCCATCTACAGCTAAAATTTTTTTTAAAAAAATCATTTCCTATTTGATCTCCACCAAAGTAGGCAAAGTATTTTCATGTCTATTAACCAGAGGAGAACCTGAAGTCAGAAATACAGAACAAGTGAATGCTTATTCCCATTCAAAAAAGAAGTAACCAAGCACATAAAGTTCACTAAGAGTGTACTGATGAGGGAGAGAGCCTGGTACAAGGAATTAAGGCCTGTAATAATAGAATATGAAATATGCAAGTGTACAAGTAAAGAAGTTGTACAGAGGTGGAAGTAATTTATTTTATCTAGGATTGAGGAAAGAGCCAAGCAGTGACAAATATAACCCTACACATCAAGTATAAAAATGATATCATAATCAGTTGTGCAATTTTGAATATGAATTCTGCGATTTCTTATGGAATTGTGCAATAAAATTACCTTGGATGCTTTAAAAGGGGGGGAGGAGTCTTGCAATCATTCAGTCAGAAACTTTGAGTATAGAGCACCAGCATCTGGTTTTTAACAAGCTGTATTGTGCCCAGGTGTAAAACCTTGCTGCCGAAAGTATAGTCCATGGGCCAGCAGTGTCTGCATCACCTGGGAGCCTTTCAGGAATGCAGTCTCAGACTCAATTCAGACCTACTAAATTAGAAACTGCATTTCAATAAGATCAATCCCCATATGATTTCCTTTACACCTTACAGATAAAAAAAAAAAAAAGATTGGTTTACCACGTCCTTCTCCTAACATATATTCATCTTAGAAAGAAATAAGTTAGAGTGTCAAGAGCCACTCTTGGTGAACCAATGAGGAATGTAAGAGCCCTGTTTCTATCTCCAACTTCATTCCTCATCCAATGTTCTAGATTTCCACATCCTCTGATAAAGAATAACAAACTATTCATTTATAAATACCTCCTCAATTCTGTTGAGGCTCAACATCTAATTCATGGGCAGGTATTTCAAGTGTTTTCAAAATTTACCTTTAAAATATCTTTGTAAGTAAAGTTAATAACTAGAATCAACAAATGGGACTTACTCAAACTAAAAAGTTTTTTCTCAGCAAAAGAAACAATAAGAGAGGTAAATAGGGAGCCTACACCCTGGGAACAAATCTTTACTCCTCACACTTCAGATAGAGCCCTAATATCNTATCTTTGTAAGTGAAACACCACATTTGTATCCCTAAGTTCACCCTAAGGTGGGTGAAGAACTTTGGCAGTCCTATCTGCCAATTTTCTGGGCCCCCTCACAAGATCATTAGTCTCTCAAGGTCAGGACACCTGGATATGTTTCCAGTAGTGAGGGAAGCTGTGATGACCTCAGGTCCTCTTTCAAGTTTGTTTAAACCAGTCACTTCATGGGCAATTGGGGTTGTTTATAAGTTTGCCTATCTTGGGGTCAGGGCTTGCAAGAATAGTGTGAGCTCTTTACCAATTCAAGAGAATCCTTCCAGCCACCTTTCTGGGAGTAGGAAAGAAGGAATTCTTCTAAGTCTCATTGTGCATCCAGGAGCAAAACAGCAAGAGCAATGCTTTGGATTTTAATATCTTCTCATTCTTATCATATTAAAATAAAAGTTAAAGAAATATAAAATTACTTCCAAACCAGCCACCCTGTCAAGTTCACGATCACTATACATAGAATTTGCTTTTTTCATATAAATTTGCCCTTTAACATTCCTTAAGATTACATCAAAAACATTCTTCAATATTGTTGCAGGCTTCATAGCATTTTGTGGGGGGTTCCCTTTTCTCTCACATCTTTATTTCCTCATACTCATCATTCTCCATGCATCCCACCATAGTCTTCTGCTAAGCCAAATTACCATCCTAGTATTTTCCTTTAATACTTTTCAAATCTAATCTTATATAATATAAAACAAATATGTGCTTATTGGATGTTTAAGTATCATTTTTATATAATAATGGGATCTAATAAGCACATGCTGATCTTCTGTGTCTTACTTTTCTGTCTTTTCTTCTTTGACAATGAGATTCAGAAATCTTTCCATGTGATTCATTGGAATAATTCATTCTTTGAAATAACTTCAGAGTGTTCCATGTTGTGAATATGCCCCACTTTTTTCCTACTATGTATCCTACTGATGGGAAGTCTCTTTAGTTGGAAAATTGTATTTTTAATTTTTCAATCATCAAGCATAATGCTGTGTGCTTTTATTTCTAAGAATATATTCTGAGAACTGTGGCTGCTGGATGGAATGGTGTAGACAATTATTTTTAATCACCATATAATATTTCAATATTGATAGGTTATGGTTGTAATCAACCTACAATTCTTGGATATGTAGTTGGCTTCCAATTTTTCATTATTAGAGATAAGTTTTAAAATCTAATTTTAGAGATTCTAGAGATTCAATCCTCCATATTTGAGAGTTACCCTTAAACAAAGGTCCTAGCTGTCACATTGCTAACTTCCATTAAGCTATTTGTAAGTGTGTACCATTAGTCATGAGGGGAACAGATAGGAAAGAAAAATGGTATAAAACCAATCCTTTTTATCTTAAAAATTAGCTGGAAGACAAGCCGGGTGTGGTGGGGACTGCCTGTAATCTAGCAACTCAGGAGGCTGAGATAGAAGGACCACAAATTTGAGGTCAGCCTGGTCAACTTACTGAGACTCTGTCCCCAAAAAAGAAAATAAAGGGGGCTGGGAGTGTAGCCCAGTGGGAGAGACTATTGGGTTCAAGGCCCACTACTAATAATAAAAAAAAAGCTGAAGGTACATGTCCTACTAATATACTCAAAAAATGTTTTTATCTTTGAATTACTACACAGAACATAGTTTAAATATGTTATTAATCTGTATGTGGTGCCTCTACCACTCGAAGGTCCTGAGTTACTTGCTTGGCTTCCATGGTCATCATGTGATTACAACAGAGGTGAACCAAGCTCTAACTGTAGCACAATGTTTTAACATACCTTCAATTTGACGACATTCTCCCATTGCTTTAGAGGGTAGAATCAAAAATACATCTTGGAATCTGCTTGAACTTTATTTAATTATACTTGGTCCAATCATATCAATTATAGCTAGCCCAAGAAAAGAATATAATAAAAATACATAAATCTGGCTGAAAATATTATTTGAATCTGGACAGTCATATTATGATTGAAGTGGATGTGTGTCATTAATTTATTGATGCATGCTCAAAGGATGAATAAGTTTTGTTTTGTTCTATTTTTTTGACCTTATGTTCCCCAACCTCTGAATGAGGCCACCTTGATGACTCTGAGCAGCCCAATTTCTAAACATCTGGCTAGGCCCCCAGTGGTTAGGTTGCCTGACCCAGCTTACCCTAGAGGAAGGGATACCCAAGGATGGCCTTCATCTTCTTGGAGAAGCAGAGGCAGTTATTAACAGAGAATGAGAGGAGATACACTGAAATGTAGATTTAAGAAGAGTTAAAAACTTGCATCAGAAATTATGGTGTAATTCCCATGTAAGACTAAAAGTTCTAGGTAATTTGGAAGTAATTAATAAGACATAAAATATGTATACTTATGATCTACAATTCCACTTTAAGTACTTATGCTAGAGAGCTACTTATGAGTACTATTTCTGTTATGAGAATCACTAAAGAAAATATGTAAAAAGGTATTCACTACAATGCTATTTACGAATAGCTACAAGATGCAAAAACCCTAGGTGTACATTATATTGGAATAACTCAGGGAGTACTGATCTAACCATTCCATAGGAAATTCTTAATGCACTTAGAAAGAATGAATTATACCTGTTTCTACCAAGTAGATAAAATTTCCAAGACACTGTTGAATGAAAATAGCAAGTGCACTATGATACGTGCATTATGATACGTGCATTATGATATGTGCATTATGATATTTGTTTTAGAGATTCCTTTGGATGGGAAACTGACTGGTGAGCGCGCACTTTTGACATCAGGGAGGTGGAGAAAACAACTGGAACTGGAGGTGGAGGCAAGGAGGACTCCACCTTTATCCTCTAATTCTATTATATTACAAGAATATGTATATGGCAATTGTGTGTTTCAAATTTTATTTGAGAATTTTTAATTCCTTAGTATTAAAAAGTGGATTTTCTGACTTACTAGATCTTATAAAAAAAAAGTCTGTCCTCCAAAATGATTGCTGGTCTAATGGAGAAGTTAATGGTTGAATAACAGCTACGTAGGTAGGTAGACAGACAGACAGACCAAATACCCTACTTCCTTCTGCCAATCTCCCTGAAAGCTGCCAATTCTATGCAGGATTACCAAGGCAACTCTGTTCAGTATAATCATGGGGCTCCACAACTTAAGTAGTGTGGCAAAATAAATATCAAATGGCATGCCCTGAATTGCCAACACAGGAAAATCCTTGCATGTGTCATTTCTAAAAGAGAGTGTGAAACATCAGCAGGCTGAGATGAGATCCATGAATGGAACTGATTTAAAATCAGAACTAACTAATCTGGATAGAAATTTATTCAACTGAAATATTTTTTCTGGGCTCAGAAATCAGTGAAAGCAAATTATTTTCTAAATTAGAAGCTATGTCTACAGTACCTTTATAACAGTTTCAATTTTAGAGGACAAGGTAGAGCTAATGCAATTTTAATATAGTCTAGCAGATAATGATTATCAGCAAGATCGGCTTTTGCTCCCTCAGGACTTTTTCACTTAAGAACTTGATGGTGTTTGGAGTAAAGTGTCATAGGAGGAATTTTAGCACACAACAGCAAAGAAAATATTAACCCACTCTGTTGTCAGGGGCTGGATTAATCCTTCGAGCCATTCAAAAAAGAACCAAAACACGATCCCTAAAAGATCAAATATTCTGAAAAAGGCTCTACTTGTATCATGGCACTTTGGAGTAATTCAGTTATTTCAGTCATAGCTTCAACTCCTTAAATCATGAGTTGCATTTTAATGGAAGTCGTGTTTTTTTTTTTTTTTCGTGTGTTTCCAAGTAATAACCACTGAAATGGATTTTTTAAAAAAATACTTCTTGGAGCCTAAAGTTGAACACAATCTGCATGGCTGAGCACGTGAGAGTCACTCTGGGAAAAGGGTGTTTAATGAATAACTTTACAGTAAAAGGCCTTGAAAACTTCCTCTAAACATTAGACCATGTTCTCTTTCTGAAATACATTAACAGCCTCCAGAAGGCTCATAGACATTGGTAACAGTGTCAGGCAGACTTCAGAAGTTCCTGACATTTCCATGTGCACGTAGGAGAAGGCGCCTGCCCATTCCCTGCCCCCCCTCCCCCTCCCC
>NW_026000196.1:13861600-13919550 GCF_001458135.2 Marmota marmota marmota
AGAGACAGGGCTGTGTTTGGTGATCCCATTGACTCCAGTTCCGCTGGAGAGAAAGATTGATAAAGCCAAGCAATCGGAGTTATTTCCTATGCATGAAATTGATTAAATGCTTCACTAAATGGCTTATAAATTTGCTTCTTATATTTCTGTCACCCACTGAAAAGATTACAGAAACTCTGCATATAACCATGTTGTATACAATACCAAATTACAAAAGGTTGTAAAAACTAATGTTTTGTTTAAAGTTTTGAGCAGGACCATATGCCTTCAGTGACCTTGAGTAAGCTATTTTAATTCAAAACATTTCAAAGAATATAAAGGGGAGAAATATTCAACTACATAACAAACCAGACGAGCAGTTGGGTAGATCTCGGTTCACTTGCTGAACTTCTGCTCCTTTCTGCCAGGGTGCAAAGCGAATCCCTTCATGCAAGCGCCTTGTGCCTGGAAAGCTGGGAAGCACATGTGGTGTCAACAGGGATATATTTACAAAGGAGATGGGGAAAAAAAAACCATTAAGACCTCCCAAAGTCGAGTCTGCTCTATTATTTTTAGTTCAGGACACATCCTAATGAGTTCTGCGTCTTGTATAGGCTCCTAGGACTGCGTAGAAAGATGACAAATATTAGCAGGGATGGGTGGGATTTTCTCATTTTAGGGTTTTGTTTTGTTTTGTTTTTAATGTTTACACATCTTTCAAATGTCAGTGGCATTCCATTCTGTCTCCCATGCGAGAATTCCTCCTAACTATTGTGTAACGATGGGGGGAGGGGTGCACTGAGCCCTAGAAGCAATTTATAGGCAAGCAGGTGACCTGCAGATGTAACTTGGGAAACCTGCCCCTTTCTTAACATGGCCTTAAAAGTACCTTCACTTCTACAGGGAAAATGATATTCTTTCATAACATTTATAAGACACCACGTCCTCAGCAAGAATTAACATTTGGCATTAATGCACAGTTCTGGCAGTAACTTCAAGAGAAAAAAATTTTACAACCAGTGATGTGCTTAAAATCCCCACTGGCCTGATCTCCCTAGAATACACCCCCAAACTCCATCACCTTCAGAAATAGCCAGCTTAGGGACAAAGAGGACTGCCACAGTCATGGCCACCTGGAACCTAGTGAGGTGGAAAGGACAAGGACAATATTGTCCATGAAAGGGGGTAAAAATACTTTTCAACATCAGGCTCAGTCAGAGACACATCTCCTTTTGCATGTAGTTTCTGGTTATAAGGAATCAGGATGAAATTATCCTTCATATATAAAAACACAGTGTAATCTCATTAGTAAAACCCAAGTTTTTTTCTTCCTTTTTCTTTTCTTTTATATAATGAGTACCTATTCTGGGAGATATGCCAACAACTCAGGGATAATTTAGCCAGACCATCAACAGCAAGACAACTTATTTAACTCTTTGGTGATGGTCACATGAACCTTCTTATTGGCTTAAAGCCACCACATAAGTAATCCTGATGCCAGATACAGAGGATTTAATGAATTATAATAAAAAGTTTCTTTGCTATAAAACACAAAGAACTCACTTCTTTATATAGATATTTGCTATATTAAATATTTGAACTCATGAGTCCTCAAAGTTGATCCTGAGACAGAAATTCTATAAGATTGCTCTTTATAAAAAGGTTTTGATGATCAAATCCTTTGAGTGAGCTCTTCTGGAGATGCACAGTGCATGGGTAGCCCCACTGGACACAATCCTACCTTATTCACTTTAGCCTACTGTTTCTCACTTGACACCAGACATTCATTTATTTATTTTTTTGTATTAATGCTTAGAATCATATTCTTTGAAACATATTCTGTGGAATATTGATTTAAACTAGGGCTTATCTAGCAAACTAGTCCATCTCTTGTGAAAGATTATCAAACTCCCCTTCAGGAAGACTCTTAACCAAAATAAAAGAAGTTTCTACCCCTGCTACAAGAAGATGGTTGCCATGTACCTTCTCATCATATGTCAACTTTGGGCCAGCCATATCACTCTTCTCTCCTGATGAAAGCAGGTAAATATTAAAAATAAAAACAGTAGATCTCATTCATCTATACAAAGAGCCTCGTGGGCTTCCCAAATGGCATATAATGCCCAGACAAATATTAGTTATACATCAAACCAAAGCTTCATTTTCCTTATGGATTCCCGTTTTCTTTTCTTTTCTTTTCTTTAAAAAATGTTTACAAATCCACCCTCCTTTTCTGTTTTAAAGAATAGACTAGATCTATGTTTATCCTTCCCTTTTTGTAATCAAGATCATTCAAGAAAATCCAGCAGTGTACAAATGAATGAACATGACATGATTATAAAGATAATCTTGGATCAACCCTAATTTAATTTTTTTAAGTAAATCATTTGCAAACTTTACCCTGCCAACTAGTTGGAGAGAAAAATTGTCCACGAAGGGCCCAAAAGTCAGAATCTTAATTTTAAAACCCAAGTGTCAAACTGCAAAGTGCATCAGAACCACCTGCAGACTGCTTCAAGCAGATTTTGGGGAAGGGCCTGAGCATTTGCATTTCTCACAAGCTCCTAGCTGATACTGAGGCTGCTGGGCTGGCAATCACAACTGTATAGCAGTTCTCTCACCTGCCTGATCAGCATTACCTGGAGCCTTTGTGAAAATCACCAAGCCGTAGCAGCCCTACTCCCAGACTCCTGGGATGAAATCGCTAGGAAGGAGATTCGGGAATCTGTGTTTTTAATAAATTCCTTAAGTGATTCAGATCATTCAGGTCTGAGGTCCTTCAGACAGAGAAGCTGGGCTTGGCTTTTAGATCAGGACCTCAGGTCTTAGACCCTTGTCTGCCTCTGTGCACCAGGACTCTCCCCACTAGATGTCTGAAGACACGTGAATGCCTCATGCAATAACTTGTCCAGTAATTGGTATATTGATTGCTAATGTCATCATGTTTTAGTATATATAAACCCCTCACTCTATTACACAGCCCCCAACAATCCAAAAAGCCATTGTTTATTCATTGTGACTCCCAAACTGGCTCTTGTCGGCTCCTGCTGGAGGGCTTGCTGATAAAAATCAGCAGATGATTGGACGCACACATTCTTAACATGACTGACCCATGACATCTCAGAGGGCAGCCGAGAGCCTGTCATTACAGCACAATACTTTTCTTTCTTCCTCCTTATCTAGCCCAGATGATTTTGAGATTTTTATTAACTCATTAATGACTGAAGATGTCATTAGAGCCAATGCAAAGGGCTTTTTAAAATTTTTCTTTCTTTTTTTTAAGTGGGAATAAATGCACAATTTGTGGGGGTGGGGGGAGATGGGGGATGGGCTCATAGATGAAACAGTAAGACAAACCAAGTGGAGAGACTTACTTTATTAGAATTTGAAATCAGATTGACGGGGACTGGGATTGAAAATCTGCAGACAGAAATATCAACTTGCTTCAGAAACACATTGGAGAAGAATGGGGCATTCAATAAAGGAAATAGTGGCCCATAAAATCCAGCAATTTCTATTGTGTTGTGGATCAAATCATTTCAAGCTAACAGCTAAATAAAAAAATTTCTTTTTTGGTGTAAGGCTACTAAAACCTTTAAATGTTTCTTAACCTACACAGTCATTAAACCATATCTTGTTTCTGCGTGCCTTTAATTTTCACATCTGCAGAATTGCTTTTAAAAATCAAATTAGATCTTTTGAAGGCACTTAAATTGCAACAACCTTATGTTTTTTCATATACTCTTGGGCTTCAGCCTTTTCATCTGGGTTGTGTGTCCAATTAATGGGATATCTCAAGGAAGCACTAATCATTTTGAAAACTTGAGACTATAAAAAGCAAGCAGACTATTTTCATTATAACTGATTGGATTGAGAATAGGCTACAGAGGAAATGTTCAATAATTATGATAACTTTTTAGATGAGATCACACACACACACACACACACACACACAATGTCAATTACATAAGGTGCTTTTCACTGCTACAAAGTCTTTGAAGTTCAGTTTCACGTGATTTCTCTTTGGGGTTCATTCCTGGGCATGTCAGAAGGCTGCCGAGAGTGGGTTTACACTGATTTTATCAGCTTGGATAATTCATTTGGCAAAGGAAACGTCTATTACTAGATGTAACTCATATGTTACTAAGTGTTTACTAAATTTTACTATTGTCAAAACACAGAGCCTCAAAAAAACATGGGGAAACTATTCCCTAAGAGAGAAAATGGTTGTCTCCAGACCTAAAAAGATTTTTGCTCAAATAAATGTCTAAACTATAATCAAGATTTACATATGCTTTAAGCCAAGTTTTTTCCTTAAATCACCTAATTGCATTTTTTTTATCTACTTGCATGATGTAGAGTTTTATTCATTATATATTATGTTAAATAAAATAATTAGTGTTTTCAGATTAGTTGAATGCAATAATTTTATCTAATTTCATAATAATGGTACTGAGTTTCTTTTTTCACCTTTCTATACACCCAGATGAAACCCAGGAAGGGGGGATGAGTTAAAAACCCAGATGTTTTTAAATTTCCAGATGTGTAAGTGTCAAGTAAACAAAACATGGGCGTTTTTTAGTACTATTTTTCCTTTTTTTATCCAGATGTTTGGTGTCATATAGACACAGCCTTTATCTTTTTAGTCACAACCACAGTGTTTTAAAACATCATTTGCCAATATCTGAAGTCTTTCTTCACAGAATCATTTCTAAAAATCCTATTTAATTCTCTCACAGGGAAAGCAAGGATATATTTTTCAGGAACTTAAGTCTAATGTCCAATAGTCTTATAATACAAGAATACTATCCAGAATTGTACCCAAGTTGTTATCAAAACATTTCATATCTGCATTTTTAAAATGATGAAGTATAATTCAGCTTAAATGAAGGGAATCGACAACTTACTTTTAATTGACATGCATGTTCTAATTTCAGTTCTAGTAAGCCATGTCAAAGTCACAGACTCTCGGGGGTAAATGACAACCATCTTTTCAGTAGGCTTCCTTCCCAATCTATTCACTCACTACTAAATCCTAAAATAGACTACAGTTGTCCCTTCATATCCATGGGCTAGGCATCTGCAGATTCAATCAACCATGGATCAAAAAGTGTTCAGGAACAAATGTGTATGTACTAAATATGTATAGACTTTTTCTTGCTATTATTCCCTAAACAATGCAGGATAGCAACTATTTACCTAATATTTACATTGTATTAGGTATTAAAAGTCACCCAGAGATTTCCAGGTCTCTTCAGTGTCAGGAGGGATACCGGGGATTGAACCCAGGGTTATTATCTGCATTTTTATGTGCATTTTAACCACTGAGCAACATTCCTAGCCTTTTTAATTTTTTTTATTTTTGTTTTGAGACAGGGTCTTACTAAGTTGCTGGCCTCTAACTGGTGAGCGTCCTCCCTCAGCCTCCCAAGTGGCTTGGATTACAGACGTGCACCACCACTCCTGGTGAGATGATTTAAAATATATAGGAGGATATATGTAGATTATATGCAAATACTACACTCTTTTATACAAACAACTTGAGCATCCACAGATTTTGATATCCTTGAAAGTCCTGATGACTCAATTTGAAATTTTAAGAACAATTTCTGCTCTGTGACTTTGGGTACATTAAAGTACAGACCTAAGGATCTAGAGGCTTGATGGTGAGCCTCAGCATTTTCATTTTCTTTGTGACCTTAAGCCAGTCAATCACTTTACCTCTGAGCCTCCATTTTTCTCTTCTTTAAAATGGAAATAGGGCTGGGGGTGTAGCTCAGTGGTGGAGCTCTTGGATAGCATTCATGTGGCCCTGGGTTGGACCCTTACCTGTGGATAAAGAAAAAAAAAAGGAAATAATAACCTGAGAATCTGATGAAATAACTCTGCAGAGTCAAAATGTTTTATAAAAATAAAATTATTATTAATATACAAAATATTTTAACATTAATTTTATAAAGCATTGTTATAAAAATAGTATCACTATGAAAAAGTGTCCTTGTTATGAATATGGAATCCAAGGGCTCACAGGAGAGATATCCATGCTGAAGAGAGCTGGAAAACTATTGAGTCTTTATAAATTATATACCAGAATGACTAAACCAGACTCTAACTCACTTTGCTTTGGTGCTTTGCCTATTTGAATCCAAGAACCAGTTTTGGCACTGTTCTTTGTATTATAAGATAGACAAATTATCAAGCCCCAGATTTTTCTCTGACTGCAGAAGAGTGCTTCTGCCAATCTAGGACCCTATTCTTGGCTGACTGGTGGACTTGACTTTTCTGCACTCATACACGACCTTCCCTCCTGGTTAATGGCAAAGACTCCTGCCTTTGCAAATAGCAATTCTGTGGCAGCTGAATGTCCCTACAGGCCTCATGGTGCCTGTCATGGGAGATTGCTTTCAGGTATTTTGGTTATTGGTAAGCTGTCATCAAAGATCAAGCTTTTGGGCAATCTTCCTCCCCACAATATAACAAGGTTTCTAAGTGAGAAATAAACTCATGTGCTGAGATGCTAACCACTAAAAATCTTTCAGATACTGTAATTTTATGCTTTTTTGTAATAGTTCCAAGATTTTTGGAAAAGACATCAAAACTTTTTGAGTTGTACATTGAAGTTATTGAAAGAATGGTGAAATACAGAAAAGGGGAATAAAATAAACCAAGGGAAAATACTTTAGTTCATTATCATTTTTTAAAAATAATAATCATTGTCATGTCAAAATGCTACAATTCAAAGCTCACCATGGGGGAACTCATCTCAAAGTTTAGTCCAACTCCATCTCCCATGATATGCCTATAATGAAGATGGAATGAAAAATCAAGTTTCAGTTCTTCAACTTTGAAAGTCGCAAATCACTCATTAGCATGTTGCTCCTGTTTGAACACTTGCTTCAAAGAGCCAGAAATCAATACAAAAGGAAACAATAATAATAAAAGGAAAGATTTCTACCACCATAATAGGGAAAGGTGTGTGAGCTGGAAGAGAGCACAGTACAGAAACCCATGACAAGTCATGATAAATGGGTCGTTATAAAATTCATGTTTAGGCAGCACCAGGCCGGGGATAATGCCATTCGTCATGGCAACACTAGGCCGCTAATGAGCCCTCATTGCATATTCATGTACACGGTGGTTCTTCTCTCCCTCCCACCCTGAGCTAGTGCCTGGAAATATCTCTACCTCAAGCAGAAGCTCAGCCTAGGCCTTCTTCTTCTCCTTCTTTTCTTTTTTTTTTTTTTTATTTGTTATGTTGCAGCAATTACACTGTAAAAGTGCTGCCCAAGATTGATTGCTCTGATCTGTAGTTCAATTGTAAATTAGAATACACATCCCCCCAGGGACACACGGCCCCTATTTGTGATTAAGAAAAAAGCCCCATAATAGACTAATAGCTAAAGTTCTCTCTCTTTTACTTTCAGGCAATTAGCTTGATGAAATGGCCTCTTTTTGTGTACCCTGGAAGTGTAAACCGATATCATAATGAAGTATATGATGTTTATTCTATTATTCTCACCTTGCCGGGTATGCAGGAATGCATAAGTAATAGCTGCTTTGTCTAGTACATTTACTGATTCACGAGTAAACTATTTCTTAAAGATGCAGTGTGTGCTTTCTGAGCTTGAGTTAAGCAACCCCAACTGTGGGTTAACCTTCATGCAAAGGACTCTACTCAAGAGGAGGGAAATGGATTTCAAAGGTAGTGGTGAGAGCAGTACCCTGATATTCAAGAGGCATCTGGCCAAGAGGGTTGCTCTGAATGGATGAGGTGCAAAGTACAAATGCCAGCATTCAGGCACTGGGCACTTTGGAAAAATGTCCAGCAGTTACTTTGTGCCCAGCAAGCAATGTTGTGTATTTCATCTTCCCAATTAGTTTTGGATCACCTACTCAGCCTCTCCTTGGGTGGATGAATCTTCTCCTACACAGTGGTTATTTGGTCATCTTTTAGTGGATTATTCCTCCCACCTCAAAATAAAATTTATCTTTTCAACTGGATCTTGTAAGTTTCTCATGGCAAGAGAATGTTAGCATCCTACATGTACCTACTGACTGAAGTTTTGACCAGAGAACCAACGAATCCAATCACTTATAGTTGGTGCATTACCAAAGCCATCTGTGTAATAGTTTAGTATTTGTTTCCTTTTTGTTCCTGAGGATCTTGAGATTAGATAGAGAAAAAAAAATGATGCCCCAAATGATAAGATAGAAAAAACAGAAATAGAAGAAAAAAATAAATAAATTGTTTTATGGCAGGTTACTTATGAAGATGTTAATTACTGTTCTGATTCTACATTTCAGTTCCCTGCCAGTCATAAATAGCCCAGTTTGTTTTACCTACCAAATGCTTCCTAAATTTATGTTATCTAAAAAAAAATCAATCCCTGTCTTCTTTTTTTTATTATTTGTTTTAATTAGTTACACATGACAATACAATGATCTTGACATATCATACATTTGAATCAGATGGGGTATAATTTCTCATTTTTTGAGAGAATCTCTGTCTTCTTTGTTATGATATAATTTTCTAAAAACTCAAATCCAATTTGAGTTTTTAGAAAATTATTTTATATCAAAAAGATCTTAATGGTTTTTAATACTGACTTTGATGTACTTTTTTCTGGTACTGGGTATTAAACCCAGGGGCACTCCATCACTGAATCACATTCCAAGGTCTTTTTTATGTTTTGTTTTGAGATAGATTCTCTCTAAGTTGCAGAGGCTGACCTCTAATTTATAGATCTGCTGCCCTAGCCTTTGGAGTCACCGGGATTACAGGTATATACCACTGCACCCAGATGATCTACATTTTTAGATTTGTCATATTTTCATATTAATTTTTAAGAGTCTTTGGTTATATGTAAATGAGGTTTAATTTCCCCTAGTTTCTCTAGGTACTGCCAGGTTAAATAAAACATTTGAAGGCAAGTTTGTTACTATATTCTGGGAAGAAATTCTAATGCTAACTAATTTACAAATATAGCCCAAAAAGAGCTACCAGAAAATAGTTCATAAACATTCACTTTATACCTTCCTTACTCAAAATCAAAACTTTCTATCTATCTTCATCTCGGAGGCTTACTTTTAAGCTTTATAACTTTCAACTACCTTCTAAATTATAAACCTGCAACACAATAAGTAAATTTTCATTGCTCTTAGAAATGTTCAATGTCTCACTATACTGCCATATTAGAAATATGTCATTGTGAACTTCCAAATGACATTGAGCTGGGAAGGTCTCCTCCATTCAACTTATATCACCTGTCACGTTTTTTCAAGGTATACTTTTTCTATGTGGTACCTAAAAATGTTCATGTCGTGGAAGTAGAGAGCAGCTGGCTGCAGGGGCACATGCCTGTAGTCCTGGCTCCTCAGGAGGCTGAGGAAGGAAGTTGGAATGTTCGAGGCCATCCTGAGCAACTTAGCAAGAACCTACTTCAAAATAAAATTTAAAGAAAGGGCTGGGGTTGTTTCTCCTTGCTGGAGCACTTGCCTATCATACATGAGGTTCTAGGTTCAATCCCCAGGGAAGACCAGTGCCTAGGGGAAAAAAAATAGTAGAGGGTGAAATAGTGGTTACCAGAGGCTGGGGAAGGAGGTATGGGAAGAGATTAGCCAATAGGCAAAAAGGTACAGTTAACTGGAAGGAATAAGTTCTAGTGTTCTATAGGATGACAACAGATCAACAGATAACAATCATATATTGCATATTTCAAAATGGCTACAGGAAAGTATTTTGGAGGTTCTCACATTGAAGAAATGATAGTGCTTAAGGCGATGGATAAATTAATAACCTGATTTAATCCTAACATAATGTATTCATGTTTCAAACTGTCACATTGCACACTGTGAATGTATACACTTATTAGGTGACAATTGAAAAAAAATAAAATCCTTCAAGAGTATACTGATTCTAAAACATCTAATGCTTCTTTTTCATGATGTTTGGAGTTCTTTCATATAAGTTACCTTAGGTAAATAATCCTATCAGATGAATGAGCTAATCAATTTTATTACTACCCCAAAGTGAGTGGAGAGAAACTGAGGGTCAGAGAAGTTATATGACTTGCATGAAGTCACACATTTGTAAATGCAAAATTGGGTCTTGTGCCCAGGGCTTTGCCTCTAAAGGCTGACCCCCATGTGGAATGTAGTACTGCCTCTTCCCTGGCTGCACACCCACTACCCGCAGAAGCTCTTTAGAATGTCATAGCTCTCCACATAAACAAGTCTTGTGATCTAGATATATATCTGGGAAAGATTAACAAACTGATTTAAATACACATACACACACACACACACACACACACGCATATCTTGATTAAAAACCTAGAAAGAAAGTCATGAAATTTATACTATATCATTACTTACTACCTAAATAAGGTAGAAAATCTAGGATAGGTTACAACATACACTGGGTACATCTCAGCCATGAATTGAAGTCATTATCTAGACTATTCAAATTTGAGGGTTCAGGGGTTGACCACTCTTCTCATAGTTCATGAATTGAATATTCTAAGAGACATGAGTTTTTATGTCCAGATATTTAGTTGAGTTTTTTTCAGCAAACAACCCACAGGTCTTTGCTGACATCAATTCCTCGACCGCATCCTTAGCTCATGCTACATAGCCCTATCTCCCCAACCCTCAGCACCAACGTAGATGCAGGATGCAGCTTAAAAATCAATTCTCTTCAGACATGTCCCCTGACTTCTATCCCTTTCTTCCTGTTCCAAATACAGGGATGTTTATCTCCACAATGAGCCTCCTTCACCCAGTAATGACCTTTCTCTTCTTGAAGCTAGTGAAGACCAGATTTGGATCTCAAATGCAGCAGATATATACTCTCTCCAGGAGGCATGGGCCTGTTTCCCATGATACCTCCCAAGCTCAATACTGCTGTGTGAAAAAAAAAAAAAAAAAAAAAAAGCCATGCTCAGAACTCTTTAGTAAAGCAGCTTTAGGCTACTCTTTGCAAAGAAATAGCCACCATTTCAGGCAGAGTTGAGCATTCAATGCATGGTTTTGTCCTTGTTGGAGTGGTCTTGAGATGAAAACTATAACAAATAGTACATCCAAAGCAGAAGCCACTGGAATAGACAAAATCATGTCAACCATAGCTTCTCACAAGAAACTACAGCTGCCTGAATTTGAGAATGAGAAAACCCCAGAAGTGAGTCCAAAATGAATGAGCCCAGAATAGCATATAAATACTTCTAAATCTCAGATGTAGCATTACCTACAGTTACAGGGGGAAAAAGGGGTATATGTCATTTTTTTTTACCTATTCATTTAATAACTTATTTAACCAATACCTATTGAGCCTTAAGAAGATAATCATAAAGTAGACACCATCCTTTCCCTCATGGAACTTACAGTTTAATAGGGGAAACTAATATTCTGTATTCACACCACTGAATATAAAACAGCATACTCTACTATGTGCACAAAGTGTAAGTAAGGATAAAGTGGGACATACAGTGGAGACAATGTGTATATATATATATATATATATATATATATATATATATATATATACGCTTTATTGGCAGAAAATCTTGAAATAGAAGCCTGAAGAATGGGGCTATAGATGAAGGTATTGAGAACGGGCTAAGTATTCCTGGAAACAGTGTGGTAAGCTAAAGGAACCTTAAACAGGCCAGCATGGCCAAGCCACCAGGAAATGATGAGAGAATGGAAAGTGAAGAGGCTCAGGTACGGACATAAGTGTTCAAGGATAGGTGGGGCCTTGTAGACTTTACTGTTAGGTAGGAATTTTGGAAGCCACTCAAGTCCAATGCAAAGCAACTGAAAGTTTTAAGCAGGAAATACACGTAATCAGATCTCAAAAGCCTACTTAATGATGGTGTTATCCTGTTTTGAATAAAGATCCTTAATTTGTTAGGCTAGAAATATACAGCAGTTTCTCCATCACCAGCTACCAACCACACTCAAGGGAATATCACACCCTGTGTGTACCCTACATGTGCATAACACATTCAAGGAAACCACATCTCCTTTACTGCTAGTAAGAAGATTCTCTCTCTTTCCACCTCATGACCTCTGTGAGCCTAATATCAGGTCTTCCAGCATCTAGTGGGAAAGATCTGCTATGAGGTATGATATCAAAGAGTCTTTGAATCAGCTCTAATAAACAATGACTGCTCTTATGATAGGAAGCCATCTGCTCAAATGCAAGTGCTAGAAGATCCCATATAAGATCTTATGAAGTGGAGTGAGACCTTGGTCCAAAGATCACATTAAGATCTCAACATCTTGAGATGCTGACCTTGACCATTTGAGTCACTTTCCTAAACCCCTTGATCTGATTAGGACCCACCAGCTCAGAACCACAACCCCCTGTCAGTGTGTGCTGTTATCATTGCTTTTCTCCTCCACTTTACAGTAAGCTCCATAAGATTAAGGAAAAAAAAAAAAGGCATGCTTCTCATTCACCACTTTTTTCCTAATGCCTGGCACAGTGCTGAGCACCTTTAGGTGCTTACAGTGTTTGTTTATTTCATTTGTGTTATGGTATGCAACGTTATATTGTACTTGTGAACTTTTTTCAATCTCCTCCTGTGAGTTCTTTGAGAGCAGAGTCCGTGTTTCCACCTTTTTATCTCCAGTTTATCAAAGGGGCTGGCTCACAGTTGGCACTTGATATAGGGTTGATTATTTTATTAGTTCATTAATGGAAAGAGAAAGCAATTAAGTATAAAGAAACTTCATTAATGCAACCAGCTCTACCTCCTCATTAGTCAACCACAAGATGCATAAAACCACATCATCTAAGAATCTCGCATACCATCGATATTCATTGTTGAGAGATGCTCCCTTAAGACTGCTCTATCAGGGATGAGGATGTGGCTCAGTGGGAAAGTTCTTACCTAATATGTGCAAAGCCATTTCTAGCACCTCAAAAATAAAGAATTTCTGGTATTTTATGCACTTCTACCTGTTTTTTATGTACTTCTACACCCATAAAAGAGTGCCTATAAAAACTGAAATTTGAATAAGATCTCTCACTGAGTTATAGTATTGAATCAATTTCCCACCTTGACAATGTACTATGGTTAAGTGAGATGTTATCTTCAAGGGAAACTAGATAGTGAGAACAAAGAGATCTTTCCAAATCATTTTTACAACTTCTTATGAGTCTTAAACTATTTTAAAATTAAACATTGTAATTGTTAAGCAAATGTTTTTTTTATTTTTACATTTTTTATATTTTTATTTGTATATGTTCCTTGAATATCTAAGAAAGATAAGAATGATTACATGATATAATCACATATTACACTGCATACAGGAATGGTATGTACCCTAATTCTAAGCACTTCTTGTTTTTGTATGGCTCACTTGGCATCTAAAATATGGTGGGAAGCCAGGCATGATGGTGCACACTTATAATCCCAGTAGCCTTGGAGGCTGAAGCAGGAGGATTGCAAATTTAAAGCTAGCCTCAACAACATAACAAGGCCCTAAGCAACTTAATGAGACCCTGTTTCAAAATAAAATATAGAAAGGTGCTGGGGATATTGCTCAGCAGTTAAACATCTATGGGCTCAATCCCTGGTACCAAAAATAAATAAATAAATGGACAAAATTAAGTTTGATGGGAGCGGTCTGGAGATATAGTTCATTGGTAGAGTGCTTGCCCAGTATGCATGAGGCCCTTGGTTTGATCTTCAACACTGAATAAAATTAGATAAATAAATGGATTATCTTTGTCTGATTCAAACATATCTGCAAAATGATATTTCCATAAACACAGTACCAAGAGTTATAATCTTCTCTTCCTCTCTTTTCCTACCTGGTAAATAACAAGCATTTTTGCTCTCTTCTGCATATTAGAGGGTTTGGAAGACAGAAAGAAATTACAAGCTACAGGGATTAGTTAGCAAAATTTTATAAGAAGTCAGAATGCCTTAAACTTCTTTCCACCTAGAATTGTCCTTTTGAAAATAACGCCAATTTTAGGGGGAAAAAAGGTGTTTTAAATAAATATTCATTTAAATAAATAAATTGGTTGGGACTGTAGTTCAGTGGTAGAGAACTTGCCTAGCACACACAAGGCCCTGGGTTTGACCCCCAATCCCACAAAAAGTAAACAATTAAAATAAAATATTGTTGATGTTCACACTCTACCAGTGTTATTGGAGATTTTAAATTACATGTCTAAGATTTCACTGTTGGTTACATTAATAACAATGTGGGTTATCTCATCAAAAATCTAAAGCATAGTCATTGATTTTTTTCTACTATCTGGGAGATCTGAAAACCACCAGCAATATATCCATGTATGTATAGCACATGGTAAAAACTGCTTAAACATGTAAGTTCAACAAGGACTCTCTTACATAAAGAACTACAGTTTTCAATACCATCTAGTTAATACACTTCCTATAGTCAATAGGATGAAAACTATTTAAAACACTATGAATATCATAAATATAAAGTCAAGTTCAAAGATGAATGGCATGCCTCCATTTTCTTCCTTCTTTTTCTGGAACATGAAAACTCTTTAGTAGATCCGTCTGAGAAGCGTGTGTGCTCAAGATTCCCATAGTGGTGTGACAACTTAAAAACTTTAGTTTCTGTAAAACTAGTTGACCTTAAGCTATGGCATGGTAGCTTCATCTTAGAGACCCACCGGTGTGTCCAGAAGATGATCTGAAGGATACAGTGTGGTAACAGGTGCAGGAGAAAGGTGCCTCTGTTTGCTGAAATAGCTCTCCAGGGAAGGGCATCCAGCCTTACTTCTTCAGAGCAACACCCATGAGCTGTAAAGACAAAATATCACTTAGTAAAGAAATAGGATGGACTGGGATGTAGCTGAGTGATAGAGTGATTGCCTAGCATGTGTGAAGACTGGGGTTCAATCCCTAGAAAAAATGGAGAAGAAGGGGAAATACACACAGGCATGCTTTAGTAAGACAGTTTGGCTGTTGGACAAACAGTTTGAAATCAAAGAGGAAAATCTATAATTACCTCTGGTTCTATCTGAGACATTTCATCCACACAATCTTTTGTGCAGCAGAAATAAAGCTTGATTCCAAAGAAAACCCACTTTAAAATATCCCAAAAGAAATAAAATGCCTTCAAGATCTTGCAGCTCTTTAATGCTTGCTGTGGGCCAAATCTTGCAATTAGAATCAGTCACTTTAAGTGCTGAAGTCGTATAACGCTAATAGATCACTTTATAATGTGAGCAGTTTTTAAAAGTCGTATTTAATTTTCCATTATTACTGTACTGAATGCTGGTTGTGTCTGTCTATTCCATTATGGATTCTGAGGTCCGTGGAGGGGACAGATTGCTGTTTGCTGGGCCATTGCTCAATTCTGGCTCTAATTCTCAGAGACCTGAATGAGGACTTTAAACTAGACCATATTTCGGCTGTCTTCACGAGTGTTTATTTTTACTTCCAAACCAAACGATGAGGGCTCTTTTTTTTGTTTCATAATTATTTTATTTTTAAAAAAATACAGATTGAGGCAAAAGCCACAGTGGCCTGTTGTATGCACAGTGTCTGAGTGTGTGTGTGCGGGTTCACACAAGTGTGTGGTTTTCTTTAAGAAAAAGAAATGAACCAGAAAATAAGCCCTTAACAGTAACCTAAGAAATAAAACAAAATCATTTACAACACATGGGACTGTAGCAGGATATGTCAAGATTAGATGGTTTAAGGGAGCTATCCTGAATGTGGAAGCAATTATAATGAAATTCATGACTCATTAGCAAACATTCCATATTGTGTTTCTCATTTCTGGGTCAATGTAACTAGGAAATATAGACTTAAGATTGAGATGTTTCATTGACTTCAGTGCTAGATTATAGATAGTTGGGGCCATACAATGACAGAAAGCAAAGGCTTCAGGGTTTTGTAGTTCTTAATTTCTCAGATGTAGGCAATTTGGTCCTGAAGGTAAATATGAAAACATAACTTCAAAAATGTATGGGTAAGCATTAAGTTGGTTACAGAAGGGTTGTCTGTAAATGGAAAGTAAGAATTACCTGGTGCAAATGTGTACTGGCGGATGTCGGTGGGGATTTTGTGTGCATGCTGCTTGGTATGCAAAATGGCTGGTGAACTCAAGTACCAAATACTGTATGTAATGGGAACCAGATGTCGAACAGAGAGAGAAAAATATTTTATAGCAATAAATGTGACATTGACTCTTAAAGGGTTTGCTGTTTATAACAACTTCTTGGTCTTACTTTTCCTTGTATTTGAAAATAATTTCAAGTAGATGGTGTAAGGAAATTATTCTATCTTTAAGAAAAAAGAGTATTTAACTTGCCACTAACTTCTAAAAATGTGTACATGAGGAGAAATGATCTGAAAAAGATAATCTTGGAATTCATTCATTTACCAAGGCATTGTGCTCAGCAATGCAAAAAAATATATATATGAAAGCAAATAAAGAATAATTCCTCCTGCCCTTAAGGAACTCAAAATACCCTAGATGTGATAAGAGGCAAACAGCTGTTAGGGTACATGACACAAGCAGGACCTGGGGAAAAGACACAGAGTACTCTGAGAATTTAAAGGAGGAGGAAAAAATTCCATAGCTGGCAGGCTCCATAAAGGAAGATCCCACGGTCAATGTTCCTCACATTCACCCCTGCTCAGTGCTAGTACTAAGGCCTCCTTGGGGGAGGACCTTTGGCTGTCTTGCATGGCCATGCAGTGGCCTCCAATGCCCGGTTCTCTGAGCCTCCTGCACTCACTTCTAATGCCAGAGTACCTATTCTACAGCATTGATCCATCTGAGAAGCAGAGGACACTAACAGTAAGGTTGCAAATCCTATAATGAGGCTATGGGCCCACTTCCTGCTTTATCATTTACTGGTTGTGACCTTGGGAAAGTCATTTAAACCATCTCCCCCTACTTGAACTTTCTCATCAGTGACATGTCTCATGTTCTTGGAGTCAGGATTTAGTGAGATCCTACACAAGACACGGTTGGCATGGCACCAGCATGGATGCAGGGCGTTGTTAGAAACTATGTTAGCTGTCATCCTATCCATCATTCCATCTAGTTCTTGTTGGCCAAATTCCAAAGTCTTCATTTTGGTATGCCATGCTGTGCATGAGTTGGGACTTGTGTATACTTCACCAGTTCTCCTTTTTTCTGAACCCCTTTCCTCAAATATCAAACACTTTTGCCATCCTGTGTGGGTGTCACTATCCAAGTGGACCTTCTGTGCTCAAGCCCCACACCTCTGGACAAGCTATTCCATTTGACTTCAGTGCTTCACTGTCTATCTACAAACACAGAAAATCCCTGCTCAGCCAGCAGGCCTCCCTTCTACCAGATTTTTCTGAGCTTTCTCTGATACCCTGTGAAAGAACAAGGGCCTCCTTCTGCTAAGTCACAACCATAAATCACATGGCATACACAGATAGCACAAATGAGGGAAGTAGTACATTACAAGATAGTAAGGAGTGGTAGGGACTGTGGCAAAAAAAAAAAAGGAAATCTTATTGGCCTAAAGGTCAGCCTTTCTTCACTATTGCTATGGTGGAATGGGGGCTCATTATTGCCAATTCCTCCATTTTTTCAAGGTAAGACAGAAATCTGAATTTTTACCTAAAAATTGCCAGTTGTTCATTGTTGGAAACTTTTTAAAAATTAAATCTATAATTTGGGACCCAACAAAACAAAATCATCAAGGACCAAATGGCTAAATGCACAGCCTCAGCTCTTGAAGTAGTTAACTCTGAAATTTTCTTACAGGTGCCTACATACATTCTAGCAAAATTTCCTTTGCTCTATAATTATGTACATATCTATTTTCCCAGTACATTCCTTGAGGTCAAGGACTCTGTTGGGTTATCCTTTTCTTCCTAAAGTACACTGTGACTCAAAGGCAATTCTCACAAAACTTCATATTGATATATTTTTCCAAGCCTTGAAGCCAGCTAGGGTCCACAGGCAGAAGGTTATTCCTGGAAGGTCAAGAAATAATGATGCTTACATTCCAGATGTCTCAATTTTCTAGAGAGGAAAAAATTTCATATTTATTATAAGTCTTAGTCTGACTTCCTACTGTTTGGTACTCTTTCTACAATGGCTCCAAAGCTCTCAATACAAGAATCAGTTCTCAAAATATAAAGCTAATCTATAAGACTTACCTATACATAAACTAAATCTGCACCTGGCATGTAAGTGAATTGCTAACTGATCTAATTAAATTTACCTGAAAGAGCCTCCACTCAAAGGTCAGATGTGACAGTGTTTTAATTTTGTTGGAAGATGAGCACAAACTACATCCTGGATACAAAAGGAACATACTGTCTTCAAATCTGCAGCCAAGAAGAAGATGGTAAAGGGTGAAATGGTGGACAATTTTAGAAGAGATCAAAGATAACATGACAAAACAATTTTTAAACTTTTTTAATGTTCATAATCTTTGATCCATTATTTCAACTTCTAGGCATTTAGCTCAAGGAATAATCATGCACAAATATTCAACTGTATGGATGTTCACTGAAGTTCTGTTTAAATTGTGCAGAAAATAGTGGGGTCAGGGCTGGGGCTGGGGCTCAGTGGTAGAGCGCTTGCCTAGCACATGTGAGGCCCTGGGTTCGATTCTCAGCACCACATACAAACAAATAAATAAATAAAGGTCCATCAATAACTAATAAAAATATTTTTTAAAAAAGAAAGAAATAGTGGGGTGTTATGTGAGCAATAAGAAAGAACAGGTTTATGATTATTATTAGTGCCAGGTGGCATTACTGAACCCTTACCTTTGTGACAGATAATGTGCTGGGAACTTTAAGATTCATGATACACTTCAACCTTCTTTTTTACTATTTTATGAACAAAGAAACTAAGACATAAAATATCTAAATAATTGTCCAAATCATATAGCAAACAAGGGCCATAGAAGGTATTTGAATCCAGTATTATTTAACACAGAGTTCAAGCTTCACCCCTTAATTGCACTTCTCCCATAAAGACATCAACAAGACATCAACAGTAATCATTGGGCACTCATCAAAATTATAATCTGGGAGAATATTTGACATATAGAAAAAGTTATGGTACATTATTCGGTGAGGAAAGCAGCTTTAAACAAAAAGTTCATCTTGCACAGTCATTGGTAAAGTCCCATAGGCACTGCTCCATTGAAGACAGATATGAGGTAAGGAAGCAAGCATCCCATCCCAGTTCCACACCAGTCACTGTATTCCAAGATGCCATGTGATTTAATCTCATGGACAGAACAGATATCAGTCCACTGGGATTCAGATGTCCAGCTCCATTCCAGTTAGCTGGGGCCAGGGAATAGAGAACTGTAAAACTGGTTCTACAAAGCAGCAAGTGGCTTGGAAGAAAGTACTGACCATCTGAGTGGGTGATATTTTTGTCTCTAAAAGACCATAAATATAGCCAGGTGTGGTGGTGCCTGCCTTAATCCCAGCGAATCAGGTGTCTGAATCAGGAAGATCACAAATTAGAGGCCAGCCTCAGCAATTTAGCAAGACACTCTGCAATTAATGAGACCCTATTTCAAAATAAATGATGAAAAGGGCTGAGAATGTAGCTCAGTGATAAAGCATCGCTGGGTTCATGTCTCAGTACCAAAAACATAAAAAGCATAAATGTAGTCGGGGAAGGGAGGAAAGAAAGCCCCACATCAAGGTATTAACAATCTTTCTATCTATAATGTTTGTTTAATTTTACTTCTCTATGTAAGAGAAGTAGTAGATACCTATCGTTTTTGTACTAGGATAAGAAAAGAAACCCAGCCTACATGAGGATTAAAAAGTGAATTCCACAGTGGGTGGTATTGGGATATTCAAAGCCCAGATGAAGAGAAAAGTAATTTTAGTGTTGATGGAATGTAGGAAATGCTTACCAAAGCAAGGTGAGAAATGGGACAGCAAATCTTACCTGAAAATCCTTGGCCCGGTGCAAGCCACAACTACCCACCCTCCACAACCCCAGGAAGACGGCTGTGTGTCTCTGGCGGAGGTGCCGGGTATTCTGTGCACCTGGATCCGACGTCCTGTGATTCTGTGCTGGGCAACAGGCTCCTATAATAAGATAGATCAGAGCAGGGAAGAAAGGCATGAGATGTCAAATACAGGATATGATTTAAAAGGCAGGAGACAGTGGCCAAAAAGGAGGAAAACAAAATAAAAAGGCCTGTTTCAGGTAATCAACTGAGGAATGGACAAGAAAAGCAGAGAGAAGTTCAGTGATCTGAAAGATGGTAATGGAGCAGCAAAAAAGTAGGGAAGGGGATGGGACTTTATGGCCCAAAGGATAAAGTCATGACCCAGGGGTATGAAGGATGCAGAAGAGTTTTCAGACCGTAACAGAATATTTCAGTGAAAAGAAAGAACAGTTGGTAGGAGCCAGGTGAGGCAGAAGGAAAGAGGTAATGAGCAGGTAAGTTATGGAGAACAAACACATAGGAGTGAATAAAACTGGCAACACCCCGCTTCAGAGTTAGAGGATGTTGGCCACTGTGTCACTGTATCCTGCTGGCCTTCAGTGCTCTCCAGTGATAAGTGACCACCCGTCTTCCTACCCACTCTGCCTGTGATCTCTGAGCATGCAGTGTTCATCTTGAGCCCTGCTTGGTATTCGCTCTTCTATCACCTCCCTCCCCTGGCAAATGGATACTTCAATACTTTCCACTGGATCTTTGGTGGAATTTTACAGCTCCAACTAGACAGAAACGGCTGGAAGTTAGATGTTGGAAGCATCTGACACTGTGATTGGACATTTTCGCAGTTTTAAGTCAGATCCACAGGTTCTTTAACACTCCTTAAATCCAGAGAAGGCATCCTGGTACCCTACCTAGGAGTCTGAGCGTACTTCAGTAACTGGAGGACCATAGAACGTATGACTGGAAAGGAAGATTCAGCTCATACCTTGTTTTCTTGGAACACTCATCATTGGACCCCTGAGCAGCCATGTAAGAAGAAGGGCTAGCATGAGATGCTGTGAGGAGGCTCAGACCACATGCAATGACTTCATGCAGCTGTCCATCTGAGGTCACAGGAAGGACCAATATCAACCACAGGACACAGAGGGAGGAAGCCTTAGAGATGGCTCCAGCCTCAGCTGCCATCAGACCCCATAGACTGCCTGAGAGCCACCCAGCTGATCCCAGTCAACACTCTGAATCAGTACAAATTGATTGCTGTGGTTTTCAGCAATTTTAATAAATTTTAGGCTGATCTGCACTGCAGAAAGATAAGAGAACCAGACATGGTTGGTTCCAAATAAATTTCTACTAAATTTATTTCTGTAGCAGATAAGGAAAGACAACATTTTCTTGATCGTTTTCTTCCTTTTTGTTACATCCTCCCTTATTTTCTGTTCCTTGGTCAGATTCTCCTTATACTCTCATTCCCTCTCCCCCACCCTTTCTTGCTCTCATCCTTTGCCCCTTTTTCTCTCCAAATCTAGAATTCTCTCCTTTATTAGCTAGGGGAAATGGAGAAGAGAACTACCATCCAGAGATCCAGTGCTCTCTCCATACCAAAAAAAGGTCTCTGTTTTCTGTCTTTGGGAATAAAGAAATTCAATTCTTTTTTTTCAAACTGGTCCCATTTTCCTGTTGTCATTTTTTGTTTTTTTCCCCTGATTTTATTCCTCCTTCCCAAATGATCTTTGAATCTTCTGTGTACTTTTTTGGGTTGTAAAACTAAGAACAAGATACCCTGCCCCAGTGATGATCTTGGCTCTAATATCACCCTCATCTGGAAGCACTGTTAGTTTTGGCCCCCTTCAAATCTTCTTGTAGCTATTCCGCCCATCTGCTACAGGAGGGTCGGACTCCCTTCCCCAGGCAGTACAGGGGGTCTGCAGTCAGCAGCTGGATTAGGAGCTTGAGTGGGAAGAGAACAAGCAGGGTGGTCAGAAGAGCCGCTGTGAGCACACAACTTTCAGTGAGGCAGACTAGGTGGGAAGGCTCGGACACTGTGGCCTGGAGACCTGCCTGGCTCAGAGAAGCAGTGACTCACTCAACCGTCCCTGAGCAGCTGATAATGCATGGAGGCTGAGGGATACACAGAAACTGGACCAGCAATTTTTCTCCACCTCCTATGTGGAAGGGAGTCAGTTCCCTCTGACTTTGCATCCAGAGATGTTGGACCACCACCTTGGAGTATCAGCCTGTGACAAGCCAACATGGGTACATGTCAATAGATGCATGCCCTTGCACAAAGACACAGAACTCCAAATGAGCAGAGAAATGCTCAGTGAGGAAAGAAAGAAGCCACTCCCAGGAACGGCAGACATGTCACTAAAAGGACCACAAGCAGGGTTGGCTGGCCACGCTGCAGCAGGCAAAGCGGTATCATCTCAGGTCAAGGAGAAAGCCCAACAGCCAAAAATAGCTGCCCTTCCCAGTTGCCACAGCATCTAAAATTATACCATTGAAGATTTATTCCTTTGCACACCTCACCTTTGTTGGGGGCAGGTCTGGGGAGGACCCACAAAGTGTCTTCACATTAAGGTGCAAAAAGCCTGACAGCTCCACAGAGTTATTTGCGGGTGGAAGAGGAGGGAGGTGTTGAAAGGGCAGGAACAAGGCAGAGGAAGTGCCGGTGAGGGACAGCAAAGGGCGACTTCTCCTATTTCAGAGTCTTATTCAGAAGGAGCCTAACTGGCAGCTACATCATAAAACCGAGGCCTAAGCAATTTGCCAGTAAATTTGAACCATGCATGTAAACAATCCTAATAATTTATTCCTTAAAATGCCTTTATAACACATTATTATGCAGAGCTGCACATGCCTCTATTTTAAATTGCCTAAACAGGAAAAAAAAAAAAAAAGAAAGAAAGGGGCAATTAAAAAGAATAACTTCAAGAGGCAATGTGAGAAATGGTGTGTATCCACCATTCTGGAGCAGAGAGGGAAGTTGAACACAGGGAATAAGATCATGTCAACCAGTGTTGATTTGGGGAAGACTCTCTTCAAACTTCAGGCAGGGACTCTGTCTTCGTACAGAGAAGTTTTGTTGACTGGGCACCAGAAGACAGAGCAATAAACAAGAACACACAAAAGCAAAAACAAAAAGGAATCATCATTTTAAATCCATATCCATCCCACTGTATCAACAAGTGACTTCTCCATCTGATTCCATTTTTAAAGCCCTTAGGAAAATCTACCCTGTTTAACCCACCTCTGGGAGAGAAAGCTAAGTACCATGGATGCCACTGGTGGACTTTGAGCAGAGGCAAGGGATGTGTCAGGGTACTCGGAAAACAAGGATGGAAGGAAAAAAAGAATGAGAGACCCAAGTACAGAGTGCTGGCAAAACCCGAATCCTGCAAAAAGAACCAACATCTTCACACCCTTTGCAGCTTATAAAGAGCTTCCACATAATCTTACCTCCACTCCTCCAATCCCCATGAGGAAAAGAAGTTGTATGCCCATTTTTGTAAAGAATACTTTGCATGAGAACAATTAGGTGATTGACCCAAGGTCAAACAGCTGATTCCCAGGGAACATGATTGGATCTTGAAACAAGAGGCTTACTAACTATATCCCTTGCTTTTTCTACTCTGATAATCTTTGAAGTTAAAACAGCAGTACAAGATACACTCCTCCTGGATTGGTTGAGCACTGACTGGATAGTTTCTGAAACTAAGATTTTCCTTCTCAAACTTGACTCATCCAGGCCTCAACAAATGATTGAACCTCAACTACTGGGCATTGCTCTGGAACCTGGAGCTCACCTTCATGGATATTTCACATAAATGACTCATTGGTGGCCAGTCTCAACTATCCCTTTTTCAGAAAGTCAACCTCTGACGGTGTAAACTAATGTGGCCCCTGACATCCTTTCCCAGGAACTTTTAAATTTTTCCCACAATATAGTTTTCCTTTAGTGTCCATGTGGGGTTGTTTCCAGAAACCCCATGGAAATCAAAATTTGAGCATGCTCAAGTCCCTTATGTAAAATGGTCTATAATTTGCATCTAAGCTATAAACCTCTATAGAAAAACCAATACAATGTAAATGCTACGTAAATAGTTATTACATAGTATTATTTAGATAATAATGACAAGAAATAAATTCTGGCTGAGGCTGAGAATGCAGAATCCATGGATATGGAGGGCTGATTGTACTTAATATCATCCAAAACCAGGCATTTCAAATACTTATTCAGTATTTTACTGCGTGTCTCCTTCTCTAGAAAATTAGGTCCTTCTAAATAAGTCTTACTCAAGGCCATCTCTCCAAAATTAAAACAGTTCCTTCAAAAGTAGGTGCACAGTAAATATTTGTCCAATAAATGACATTGAATATTAATAAGGGTTCTTTTCTGGCACCCATGATGTGTCCAAAGTAGTGGAAAACCACTAACTTAAATCATCTCATTTAATCAAGATTACAGTTGCTAAAATAGAAAGTATATATAGAAGATAAGGTTTTAATAATAGCAAAGAGAGTGCTTGGGAGAATTAAAGCTTAATTTGACATGCCTTTATCCCCTGCCACTTAATGCAAGAGCAAGGGCCATTTTGTGACGTTAAAAGGCAAGAAATTTAAAATGAATAAAAGGAAATACTTTTTAAAGCAGCGTGTAATCTACCTGTGGAATTCACTGCCGCGGGATATTATTGAGGCAAATAGTCTAGCAAGATTCAAAAAAGGATTAGACATTTATATGAATAGGAATAATATTGGCAGTTACACTAACTAGGTTAAAAAGTTACAAGGCATGTCCGTCCTGAGCTCCAGGGCATAACTGTTCACCAGCTGAAGTGAGGAAGGAATTTCCCCCTGTTGATACAGCATTGTATAATTGGTCAGATGTATGATGACTTATATTTTTGCTGTCTTCTGTAACATAGAGAGAGACCACTGCCGAGGGGAAGTTCCTAGGGTAGATGGCCCAGTGACCTCTAAACATGATATTTCTGACTCCTTCTTGAACAATCCTGAACAGAACCTGAGAAATTTTCGATTTTAGAAAGGGTAAAAATAATTTCCCTCTTCTAGTTGATGAAAATATTTCATGGAATGAAAGCATGCCCTGGCTATAATCTTATTAGTAGCACAGCCAACGGTACTTGAAGGCTCTCTGAGCACTGCATATAATGCAAAAGCAAAAACCCACCCATTTTCTGAGTCCATCTAACTCTTTGCCTTATTCATATCCACTTAATACATATGTGTTTATCAAAATATATATCTCTACAGGTGTGCTAAGAAAAACTGCTATTCATATTTCTGTCTACTCACCTTGCTCAGCTTCTCTCTGTCACAAAGTCAATTATGCTGCCAGGCACAATCTTTGATTCTTGGTAATGTATGCCATACATTTTTTTAACCCTAAATAGGATAACAAAAAAAAAAAGAGGCAGTTTTTAGCCAAGTATCTGGACACAAGTTCTATAATAACATTATATCATATTAATGAAAATGTTGAAACTAAATTATTCATTATAGTCACTTAATTTATAATCTTTAGTTGTCCAAGTATTGACAATATTCTGAAGAAAGTGTGCATGCTTGACTTATTAGAAAAAGAACATCCAACAAACTGTGTTATGAAAAACAGGTCTGCAAGCCAAGACAGAAAAGGAAATTTTAATTTAATCCCTCAAGCCAGCCACCAATCTAAAAAAATTCTAAGATCCTTGAATAAAAGTCAACATATATCCATCAAGGTGTGTTAATATAGAGGTTTTTCTGATCAGGAAAAAAACCCCACAGATTCTATTAATATTTTTCAGATACATTCTCATACAAAATAAGCTAAGAAATCTTGGTCTAGGTCCCATTCCAAAAGGAAATTCCCAAATGAATCTGAATGAAATCCTTTCAAAGTCATTTGGACCTACATGTAAGATTTGTTCTTTGGACCTTTTTTAAATTGGCAGAATAACAATTAGATTCTCTTAGCTAACAACCATTCCTATAGTATATGACTCTCATCCAGAGGAAAGACCTGAAACATTTAATTTGCTTCAGATAGCAACAAATCATTTTATTAACTGGTTACAGACGAGCTTTTACAAATTAAGCTATTTCCTTGTGGTCTAAGATTTCCTGTTTACTTTTCATGTGGTTTTTATAGAATATAGCTTACATTTTTGTTATTAATGTTTTTTCCCTTAAAATTAACCACATAGTATAAGGAATTCCAAGTTATTTTAAAAGTGAAAACCCTATAGTTGGGATGAGGTTGAAGTTTCACACTAGCAAGGTGACTTCAGGTAAACCAATTAACCCCCCTACATCTCTCTTTTGTCATCTGTAAAATAGAAGTATAATAATACCTACAACACAAAACCCATGTACAGATTAAACCTAAAGACAATGCCTAAAAGCATTTGGCTCAGAGCCTGTCACATGTTAAGAACATAAATGTTTTCTATTATGATGATGATGCACATTTTGATATATATGTTTAAGCATTCGCCGTGCATTTCCTGTTTCCTTATTATTACATCATTCTTGTTTTAGTCAGCTTTTTTGTCACTGTGACCAAAACACCTAACAAGAACAATTTGAGAAGAAAAAGTTTATTTGGTGCTCGTGGTTTCAGAGGTTTCAGTCCATAGATAGCTAACTTCATAGCTCAGGGCCCAGTATTATGCAGAACATCATGGCAGAAAAGTACAGTGGAGGAAAAAAAAAAAAGATAGGCATATGGCACCAGGAAGCAGAGAAAGCTCTGCTTACCAGGGACAAAATGTAAACCCAAAGCCACATGTTCACTGACCCACTTCCTCCAGCTACTCCCCACCTGCCTACAGTTACTGCCCAGTTAATCCTTATCAGTGGATTCATGCACCAATTAGGTTAAAGCTGTTATAACTCATTCATTTCATTTCTAAACTTTCTTGCATAGTCTTATGCATAAGCTTCATGGGGACACCTCACATCTAAGCCATAATTGTTCTCATGAATGTTTCATGACTCTCCTGATAAACACTATGAATGAGTTTCCAAAAGAATTTTCCCAGTATACCCTATCACAGAAGTATAAGAGTGTCCATTTCACCACTCCTTGTGAAAAATGAGAATTATTATTCATTTTAATTATAATTTTACAAAATAGAAAAGACAAAGAAAAAAGGAAGGGAAAATATGTTTAAAAGGCATACTTAAGCTTTTCTGTTTCTATAATGGCGGTGGGGGAGGGGGGGTTGTGAATAGTGCAAATTTCCATTCCCTATTCAGTTTCCTTCCAAGAGCCTTCTCAGAGTATTTGCACTCCATATCTCAGAAACATGTTATCCTACAGTTGTAAACTTGTTTTCCAGCTGAGTGAGGGGGAGATTGACTTTCTGGTTTTCTGCCAGATGCCCATTGGTCCCATGAAGGCAAGTGATTCAACTTCAACCACCAGTGTGAAGATGGTGCATGCAAAATCATTCCCAGGGGAAATGGGACCTGGTGGAGCCAACATGTAAATATTTTCCTGCAAGATAGAATAATGCAGAATGACACAGCCCCATCTGACCACAAGTCACAGGAGGTGTAACCCAATGAGGCATATCACCTGAGCTCTGAAAGGGATAATCTGTAGAGGAATAGTTGGTTTGTGCAGCTTTTCAAGAGACTAAATACTACCTGGTTTTGTGGGAAGAGAAAAAATAAAAGAATGCAAGAGAACACTTTGACCTTTGGTAGTGAATTTGCTGCACCAGAAAGGGGAGAGGCCAATGATGTTGAAATGGAAATTTTCTAACTTCAGGAAACCAAACAAATGGTTTTCCTCATTGTTTCCACACCAATTTCCAACTGATCTCCTCTATGTCTTAAAACAAGTCATGAGGAGGGGCCAGAAAATTTGTTTGAAGTCCGTATAGGCATTGCTCCAAAGGTAAGAGGACTAACCTCCTTGGGTCATCCAGACAAAACTACAATGAGAAATCTCTTTTAAGTCAATATTATAGATATAAAGTGGTTCCAGGGCTTCTCCTAGCTCCATTAAATAGAGGACTCACATTAAAGCTCAAATCATAGTTGCCCATCAACATTTGTAGATGGGATTATATTATAAGATAAATCCCATTATAAGCTGAAAAAAAATTAGCTGCCTGAAGATAGATAGATAGGAACCATTGAGATGGCATTCTGTCATGGCTCCATAAACATCTCTATGCCAGGGTGTGAAGTACACCCAGAAGCCAGCAAAGTGGTAATGGAATAAAGACTCTCATGTCTGAATTTCTCTGTAGCCTCTCTAGACCTCTGTCACCATAGCTATCAAACAGCAGTCATAACACCTTGCCTTGCAGAGTTGTTGGGAGGGAAGAACCAGCTTCTGCTACTTTGGAGATATTATTTACATACACACACATGTGTATGCATACCCACATAAATGCACTTGAGTTTTTGAAATCAATTACTCTTTTCCATCTTTATAGCTCAGAAGGTGATTTTTGGAAAGTCAATCGAGAAAGGAAGGAAAGAAACATATTTTTTTCCTCCAACAAGAAAAAGCAATTAAATGTCAAATATTAACTGTTCCTGGGAGTAAATTTTTTTAATGGGTTAAAGTCTTGGCCATTATAGACCTCCAATATGTAATTTCTAAGAAAGGACCAGGTAATATATTTTTTTAAATTAAGTGGAAGATAAAATGCTAGAACCAGCATATCAATTCAGAAAGCACTTTTTTATTCATTTTCAGTGGCTTTCCAATTGCATCATGCCTTTTAAGAGGCCCAATTTGTTTAACAGCACTTTATTTTAAACCTTCACTAGTGCAAAGCATTGATTTATGATAGAGCTGATTAAAGCAACGGTGTCTTAAGCAATAATGATTTCAATTACAGGACTTACACCAATGCACATTATTCTGATTTTCTTTTCATTCTGTCCACATTTTTATACACTAAAGAAGAGGGTATGGGTAGATGATGTAATTTTGAAAAGTCCCTGGATAAAGTTAATATCAAAAGAAATGTATAGGCAGATGGACTGATGTACCTTTTTTGATTATGTGAATGTATTGTATTTTAATATGCTCTGACAAACTCTTGAACAGCTCCCTGATGAGCTCCTACCCGATATCATTAGGGTTATTTAGTGCTTGGATCCTGCTCAATTCCTACTGGAGCCACATTGAAGTACTAGGAATATGCACACTAGCTTCGCTCCAAGTCCAGTACTTACAGTCTTGCCTTCTTTTTTTGTGTGTGGGGCTGGGAAAAAAACAATTAAGCTCACCCTTAGATCTTTAACTCATTCAAGTCCAACAGCAATAGAAATGCATACCAAATGCTGTAACCCAATCTTGAGGGCCTATGTTACTCAGTTTTCCATTGGTATCACAAAATAGCTAAGAAAATCAGCTTTTAAGGAGGAAAGATTTATTTTGGCTGGTAGTTTCAAAGGTTTTGGAACATGGTCACTTGGCCCTGTTGCTTTGGGCCACATGGCAGCATCATACATCATGGTTTCAACAAGTGAAGGGGGATTGTTCACCTCATGGTGCCTGGAAAGCAAAAGAAAGATAAAGAAAGGACTGGGGTCCCAATATCACCTTTGAGGCATGCCACCAGTGACCTAACTTCCTTCCACGAGGCCCCACCCCTTAAAGGTTCCAGCACCTTTCAATAGCACCACAAGTTGACAATAAAGCCTTTAACAAGTGAACCTTTGTGGGATGCTCCAGGTGCAAACTAAAGCAGGGCCTATCCCACAGGCCAGTTTAGAAAATAAAAAAGCGAAGTCAGCCTAGAATCTTATGCAGGGGATTCAGTGCATTTATCTGCTTCCACATGCAACCCAACATGGAACCAATCACATTTTATTAATGGTGACTAGCAGAAAAGGAGCCCTGTTTAACGGGAATAGCAACTCCTGGGCCTTAGCCAATTGCTACTGTGGGGATCTATGAACCAACTGTGCCACAACTTCAGAAATTTCAAAGGAATCCAGAAATTTAAACTGAAGATGAAGTTTCTCAATTTTTAATGGATGGGCAAGCATGACTAAATTCAGTTTATAACCTGCCTTTGCAGTGCTTCTTAGTTGGTACACAAGCAACCCACCCATCTACTTATTGGAGAGAAAATGTGCCATGACAGAGCACCGTGCTCAGCAATAACTCTTAAAAACTAACAAAATATTTATATTCTGCTATTTCATAAACATTTAATGGGAACCTAGGCACTGCACATGCAAAAGAAGGAATAATGCCCATCATCTACCTTCAAGGAGCAAGGCTCATACATATGAACCACAAAGAATTTCAGGTTTAAAAGATTAAGGAGAAATGTAATCTAAAATTAAGGCACTCTATGACATTTATTTTTAGGTAAGAACTTCCTTTATTACCTTTCAGATAAATTAGTTTGTCCCCATGCTCAGATTTGAAACTCCATTTTAATTTGAGAACTAGTCCTGTGACTATCAAAGTCCATGTAGGATACATTCCCATTAAAATCCCCAATAGCAAATGAAAGGAAAAATTCCTATCACACCTTGATAGAGTTTTTCTCTACCAATGTTACAGATTTCTTAATTAGGCACTGATATTAACTGGGCCCTTGAATGATTTAAATCTAGCCCTTAATCTCAGCTATTCTATGCTGCTGTAATTTTTATGGGAGCTGACCAACTAATGCTATATGCATTAATTTCTGTGGAAAAATCATCTTAAATTTTTAAACGTTTGTTTTTGGAGGAGTAGAAGCCCCAAGACACAAATGAAAGCAGTCAGGTCCAGACATTGAATTTGTGGCTTAGCACTTCAAAAATTATGTTCCGAATTGCTTTACATAAAAAAGTCAGATCAAAGTTTAAAGGCTTTCTTTTCAAACTTTGTAATTATTTCTCAGATTCCTCCTTGAAATGCCTTTAAAGTATTTCCATTGAATAGTATGTGAACTCTTTCTCTTTCCATCTCAAATATGCTGTTACCATCCATTACCTCCTCTGATGGCATTGCCTGAAGGGAAAGATGTCAAACATCACCACTATGGGCAGGATATAGAAAGAGCCAGAGCAGGTTGTGCACCTTAGAGCTCGGTATTGAACTGATTCAAACACAGCATTTGATCCCTTTTGTACCTTAATAACTGGCAATTCAGGAGACCTCATTTCCTTCTCTGCATAAAATTCCCAGCAAAACTTTAGCATACAGCTGCCCTGTCCTTCTTCTCTTTTCAGCACATCCCCATACAACCTTGTGAAATTCTTCCCAGTGAGCATTAAATCATAGATAACTTGCTCTCCCTGCCCTGGGCAGTAGAGGTGGTAGAACATCTGAACTTTCTTATCTGCTTTACATGGCTGGAAATCCTTATAGGGTCATTGACTTTTCTTAGTAAGGAGCCTCTTGGGTAGTCTTCCCCAGACCATTCAGTGATGAAGGAAGAAAAAGAAATTGAGAGAAGTACAATGATTTTCCCAGGGTCCCACAGGTGGCCCCTACAATTTGTGATCTAGTGCTCTACTTTTTCTCATTGCTGTTATGAATAATAGTTCTCAAACTGGAATTTTACTTGTGCTTCTTCATCAATACCAATTTATTGCAGGTTAGGATGCCTGATCTGAAAATCTCAAATCTGAATTGCTCCCAAATCCCCAAATTTTTTGACCAATGACATGATGCAATAAAGGGAAAATTCTACACCTGACCACATGTGATAAGTTACAGTTAAATGCAGATGCACTAAAAATATTGCCTAAGATTACCTACAGGCTATGTGCGTGGAGCGTATATGAAACAAATAAATTTCTTGTTTAGATTTGGGTCCCATTCCCAAGACATTTCATTATGTATATGCAAATATTAGAAAATCTGAAATCTAAAACAATTTCATCTTAAATATTTCAGATAAGGTATGCTCAACCTGTATAAAGTGTTGACAGGCCCCTACTTGGCATTAAGTGCCATGCTCATCTCCAGAGACTCAATGAATGAGACCCATTCTAATCCTCATCCAATGCCTACTAATACTCCTCCCTCCGTTAGTCACTGCACAAAGCAAGCACAGAATGAACATCTCAGAGAGAACAAAGGCTTAGAAGAACTTTACAACTTTCATCCCAATTCCTCATTTTACGGAAGAGGAAACAGAGGCCCAGAGAGTCAGTTCATGTTAGAGGAAGGTCTAAAACCCATGATGTAGACCTCAGAGTCAAGTTCTTTTCAGTCCAGTACATTTATGTAATTCAGAATTCAACCTAACTTTTTGGTCCAATCTATCACATTTATCACAAATATCCCCTTTGTTATCCTTTAGGTAAGTTATTTTGTCACTATGGTCTGTTTGGAAGTTACATTTTAATTTGAGAACTAGTCTTTTGAATACCAATGTCTACATAGGATA
The DNA here is from genome assembly GCF_001458135.2 of Marmota marmota marmota. NCBI lineage: Eukaryota > Metazoa > Chordata > Mammalia > Rodentia > Sciuridae > Marmota > Marmota marmota. The sequence goes on from NW_026000196.1 coordinate 13,893,872, forward strand.
CATTCCCATTAAACTCCTCAACATGATGGACAATGGTCCCCAGGTATCAGAATTTAGACATATAGAAGAACTGAAATAATTAGGATAGAATACATAGTAATAGCACATACTAACATCTCTGACATACTCAGGGCAAATCCAAAGAACTTGTGGGATAAACCGAAGTCACCAGAGACACTAGGATTTGCATTTGTACATGATGCTAATGAAATGTTTAGACTCACCACAGATATATTTTAAAATACTAGCTATAGTTCCTATATATTTTCAATGACTTTATAGATCAATTGCATTCAAAAATCTTAGCTTAAGTATAAATGGTAACTGGATCCATTAAAGAAGTAAGTTAGGTCTTTTTTTTTTTTTTTTTTTTTTTTTTTTTTTAAATGTGGTCTTTCAGGAAGCTGCCTCTGGACATAACTACAGAAAATTAACACAATAAGTAAAGCATTATAGAACAGCTATTAACTGATTATGCTAATAAAAACCAAATGGGGGCTTTAATTCTGTCCCTCTGGGAAAGTAGGACAGATAAAATAAACAACAGGTAAAAATATGAAGTAAAGGATAATTGATTTTAAACAATAATAATACAGATACCTCCCACCATATTAAAAAAAATACAAATGTCTATTTTTGGGAATGATACAAGAAAATTCTTATTCTGACACCTTCACACTGAAGTTTGGTGATAATAGGAGTGCTTCCTAGGTGAACAAGTTGGAAAAGCTAAGGAGTACTGGGATTTTCTTAAATGTAGGCACATGGCTACAACAATTCAATTTATTACATTATCAGATGTCTCCCTCAGAGAAAGACAGAATCTCAACTTTCACATGGCGTGTTCCATTATCATGGGATAGGAAGTAGGGTACAAGGAATCTGAGCAGTCAAGAACAAGGCCACACGAGAGGATAGAAAAGAAGACAGAGTTCCCACTCCTGGGCAGAAGTTAGGGAGCCCTTTGACCACACCCCCAGTACAGCCCATGCTGTTGACTAAATCTGCAAATTTTTGAGCATGCTTGGGATTAGTTCTATATAGAAAGTCATGATAGAAATCCTCTTTGCTTTTTATTTGTTATCTAAAACATGACACATACCACTATCTTCAAACCAAACAGACCCAATAGTGTCCCATAGGAAGAACCTACCAGGTGCCTTCTTTAAAGTGATAAGTCTAATTAAAATGTTTTTGGAAGTTGTCACTAATTTTTGCATTATCTCACAATTTACAGAAGACTTGGAGGGTCAGGGTGATAAAATGACATCTCCAAGGATCCACCCTTATTAGGTCTGGCCTACCCCAAAAGCGCTCACCAATCTACATCCTTTACACAACCTCAGCACTATTGCTAACTCTTGCTGTTTGTTCCCCTAGGTCTCTTTTCACATATTGTTTTAACCCAAGGAACCAATCCTTTTTGCATGGCATATGCAAAATCCCAAGATATTTTTACTTCTCATTGGCAAAAAGTCAGCAAATTCAAATGAAATGATAATTTCTATGTGAGAAAATACTTTAGCATTTTCTTAAAATGGGAAAATAAAAAATCTCAGGCAAGACATTAACTTTTAAGTTGGCAGAAAATATCCTGTTAAGTTTCACATGATTTACTAAAATAAAACAAGAGCAGTTCAGGTTTTTATCATGTTAGTCTGAGAATTAAAGGAGAGTTGTACTATCAGTAAGTAAACAATGGGTGTTTAGAGTTCCAAAGAAGAATCAATAGATACAAGCAGGAGATGTCTGTGCACAGAGTGAACACTCTTGAGTAAAGGAACAGTAAGACTTATTTAGGACTTAGCAGAAGGGTGGGGTAGACAAACAAAAAAAATAATAATAATAATTCAGGAAAAGAGGCTTAAAGCTGAATCTAGAAACATGTATGAAAGTCAGAGCTCAGCAAAATTACACGTATTCAGATATTCACACTTAATATCAAAATATAGGAAGCATTCCTAATGATGAATACCTTTAAGTGACTTGGAGGGTCTCATCTTTTGCAATAAGACAAGAAAAAAAAAACTTTTAAAAATTATATAATTTTGGCAAGGGGATAGAGAGATCATTATTTGTAGATGATAATCTCATCTGCCTAGATAACTCAAAGAGAATCAAATTGCTCAGTGGCAGAGCAGTTGCCTAGCATGAGCAAAGCCCTGGGTTTAATCCCTACCACTGGAAAAATATACATATATATATTTATAAATGAAAATAATAACCAAATTGGCCAAATCATTTGAATAGAAAATCAGTCAAATGGCAAATAGAAAACAAAAATGTATAAATAAATTGACTTCCCAGCAAAGTGTCATAAAATATACCAGGAAAATTTCATGCACAAAAGCACTGAATAAAATTGAGACTATAGTGAGAAACTACCTAAAGAAACTCTACCTTTTCAGAAGATCATATGAAAAGTTAAATAAGAAGCCATCATTTATTTCTACATGAGAAAACCCAATACTAAAAGAACTCAAATCCCCACCCATTAAGAAATAGTTTGGAATTTGATGACTTCTTAAAGCATACCAAGCAGGAACACATAATCCAGAAAACTAATTTGAATGAGGAAAAACTTTCATTACTGATTAAAAAAACATTTTCTTAAATTATAGTTAAGAAGAAAAACTTCGGGGCTGGGGATGTGGCTCAAGCGGTAGCGCGCTCGCCTGGCATGCGTGCGGCCCGGGTTCGATCCTCAGCACCATATACAAACAAAGATGTTGTGCCCACCGAAAACTAAAAAATAAATATTAAAATTCTCTCTCTCTCTCTCTCTCTACCTCTCTCTACCTCTCTCTCTCTTTAAAAAAAAAAAAAAAGAAGAAGAAAAACTTGGAGAAAAGAGATGAAGACAAAAAAATGAAATAAAACATAAAAATTTGAAAAGGGTCCAATAACATATAATATATAATAAAAAGGAATTTCATTAAATATATTCTTACCACATGGACTAAAAAGAATTCCCAGAGAAATGAGAGATTTAGATGTTTTTAAAAATAAAAGGATCCACAAAAACACTGGTAGAAAATATAGATTAATAATATTGATCTCATGCAGGAATATACGAAGCCTTTTTAAACATAAAAGCAAAGGTAGAAAGAAAAAAAAAACATTTTTCAATTAAATTCACAAACATATGTTAATGAATTAACAACTAAAAACCAAATGACAAAATAGAAAATATTTGCAGTACATCCTGGTGAAAGGGTTAATAAACTTAAGATAAAGAAAACTTATAATTTAATGGAAAATCAGCTAATACCCCATAGAACTAGGAGGCAAACTTAAGCAAATAAAAGTAAAAGCAAGGGCTAGAGTTGTAGCTCAGTGGCAGAGCACTTGCCTGGCACATCTGAGGCACTGGGTTTGATCCTCAGCACCACATTAAAAAAATAAAAAGAATAAAGATATTGTGTCCATATATAACTAAAAAAAGATTAAAAACCAAAAAGTAATAGCAAGGACACAAACCACATACACACAAAACAAGACCAATAGTCAGGAAACAGGAAGAAAGGGGGCATCACAAACAACCAAAAATAAATAAAAATCACAGTCCGTAGGCCACTAAGGTTTTTTTCCTTATTTGGGGAAGAACTAATATTTCCTGAAATCAGCATTCTCATTCAGTGCAAATGGCACAAATACTTCTTCGGAGGGCAACCCTACAAAAGATAGCCAAAAATACATAAATAATAAATAGATAAATAAGTAACAAATAGATAAATGAATTAATAAGGCAGGATTTTCACTTATAGTAATTTAGACAGAGAAAATGAAAATACACACAAAGATTTTATAAAAGCTACAAAAGACCTAACTATCTAACGAGAGGTCAAATGAGTCACTGGTGACATAAAAATCATGATTTCGATTAGTTTTGAGAATCCGTTTTGAGACATCCATTCTGTCTTGTCAAATGGAAAAAGCAGTTTACTACACAGCAGCCCACCCATCAGGGCCCCTCTCCTGTTTTTCAAACAAACAAATATATTCATGTAAAAAAAAAAAAAAAAAAAGAAGAAGTCCAGGAGGGCTGGGGTTGTGGCTCAGTGCTAGAGCACCTGCCTAACATGCATGAGGCACTAGGTTCGATCCCCAGCACCACATCAAGAGATAAATAAATAAAATAACGGTCTTAAAAAAAAGTAGAGATTTTAAAATGTATTTAAAAGTATGAGCAGTGATGACACCCTGCTGGTAAGGCTCAGAGGCAATTTCTATTCACTTCATGGTGTTTTTTCCATAATTTCCAAATGTTCTGCCACAGACATATATCCTTTTCACAACAATAAAATATATTTTTTTTTCTTGTGCTCTTTAAATCCTAGTTTGATAAAAGTGTGTCAATGGAAGATAAACTGCCGAGAGAGGATGATGCAGGGGACGAAAGGAGAGCCCAGGCCACCCGACCTCTTAAGCTTGTAAGTCTAAACCTTCACCTTATTCTGGCTCCCCCCCTCCTTTTTTTTTTTTTTTTTAATCTGTTCTCAGAAAGTTTGCAGCTTCCAACTGCATTTTATTTGCTCCTCGTATGAGTGACAGACCAGAATGTCCCAAGAATCCTTAATGTATTTTGTGTCAGGGTCCTATGGGTCAGTAAGGTTATTAATAAACATAGCCTCTTGTTCTAATTTCGGTCCCTCCTCTCCTTCATGCCTCTCCTCCTGCCCTGCTTTTCCTTTCACTTCTCTGACCCTTTTCCCCTCCTCCCTGATATAAAGGAATCGGCCTTCACTTTAGCTCAACTTCTGGCACTTTTTCCCATAACTCTTTTTTGATGCCATTATTGGTCCTGCTAAGTTTTCATGGGGAATTTAATTTTTGAGGAAATGTTTAGTGTCCTAAATCAATTCGATGCAGCTGAGGCGATGCTATGATTTGACAGGCATGGGAGGCTGGAGGGATAAGTAAAATTGAGGCAAAATGTGGCTGGGCAAGGGGGTACCTTGTTTTTTAAAAAGAATTTCTGTTAGATCAGACAAGATTCACTGACCACAAATTTAGCAGAACATGAGAGGCCAGGCCTACACAGAAAGACATGAGATTGGAAGGCAGAAGGCAGATTTGAGTTTTTCTATTTTTATATTATCTTTGATGAAACAAAAAGAACTTAGAGAGCTCGTCATGTGCAAACTCTTATACCTGGATACATGTATGAGAGTTACATGGATGTGCATATAATTTGATGTATATACAGCAATTTTATTTTCCATTCAGAGCTTGATTTACCACCTAAAGTTGTGTTTAGAGTAAGCCTTAGTCTTTTTTTTAAATTATTTCCTTATACATATAGAAGTGGTTACACTGCCATCACCAAATGCTCAGACACAATCTTCAAAGCCCCTGCATTTTGTACAAATTCAGTTTGATTTTTTGTTGTCATTTTTACTTCCAACATTTTCTAACTGCAACTGCAAACCAAGGAAGATTACTTTGTGACCTGAAAATAGTCCACACACCAAAACTGCACGTGCTCTTTCAATTTTATTAAACTTTAGTTCTTTCTCCAAAAAAAAAAAAAGTTGGATCTCCAAACCTTGCTCCAAATATGTAACTGATATATAGTACCAATGGGAATTTACTAACAATGATAAAGCAACATTTTCATGTGGGAAAATACGTATAAAGAAACACATGATTGTGTGTTGAATTATTCATACCTTTCAAATTAACCTATTACACTTTCATACGCAAGAACACATTAGTTTTTGAATGTGACCTAGACTACCTTTCTTAAAATGAGTGAAAGTCTTTTGGAGCAATGCAATTTTTTTTAATACGTGATTAATCCAACTCCAAACTGGGGTCCTTACATTGTGAACTGATGAAAAAAAAAAATGAAATTACAAGTCTAAATTTATTAAGTAAGATAATTATGTATATATAAATTCATTATCATGAAACCTACTAGTTTCATAGCATTAAAAGAATTGCACCTAACTTTTGGTCTTTCCCAAACTGAGAGAAAAAAATCTATGGAAATTTTGAATTAATTATGCATTCAACTTTATTTTTTCTTTTGTTTTGGAGGATGGAACCCAAGGCCTCACATATGCTAGGGGAAGTGCTGCAGCACTGGGCTACCCCAGTCCTGCATTCGGTTTCTTCATGGACACCAAAACCACTTCCCACAACAGTTAGAAAGGCAGGAATTTAAGCTCAGCTAAAATTGCCACTGGAAGTAGCCATTAATCAGACCTGATTGAATATCTAATGTGGTTCCTTGCTTACTCTTTCCTTCAGAATTGTATCATTCCTATTTGTTCTGTACCAAAAATCAAAGGATGAGTGTAGCTTTAAATGCATTTTGTTAAATGTATGGTCATCTCTTATTCATGAGATAATATTTAATTGAGTTGCTTTTAAGAGCAGTGTTTTTCTTCACATACATAGGTTTGAATGAGCATGAGCTCATTAGTTAATGGTGAAGAAGAAAAAAAACAAGGAAGCTTTTATTGAGTGTGTACTAAGTACCATGTGTCATTTGTTGGAGCGTGTATGTTATGCTAAGTGCTTCCACGCTTTCTCGTGTTTCTCATGTTGTCCTCACAACATCACTATGAAGAAGTATTTGTCAACTTCAAGATACAGATGGGGAAAACGGGGTTTACAGATGTTACACAACACTCCCAAGACACACAGTTATTGTAGCACAAAGCAGGGATTCAAACCCAGGCTCTGCCTGCCAAAATACTACTGCCGCTAATTATGAATAAATAGAATTCACTGTTTATAACAGTGAGGGCTGGGACTCGGAGCACTGAGGATTAACTCCTGAGGTTTACTGCAATTGGGGATTGAGGGTAGTGACACCTGGTCACTTAGAAGATATGATTTGGGGATGTTCAAGTGGCCAAAAAAGGACTTGCATTAGAAAACATGCTGAAAAACACTAAAATAGGTCTCCAATAGCAGTGATCATGTTAGCATGACAATCTATGTGTTATATATTATAACACCCATAACACTGTGGGATTCAAACTGGATAGATGAGTGACTTTGAAAAGCTGAGCACTTTTGTGCTCTTGTTTTATGTGTTTTAAATTTTCTATATTTGAAGAAGGGTTTGGTTCCAAGGTGTTCCTTTAAATTTTGATAAATAAATGTTCTAAAGATCCTCTATGGGGAATTTTTCCCTCACATAATAAGGTTGCATGCAAAGCACGGTTTGATGCCCTGTAGCAGGCCTTTCTTTTTAATGCCCACTCTGTTCGTTGCTTCCAAGTCCCAGCCTGGGATCCGCAGGTTGTGGGACAAGGATAAAGAGTGTGGTGAGTATCAGGCTACAGTTCTCAATGCTCAGGGGATAAGATTTCTTATGAAAACTGGCAGCTTTTTTGTTCTTACTCAGCCTTTTTAACACACAGCCAGGTCTCTGTTTAGCTGCGCCCGCTGTGGTTGCGACTGTACAGGGCTAAATTTATGCTGCTGACAACTCCCACTGAAGTGTCACGGTGGCACAGTCAGTGGGAGTTGTGTGCATACCCACATGGCAGCCCGTGGCCCACCGAGTGTAACAGCATCTCTGCCCTGGGAGATTATTGGTATGATATGGGCGATGCGTAATGGATAGGGCAGTCTGTGTACAAATTTCAAATGACTTGCTACACCCCTTTCGGATGGTTGCTGTCAAAAGTATTAGCACATTACACACACAACAACCACATATCATGTTACCAGTGGCCCCTGCTGTTACAGAATGGCTCCTCCCACATCTCACAGTAGGTAATTGCTTGGGGGTACCTATTGAACACACACAAAGGAGAAAACAGCAGTGAATTTTATTCTTTGAGCTCAACTGTACTAATTCAGAAGGAAGAAAATACCCAATGTGTTTAAATTAGCATGGACTGAGGTTCAAAGAGATTTGCCTGTTAAAAGGTATCTCTGAAAGTTTTAAATTTTCAACCTGATGAGAACTGGATATGACACACTGAAGTGGAACCTAGGGGAGCCTTAGGTTGCTATGCACATAAATCAAGACCCACTCTGACGTCAGTAGCTTCATGGCTGGTGTTAATGAAAAGGTAGGACCATGCAGAGACTTCCATATAGTGGGGGAAGTTTTAAAACATCTATTTCTTAGCATGTGTTATTCAGTGAGTCTGCCTCTGGCCTGGGGATCTACCAAAGTTTTAAATGAAATAAATATCTAAGAAGCACTAACATTCCTGTTCAGCTCTTTTTCATGATAAAAATACATGTCATCTCCTCTCAGCCTGGAATAAATACAAACTAAGCAGTGTGATTCTCCCCTTCTGAGTTTAGATTGGACCTGAGTGTGTGATTTTTCTGGTCTTCTATGCTAAATGAAGGCATGATAGATTTGCCTGAATAAAGATATTATTGATGTTATTGTTCATAGAAAGGTTAGCAGGAAAATAACCACCAGAGAGATGTTGAATCTACACAACTTCTCTTTTCAGGGTCGATTTCTCTCTCTTTACTACTTTTACTACAGGGGATTGAACCAAGGGGTACTCTATCACTGAGCTATGTCCCCAGTCCTTTTTTAATTTTTTTTTAAACAGGGTCTCACTAAGTTGCCTAGGCTGGCCTCTACTTGTGATCCTCCTGCCTCATCCTCCTGAGAAGCTGAGATTATAGGCATGAGCCTGAATTCAAGATTTCTTTGTTATAATAATATTGAAAATCTGTGAGCATTAGAAACTAGAGTATTGATTATATTGTCTGCTTACATCCAGTGTTTACAACACTATGGAAACTCATTCACCTGTATTCTCAACATCTTAGCACCAAATGCCCCTGTAACTCTTTATTTTTCTATTTTTGGGGGTAGTGGATATTGAACTCAGGGGCACTTGCCCACTGAGCCACTGCCCCATCCCGATTTTGTATTTTATTTACAGACAAAGTCTCACTGAGTTGCTTAGCACCTCACTTTTGCTGAGTCTGGCTTTGAACTCCAGATCCTCCTGTCTCAGCCACTGGAGCCACTGGGATTACAGGTGTGCACCACTGTGCCCAGCCCCTGTATCTCTTTAGAGAAATAGATATGAACAACACTGTCCCCTTTCTTAAGTATCTTTTCTCAATTTATTTTATCTCTATAATAAATAATGCATGCTATATGCTAGACACTAGTTTAAGTGCTTTAAAAATATTAAATCATCAGGGCACAGTGGTACATGCCTGTAATCCCAGGGACTCAGGAGGCTGAGGCAGGAGGATCGCAAGTTCAAAATCAACCTCAGCAATGTACTGAAACCCTGTCTCAAAATAAAAATAAAAAATAAAAGGGGCTAGGAGTGTGGCTCTAATGGTTAAGTGCCTCTGGGTTCAATCCCTCATACCCATGCCCTCCAAAAATACCAAATCATCTAGCCATTAAAACAATTACATATAGTAATTACATTATCTCCATTTTACAGATGCAGAAACTGAGTCACAGATAAATTAAACAAGCCCTAGGCCATCTAACTTGTATATTGTCAAATGCAGTATTTAAACCCAAGCAAATTTCGTTCCAGAGACCCCTCTATTAACCATTACTATGAGCTGATTAAAGAAATAAATATGCAACTATTTTCAACATAACACTAGTGACATGGAAGACCCCAGAAACCCTAGAAACCCAACATCTGCAAAATTTAGTTCAATGATTGGGAAAAACTACTTCTAAAAAGGCTGGGCAATTTGTAAAACAACAAAAGATGAGAGAAACACAGAGATTCTAAAAGCTAACAAAAAGCCAAAGCAAAATGAAATTTAATGGGGATAAACATGAGACATTCTTAAATGCATTAAATCCACTGTATAAGCCCCAGATGATTGAAGTCTGACTCAGGAGTGCAGAGCTCTTCCCTGGTGGAGGGCTTTCTTTAAGACCAGTAACAAGATACAGTGGACAGACACTGTCTATGCTGGTGACAGAACTTCTGTGTATTTTATTTATTTCAAGAGACTTTTTTAAAAAAAATTTATCGTTATTTATTTTTATGTGGTGCTGAGGATTGAACCCAGCGCTTCATATGTGCTAGGTGCATGCTCTACAGCTGAGCCACAACCCCAGCCCTCAAGAGACTTCTTAAGGGCTGGGGATATAGCTCAGTTGGTAGAGTGGTTGCCTCACATGCACAAGGCCCTGTGTTCAATCCCCAGCACCACAAAAAATAAAAATAAAAAATAAAGACAGAGACTTCTTAAAAGATTCTGGAAAGCCAAGGCTAACTCAGGAAAGCAAGAGTTCCTGAGTTATATGGGAAACTGGAGAATCTCTCCAGTTAAACACCAGCAGTGGATTGGGGAGTATGACCATTATCTTCAAGTATCAGGAGGTCTGCCACAGGGTAAAGGGACAAGATTCAATTATATGTCCTCTAAGGATAGAATTTGATCTGATGGATTGATGTTCCAGAGATGTGGATTTGGGCTTCTATTTGAGGAACAAAGCTTTCCATAAACAAAGCTTTCTCCTACATAAGCAGCTTGGGGAGACTGAGCCCTTCCCCTCCATTTCTTTAGATGGGCCCTGGGCCAACTGGAGGCTTTTGCCCAGACCTTCCCACACATGTTACCTGCCTTGAATCTGCAACTCCTGAAATTTCTCAGTCTTCATCTGCACTCATCTATCCATCTCCAAAACCCTGGGTTCAGCAGGAATTTGGACCAATGTTCAATTTTCCTTCCAGTAGTAGAAGTCCATGTCTTCTTCATTTTGTAATGGAGTCTTGAATTAAAAAAAAAAGAAAAAGTAAACAGATTATCTCTGTTTTATTAGGTTAAGAAATGTCAGAATGCCAAGTACCCAGCCAACTTCAGAGACGGACAATGTCTGTCCTCTCACACCTAGATTCCTGCTCACATTTGAACGACTGCTTCTATACAACCAACCTTAGCATTGTTACAGAGCAACTCAGTCCTAACCTTATTCTAGAAAATTGGTCTGGTCCCCAGTGGCCACTATATCATTTAGCTGAGAGCTTACTATCATTTCTAAGTTAATTTGTGAGTTAATTGTAAATGTCAGGAAGCTCTGACATTGCAGAAAATGGTAAAAAAATTTTTAGATGAACCAGAGTCAGAAAAATCCAAAGTTGAATACAGTTGGCTTTCCAACCAGTTTTTTTTATCAGTAAAATATGTTGATGTATGAAGGATCTGGAATGGCATCGTCTAGGAGTTGCCTTAGAAGACTAAATACATACAGGATGATTTGTTCAAAACTGAAATGCTTTCCTGCTCTGAGATTCCCACAGCACTACACTATCACAGCCTCAATTCTGTTTTCATCTAAATGACTGTCCAAGTGACAGAACTTGAAAAACAAGAATTCAGTCCTTGACTGTTGTTATTTCCAATTTGATGGTCTAACAGTTGTATTTGGTGTGGCTGAATTTTTAGACTCTGAACACATGCCATTATGAGCGCAGGTAAAATGATAATCTGTCTTTTCCACACTGCTGCATTTGGCAGCTTACTCTTCGGGAATGACTACTTTTCCCATTTCTTCTTGTTTCCTGATCTCTGTGGATATTCACCCCTTCCCCCACCCACAAGGTCAAAGCCTTAACATCAGGATTATATTAAAGGAAAGAGAGTACTTTCAAAAAGTTCTAGAACTACCAGAGTTATGAAAAATGAAGATTGTTCCTCCTAAGAAGAGGGAGAAATCTACACCTCAGTTTCAAACAATTCAAATTTGTGAGTTTTGTCCAAATGTTCTAAACGCACTTTTTCCCCTCAACATCTGTATTTGCTGCCACCTAGGCTAATCATTGCCACCAATACAGTTCTCATGGTAGTAATGTCACTATCTACCATTTGTTACTAATACACAATGTGTTGGAAAAGGGAGTTAAATTGAAAGGCCATGGTAAGTAACCAAAAGATGACAGGCAGCCTTTATTTCCTAACTTCTCTTGCAAAAATCATTTTTGAGAAACTTTGCAAACTGAAAAACTATATCCTGACACATTTTGTAGTCAGCCAGACTCCTCTCTGCGTGATAAAACCCAGGCCTCCTTTACAGAGGGTCTATGTGTTAAGTGTTTTACCTGGAAGACAATGTTCAGTTCCCTATTCATTGACATTTTTCAGGCAAGTCACAACAGGACTTTTTCACCTGCTTTTCTCTGTACTCAGACACATAGGTCAAAAGAGAAGTCAATGTTGGGCTGAAATTCCTGTAATTTACAATCCCCTGCTTGTGGACCAGAGCCAAAGGACTCTGGGCTACAAAGTGTAAACAGACCATTGTTGCCGCCTAATCTGGGTAATTGGTCCCAAATGCTGTTGCCACTTTACAGATCGATGCTTTACATACTTTTTAAAGAATCTGGAACTTTTCTTTATTGGCAGGGAACAGTTTGCAGTGTTAATTCAGTCTTTTCATCAGCACTAAGATTCCTATAAACAGCCAGGTGATTTCATTTGGGAGCCTGTAGACACAGGATGCTCAAGGCCTCCTTTGAGAGTTCCTCTTCATTTTCTTATGTGTATCCGGCTCTCATTTGGTCCCACATCCAAACCCACTGCTGTGTGTTTAATCAACATGCACAGTTTCTGAACAAACTGAGCAGACTGGGCCACCTCCTAGAGGATGTCAGCCAGATTTCAGAAGCAGGGCTATGTCTCCTTCCAGCATAATGTGTTCTTATCAGTACGATCCTTCCAGGTAATGCAGCATAATGAATTTGGAATAAAACCAGACGATGTTTTACAATATCACCTTCTGAGCACAATTGTGGGGGTGTTGTGTGGGAGTACACAGAGTACGCTTCTGGGAGGAGACCAGGATTGGGGAGGACTTAGAGGGATTTTGGCTTTCTGATCCTGGGCAGGTAACATAATCTCTGATTCTTGTTTCCATATCTGTAAGGTAGAAATAATAATACATATGCCTTACAAATATATAATGCAGATTAAATGAGATAGTAAACATAAAGGATATGGGGGCATTCCATGTATTATTATGCAAAGCTTTTTTTAAGGGGAAAGAGAGAGAGAGAATTTTTATTTTTTTTAATTTTTTATTTTTTGTAGATTGACACAACACAATGCCTTTATTTTTATATGGTACTGAGAATTGAACCTGGGTCCCCCCTGTGCTAGGTGAGCACTCTACCGCTGAGCCACAATCCCAGCCCCAGCAAAGCTTTTTATTTTTATTTTTTGGACTGGGGATTGAACCCAGAGGGACTCACCACTGAGCAATATTCCTAGATTTTTTTCTTTTTTATTTTGAGACAGGGTCTCACCAAGTTGCTTAGGGCCTTGCTAGGTTGCTGAGGCTGGCCATAAACTTGCTGTTTTCCTATCTTAGCCTCCTGCATTACTGGAATTACAGGTGCACACAAACCATGCCAATTTATGCAAAGCATTTTTCAACCTTTCTTTTTTTTTTAATGGTACTGGGAATGGAACCCAGAGCCTTATGCACTCTAGTTGAGTGTTCTACCTCTGAGCTACACCCATAGCCCTAAACTATCGTTTTTAGCCTATTTCTCTGCTTCAAAGTACAACACAGGGAATGAAATTTTCTTTTCCTATGAAATCTCTGGCTATGGCTTCACTATTCTAAGAAAATATGGCTTTCTTTGTGGGTCTCTCAAGACAATGACAGACTCTTAGAGTTTACTTTAATTTGATTTGCTCTTATACCTTTCCTTTTTTGCTTCTTTTCAACCTCCCTACTGACATTTGTAGGCCCTCATTTTTCTTCTAAATATTTCTAGAACACAGTCTAGTTCTCTAGTAACTACTGCTTAGCCAATTCTACTTATTTAGTTCTTTCCATCTTTCCTTCTAAGGCAGTCTCTCACCCTGTCATTCCATACTTTCTTTAAATTTCACTTTGTTCCCCTCTGCCTTGCACACTGAGGCATCCTACATATAATGTAGTTTTCTAAGTGGAGGTTTGGGAAACCAATTCCCCACCTACTTCTGGGATAAGAAAATTGGCTTTTCCCCATAAATTTCCTACTGCCCTCAAAAGTCAAAAAGAAGGGAAGACTTCCCTTCCATTCATAGTCTGCTGCAGTTCATTTTCCAAACAACACTATAACTGTGTGTTCCCTTGAGAAGCAATATAGCACCAGACCTAAGGGTGGAGACTCCAAAACAAGTGGTTGTGGGAGTCAGGTCACTTTGACAAGCAGTGTGACTTTGGGGCAAGTTATGTGACTTTCCTCTGCCTGGTGTTTTTCATCTGGAGAATAGAAATAATAGTGTTTGCCAGGGACTGCGATAGAAAACTAAATTAATATACGTGAAACACTTAGAACAGTGCTCAAGAATACTAAGCACCTTACAAATGTTAGTTCTTCATCCATGTTCTCCTTTAAAAAGAAATTATGCATATTTGGCAATTCAAAGACTGCCAGTTTCCCTGCTCTGATCTTCTGTTTGTTGTCATCTTTCCAGACATCACTAAAAATTTGTCTCATTATACTGCTCTTCCCTAATACAGAACATGACAGGAAATATGAAATAAAATAAAACAACAATTCCAAAAATATCTTCTAGTTCCCTCTCCTCTAACCCATCATCCATTCATCATTAGCTAAAATAGGATGAATGTTTTGTTATGAACCTAAAATGGAACCATAGTTTACCCCAAAGTTAGCGAGTCTAGTTTAGGGTTTAGGAAAACCTGGTTTAAATTTTAGTGAACCTCTTTTCTACCTTCAAATGCCAACAAAAGATTTATAGCTTCAGGTGGATACCAAATGAAATTGAGTAAGTTCATCTGAGTTTTACTTTAAGTTTTTTATTTGAATGAACTCAAATTTCATACAACCTAATCCTTATATTTACAGTTTTTCTACATTTTTACCTCAGTTGACAAGACATATTAAGTAAAAATTGAGACAGGCTGTTCAGTCTCTGAACAAATTTCAATATTATAGAATGCATGTATTCCTTTGTCTCAATAATAAATAAAATTTCACATTTATTATTAGAAGAACATCATATTTTTGGTAACTCATGCTTTAACGAGAAAGCAATTTTTACAGAATATTACTCTTTATTTACTACTGTGTTTATTTGCCACAAAATTCCAAATTATTTAGATGATGATTAGCAAAATGATCTATTTCTGTCAATATGTAAAGTTCTGTATCACATCATCCTCTTATCCCTGGCTCAGTTAAACTGTGACTTTAAAATCAAATGTGTATAATGTAAGCTTTCCCCAATTTTTCATTTTATCCCCCAGATGTCAGAAGCCCAGACTTTAAGCAAGTCAATTTCCTCAAATTATATGCTAGAGGTTTGGGCAGACTTAAGGATAGATCTTTTATATCAAAATGATAGGTTCACAGTTAGTGATTGATGATCTTGTACATATAAATGATAACTGCCCATTAGATAAAAGGGCCTTCTGGGATGAGAAGATTAGGCAAAAGTAAACTTGGATAAATTTCTAAATCTTAATTTTTGCAGAGATATGAGAAACATACTTGGCAGTTTCTGTGTTATTATAAAACCAAATAATATTAAATAACATATATGAAAATCCTGTCAATGAACTCTGAAAAGATTATTTGCCTAAAATGCATTTTTCCCTTCAAGAATTAAATGAAAGCTTTTCAGTAACATTACTCAGAACAACCACTGTTAATTTAATGAAACAAAATTATTCTGAGATAATTTTTTTTCTTAAGAAAAGTAACCATAAGCCAGGTGTGGTGGCCCACTCCTATAACCCCAGCTACTTAAGAGACTAAGAGAATTGCAAGTTCAAGGCCAGCCTGTGCAAAATTGGTGAGATCCTCTCTCAAATAAAATTGCATAAACAAAAAGGGATCCTAAGCCCTTTTTAGTAACCAGAGGTAGAGTGTCCCTGAGTTCAATCCCAGTACTGGGAAAAAAATAGAAAACAAAGAAATGTACGCTATATAAAATTCCCCCCAAATATGAATAATACCTTTTCATTCATTGGCTACTTTTCATACTAATGAAAAAAATTAGAAGCTGAAAACACACAGAAAAAAAGTCGTGCTTTTTCTTTTTTTCTTCTTCCATTTGTAGTCCCCAAACTCTGCTCATAAAAATAAACTTTACAACATCTTTGAGAATCCCAAAGAACCCTGGTCAAGATTTTGTTGGCTTGAAAAGAAAGCAGTTTTGATATTCAAAATTTTGACCTCCCTTACTCAATCCCCAAAAGAGAAAAACCAGCTAATCTTAGCAAGATGATAAATTTAAGGGATTCTGTAATCTAACTTATGATCAAACAGTAGGGAATGGGAAAAGACATAAAAAGTTTCAAAAATAACTCAAAATAGAAAGTTGAGCATTTCTTTAAGAAGCTTTTCTGTTTCTAAATTAGAGAATGAATCGCATCTTACTGAAAAACAGCAAAGTTTGTGCTGGCATGTTCCACTTAACAGCAAAAACCAAAAAAGTCCACTTAATATTTTCCACTACTGAATCATTTTAAACAATATTAAACAACAGATATTTTTTGATCAAATATTCCAGGTGTCATCCTAGAGAACCAGGCAGCTAAATAATGGACGTATCTATACATGGTCACTGGTACTCATGCAACATACAACTCTGCACGCATACGAACGCGTACATACACACATGCATGAAGCCTGACTGGGCTCTGCTTTGGGTCCTTGATAACTCAGGCATATTGTAAACCCTGGAAAGAATTTTAATCTACATGGTTTGAAAATAGGGGCCTTTTAAATATGCTGCATACAATTTGTGATGGTCATCTCTAAAATGCTGCTCCATTATCCTTTTCCATTTGGAATGAATGAGGCTAATTAATTTCAGGCCATACTTGATGAGGTCAGCACCATACGAGGGGTGCGTGCTAGACATTGCTAATCTCTTTCAGCTGAGAGTGATGAATTAAAGATGAAGCATGCCTTTGCAGGCCTAATTTAGAATGTATATCAAAAAACCTACAGCAAATAATACTATACCCTACAACAAAGGAAAACTTGTTCTCTCAGGCTCCCTGAGTTGTGTTGATTTTAAAGACATTTTCAGTCCTCTTTGGAATTCCAGCTGTGGATGGGTGAACCATATCAAGAAAATCAAGCCATCTCTCACACATGGCCATGCGGACAAAAAGTGGGATTAAAGGAAAGAAAGAAAGAAAACAAAAACAAAATACAATAATCAGGGTTTAATCCTTTGTGTATTAAAATTCCACCTATACATTAGGCTTTTTTTTTTTTTTCCCAGAGCTACCAGACTAACAAAGATCCCAAATTAGCAATACCTGTATTCAAGCAGTGACCACCCAGCTCTGCTGGGACATTTCAAAGCAACATGCTAAATGAGGCAGCCTGTTGTTTTTAAAGCAGATATACTAATGAGGCTTATTAGGTTTTTCCATGTCTCTATTTTGAAAGCCAATAGAGATTGACCAGGTAGATAATGTGATACCTTTTATTAAGCCAAGAAAGAAATTGTAATACAGATGCCTTCAGGCCAAAATGTTCTTATGAAAGTTAACGCTAAGCCAACTTCCGAGTTTTGAAAACGGAGGTACTTGCTGATGTAAACTCTAAGGAGAAGGAATTAGTCATAATTTCTCAAAGCTGACTATCAGAAGTCCCTAAGCATGGCAAGGAGGGTTGTTTAGGACACAGACTGGAAACTGTACCTTGCAAAAAGTTTCAGCATATCTAGTAAGAGGAATCTTGACAGGTTATTCCAAAGCATTGGAAATTCCAACTGGTGGCCATGACAGCTCCTAACTTTCTGTCCCAGTAGCTCTCATTAGAACAAAGCTGCTTCAAATTAGGTCCAATCTACATGCTGAATCAATCTTTCATCCCTTTGATTGCTTCTGAAAATATTTATATTTCTTAATAATGCACATTTTGTCTTGCAACTTCTGATTAAACCCAGACGGGGGTTCCCAAAGCAAGCAATGTATCTGGAAGAATGATTTGGGACAGGAAAAGGAAGATAAAAAACACAGGTTTTTCCCATTGGGAACCATTAAAGAATATAAATCTAGCAATTTTGGTTTGGAAGTTATCGGAGGAAGATTGTAATAAATACAGATTCGAGTATTATTGTGACCTAATGGAGATTACAGAATATTCTTATTATACTGTGATTCTTCTTTGTAGCTTCCACTGTTTGGCTGGTTAGCTTAATAGGTTTTATGAAAAATGATTGTGAGAGAGACTTAGGAAAATTTCATATTACAACTAATAATAACCCATACAAAGAATCACATCATAAAATAGAGAAATAGTTATAACAGGAACATGACCAGCTGATGGAAAGTATGTATTTTGTTGAATAAGGAGCATAATGTAGAGGAGAGGTTTTTGGTTTTTTGGGCTTTTGGAAGGGTGAGGTGGAGGTGGTGGCAATTCCTGGTTTGAGGAACAGGATTCAGTTTCAACTGTGTCACCAATTAGTTGGATGACCCTGAGTAAGTCCCCTAACTTCTACAAACCTCCAGTTTATCTTCTTGCTTTTACTTGGAAAATCAAATTTAAACTATATGGTTTTCTAGAGAACCTCCATTGTTTCAGGTAGAGTCAGATCTCTGCATCAATGAGGGCCAAAAAACAAAACAAAACAAAATTGTGCTCATACTGAACACACACCAACTTTTTTCCTTGTAATTATTCTCTAAACAAGAAAGTATAACTATTATTTACATTGCATTAAGTAATGAGAAGTCTAGAGACTATTTAAACAGGAGAATGTTCATAGGTTACACATAAATATAAAAAGTATTGTATATAACGGACTTGAGCATCCTCTGATAGATATTTGATGGGAGTCCTGGAACTGATCCCCATCTGAAAGGAAGGGGCGATTGTGTTTAGTGCTCTCTGGAGGCAAGAAAAAGAAAATAGAGACCTCAACTAATGCTGAGTGTACTCAATACCCATCTCCTAGAAATGGGAGCCATGTTTTCTCCAACCTCTGAATGTTACTGTCTCCAAACACCCTTAGAGATAGTTATTTCTTTTCTGTTCCCCTTTTCTTTCCTCTTAGAAATCATGAATGAGAGAAGCACCCAAAAGCAATATACAAAGGCTCACTAGATCTAGTCACCCCAATTTAGAGATGATGAAAAAAAAAAAAGACCAATGAGGTTGAGGTCACCTACTTAGTAAATAATTAAGCCAAGTGACAGGACTGGAGTATAACTCAGTGGGGTATAACTGGGGTATAACTCATTGACTAGCATGCCCAAGGACTTGGGTTTCACCCCCAGGACTGCAACAACAATAAATAAATAAGTTAAATAAATTTAAAAGGAATACACCCAGCTCTCTTTATTTCCAAACCAGGGCCTGTTCATCATAACACTGTCTCAGAATCTGAGAAATTTTTACATTCTGGAAAATAAGTGAGACTTCTGTGATCATCCAGAATAATTCAATGTTCCTTAAAATTGAAAACAGGAACATAGGATAGAGCAGTGGCTTTGCATTCAGACTTCCTGGATTTAAGTAACACATTCCAACTTCCTAGCAATAAGAATTTTAGGCAAGTCCTCAATCTCTGTAAGCATCATTTTGTTTTGTTTTCATTTTTTTGATAATAGAAATAATAGCAGTATCTATCTAAAATAACTGTATAGAGATGAAATAAAACAACATATAAATGCTGACCATAGTTTTGGCAGATAGTGTTAACTGCAGCAAGCATCATCATCATAGTTTTATTCTTCATTTACATAATTTTATATACAAATGACTTGGAGTGAAAAAAAATACTAAAAGGAACGCAGAAAACATAGTTTCAAATGGTGCTTCTGTTAGTTTTCTAACGTCAATAGAGTTTGAAAAACTCTGAGCCTCAGTTTACTCAGGTGTAAAATAGGAATTCAGAATACCTGCCTGAACAGGATTTCAATAGAAATCAAATGAGTCAGGGGCTGGGGATGTAGCTCAGTTGGTAGAGTGCTTGCCTCACATGCACAAGGCCCTGCGTTCAATCCCCAGCACCAAAAAAATCAAATGAGTCAGGCATAAGACACTTTTTAAATAGGAAGAGCCCTGTAAAAATGCAAGAGTTGATGATTTTATCAAAATATGATTATCCCTGAGTTGGAAAACTTCTGGATGCTTAGAGTTGTTTAGCAGAAAATAAAAAGAAATGACTGTGTTTTGCTTCTCAAATAAACCAACTTAAAAATGAGGTATGAAGAAGGTTGGGGACCAGTTCTGTCATAGACTATATGCCTACTATTCTGGAGGTGCTGTACTCAATCCCCAATACTCCCTGAACTAAATTACATGAAACACCCTTATATCATTTTTTAAAAGTGCTTGTCCTCCATTATCATTTAATCCTAATCTACTGTTCTCTGCATAAAACTTGCAATTCTCACAATTTTAACAGAGCATGAAACACCTCTTATATTGAAGGGTTTGAAATAGTAAACCCACTTTTTTTTGTCTTCCCAGTAAAGAAAAATCTAAAAGAAAAAAAAAATAACATGTTTATGTTTTATAAAGTATTAAATGATGACCCCCAAGAAGTCTTCACACACTGGTTAAAATACTGCCAAACTTTGGTGTTTGATTAGCTTTTCATTGTGTGGGAACTTAATAATATATTCATTATTGAGAATAATTCCAATTAAGCTAAAGAAGTATTGTGGTATAGAGAATTGTTTTGTGCATGGGATTATTAAACAGTTGGGGTCTAAAGGTGTATGTCTATTTTAAAAAGAAATTTTCTGATTGCAGATAACTTCTCAATTTGATTTAGTGTCGAACGATAGTGATGGGGTTGATAAGTGAGCATTCATCGGTAATTCATCTTGTGCTGGTAGAAATTTACAGCAAAGCAGTGCTTTCCCAACAGTGACAAGCCCTATTAATCTTCTTCAGACACATTTCAATAGGTGTTCCCATCTGTGGCCAACATCTAAACACTCTGGCATCACTGGCGACTTGAAGACACCTTCATTTCAAGTTACACTAGTGAAAATGTGATACTAGATTGTACTCTATTTTTTAACCTAATTCTCTCTCTTCATTCAATTAGCCTTTCTTGCCTGGATTTTCTGCTCATGTGTAACATTATTTCCCAGGGAGAGCTCTCAAAGATTTGGTTTCTTAGAGATGCACAATCTCCCCAAGGTTAGCAACCAACAACTTTTGTACAAATTAAAATTGCATAGATTCAGGTTCTGACAGTCATTGATTGGCCTCTGATTGTGGATGTCCTTAGAAAGTAGAATTACACAAATAAAGCCTGCCTATGCATTGAGAGAACTGACAGAAAGAGGAAAGCTAAAAATCTATTTGTATTCATAATCCAAATGCAATTTATTATTCTGAACTATAATGCTAAATTTTACTGTAGGGAAATGTTGGAGCAGAGAGAGGCAATTAGAAAAGTGTGGTAAAAATGAAGCCCAGTGTTCAAATATCACTTTTTCCCATCATATTTGGTTCATAGGATAAAATCCCTTTCTTATATTTCTGTATTCACTGGATGACCTCCCTTTAAAGAGGAAAATAAAACAATCACTGTAGAGATAGATTATTTCATGTAAAATGTCTTTATTCTATCAGCAACATGCACTGGCTGGCTGCAACTTTAGGTGAAAAAGATGGAGGGGTGTTTGATTTCAGATGCACCTTCGTGCATTTTGGCGCCATTTTCAACTTCATAATGGGGTTAGTTTTGCAAAGAAAGTAGATCTGAACAGCATGTTTCCTGTGCATGTCAGAAATAATTCAAAAGAGAAAAATACTTTCTGACACAGTCTTGGTTTTGGAAGGTTAGCTACATCTGCATAATGGAAGGAACTTTTCAACTTCACTGATTTTTTTTTTGTCATGTATGTGATCTGGAGATAGGGGGCACACACATTCATGTGTGCTTATGTGTTGATATATATAAGATAAAGCTATACAGTCTAAAAAATTCTTCCTCTCTCACCCAAACTATTTTTCACAATGATCATTTAGGTTATTATAGATCTCAATAACCTTATTGTAGGTGGCAAGTTTAAATGTGCCATATTAATAACTTGTTATCCAAGACAAATTAAGTCCTTATGTGTCAAAAGCACTCTGCACTGGATTATCTACAACACAAGTATTTATTGAATAAATGTTGAGTCCAATTTCACTTTAATGTGACTGGCTGTATGTTTCAGCTTCTTAGGCAGAGATAAAAACACTCAAACCTATAACTCTGTTGCAATGTTACACCTAACTTGTCTATTTCTATTACTGTCTCTCTCCCAACATAGAATATGGAAAGAAGTCAGTCTCTCTCTCTCTCTCTCTCTCTCTCTCTCTCTCTCTCTCTCTCTCTCAGTTGTTGTGTTCTGAAGAGCAAGAGGAGAGATAGAAAAACGGCTGGCATTCAGCCTAAAGAGAAATCATTGAAACAAATTAATCCTATGCCGTTTAAATTGACATGGTAATCCATCATCAGAGAAGGCAAACTCTGAAAGCAATCTAGAATCTGCCCTGCTCTTTCACTGGCCCTGGAGGCACAAAGAGAGATAGTAAAAGAAGGAGGTGGAGTGGGGGGGAATCATAAAAGTTAGAAATGCCTTAGAAAGAAAAAAAATTGTCTATATCAGCTCTCAGTGTCCTGCTTCTGCAAATCCCCTTCAGAAAGGAGAGGTTAACATTCAACAGTTGCTGTCCCAAATTTATCTCTAAGGGTAGGTCTTTGGAGTTGAGCTCCCAATGTCAGGCCTTTTTCTCTAGGCTGCTAACTACAGTCTATCCATTGCCCGCTGAGTTAAAAAAAAAAAAAATGAAAGAAAAAGAAAAGAAAACATTTGACCAATTGGGAGCCTTGGCAGGACCCCCACTTATACAAAAACTTTTCCAAAGTTGTAAGGGGCTTTTTCTGGGGAACTTAGGAGATGGGTTTTATTTTGTTTTGTTTGTGGTTGTTTGGGGGTTTGTGTAGGAAAGAGTTGGAGGGGAGCTTCTTCTTTTTTCTCCCATTATCATCTCATTTTGTACTTGAAGAAAAAGCATGATATTGTTATTTTAAAAAGATTACTTTTGTAACATCTCTAAAAACTAAGGTAAGCTATAATGCCCTGCTGCTTATCTCTTTATTTTGGAGGCTTATTTTTCAGATCTCCCTTTACTTCAAAGAACCTACAATCATGTGTTGATAGGACTTGATTTAAAATTTTTAGATGAACCAGAGTCAGAAAAATCCAAAGTTGAATACAGTTGGCTTTCCAACCAGTTTTTTTTANATATATATATATATATATATATATATATATATATATATATATATATGTGTGTGTGTGTGTTTCATCTTGGTAGATAGTAGATATGTAATAAAATCTTGTCCAGAGTTCAATTATAAAAACAACACATTTATATTTGAATTCTGAGAACTTTTTTTTTTCTCTTTAGCTGATAGATGCAAAGGTTTTGTTTTGTTTGTTAGGGGTGATGCACTTTGCACAAACTCACCTCGTTATTGCCTGGACATACAACTTTGAAAACAAAAGTGAATATTATTTTTTAATTTAATAATGTATTCAGCTATAGAAGCAATACAATTTGGATTTTTTTTTGTATATTTCAAAAATTCACTGTTAACAATAGACAGTGGATGATGACAAAAATTCAAACACCACAGTACCAGTGGCAACAGGGCAGGAAGATATGAATAAAAAACCATACCTAACAGCTGCCCTATTATATTTTGTCAGGGATAGTTTCTTCTAGTTTACTAAGAAAACTTTGTATGTTACCAAAACTTCAGAATAAACATCACACCTCTTTTCTATGATTAGAATTTTTTTTCACTGAGGGTGGATTTTTTTTTTCACGGAGGGTGGATAATTCTTGTACACTAACTAATGCTTTTTAAATTACATAAGCTTAGAGGACAAATTAAAGACATTTCCAGGGTAAATAGGAAAAGAGAGTTAAAGGCTCTTATATTAGATATTCATCCACAGTCATGCCAATTACAATTTTAAGATTTGTTAGGAAAGAAGAACAGGTTTCGATGTTTGTTTTCAATATAACTTGGGATTTAAATAGTGGCTCTTCAGTAACTGAACATTCAATTGCACTTCCTTAAAAAAAAGCTGATGCCTTCAAAGTTATTTTCAATTTATACACAGTGCAGACTTTTGCAACATAATACATGACTTCAAGAGCCATTGAATTAACCAAAATCACAAGAAAAAAAATCAATGAGTATATAAGTTTTTATCATTCAAGAGGTCATGAAGAAAAAATACTTTTAAACCCCTTACTGCTTATTTTTCACAATACTTTTAATTAGTTTGTCATGTGGCAACAAAGTGTATGTAAAATGGAAAACCACAACATATCACTGGGAATAAGTAAATAAGTTATTAACATACATTCTGCAAAGAAATAGGGTCCCCTAATATTTTAACTTTTCTTTGACATGTGATATCCTGTGATCTTGTCAAGAAATACCCTATGTGACATTTGTCACTGAAGTCAATATTTCCCTCCTGTAATGATTTCAGTTTTGCTTTAATCACTTAAAGTGACATCATCTCAATCAATTTGCCATAGTCAGGTACACAGAAATCTCTTGAAAAAGATTTACTAATTTATAGTAAATTATAATAGATAATACTCTGTGTTGAAAATAAAAAGTCCAATGTAAATTTTCTTCAAACAATACACTTTGTAAACTCTCAAGTTAATATTTCCTATGGCCAAGAAATTGAACATGATGTTAAAAAACTTTCACTTAATTTTGCACAGTTTTTTTTTTTAATTTTTAAGATGTACTTTCAGCATTTCAAGAAATCACCCTTTCTAAGAAGAGAAATGAGGTTGGTAATGTAATTAATTAAATGTTTTCTAAATTCATGCACAATGTTTCTTTATTGCGTGTCTATCCATATCATGTGTATGTCTGTCCCTGGTCATCTTATTTTCAAGTTATATGCTTTATACTGAAACTGTCTCTTTTATTTTAAAATAAATCCAAAAAACAACCGAGTAGGAATTACTTCTTAAATCATATTTCTTCTTTTGAAATTCACTTTGAAATTGTGGTTAAAAGAAAGTCAATGAAATAAATCCCTATTTGTTATTCTGCTTGTATTTTCTTGAAGTACACTGATGCAGCTAATTAACAATATTAATTTATCTGGATATGTGCCTAGCACCTTCACATTTAAGTGAATGGCCTTTGATACCATTTGACTAATACTTTTTTTGGGGGGGGGGGGGATGCCAAAAATCAACTGTCATTTTAAATATTTCATTAGCAGGCTCTTGAAAAAGTGAAAAATATAGACTCAGACCATCATTTCTTACTCTGCCCCTTTATGATGATATCCACATGGCTTTAAATGTTTTTAGAACTTTATCAGAAGGAGTTGTCTTAGAATATAATATTAATATTAAAAGATATATATATATATATATATATATATCCCATATCAGACATGGTCAAATAGGCAAAGTCCCCCCATGTGTCATCATCTCTAACCTCTTCTCCTTTAATTGTGTAATCCATTGAAAAGTTTTTTAAAAAGAGTAGCATACACCTGATTTTTAAAATCAATATATTAGGCAAAAGATGCTTAACTTTTGTTTAAATGTCCTGCCAAAGCTACCAAACTGTAAATCTGGTGTTTTTACTTTGAAGTGCCTTTCTATGATTTTGCAAGCCACAATAGTTTTACTAAGTTGTTTCAGCTTCTATTTCAACAATAGTGATTCCAAGAAGCTCATTCAAAACTCTGTTGC
>NW_026000196.1:13920582-13922437 GCF_001458135.2 Marmota marmota marmota
GGGGGGGGGGGGGCAAAGCGCGCCTGGAAAATTGGCTTTTCAACCTTTTTACTTTTGACATTCAGCCACTTCCCCAGACTCTAATTCTCGCCCCCTCCCCTCTCTTCCCGCTATCAAGGGCTCTGAGCGCCCTGCGAACCTTTCCTAACGCAGTGCGCAGCGTTCGCGCCCTTGCGGCTTGGGGACCACCTAACACAGCCCTGCCCCGCGAAGCAGAGAGGCCCCAGCCTCTGCTACCAGGGTCGGCTTCTTCGCGGAAAGACGCTCTCGGCCCGCCCACCCCTCAGAGAGCCGAGAGCAAGTGGAGAAACCCACAGCAACATTTGCTGAACAGGAGCCCCTTTTTTCGCTACCCTTTCGCGAGACCTTTCCCCAACTCCATCGTCTGGTCCTCGACGCCCCTCGGGCCGCGTGGCGTCGGTTGGAAACTTTACTTTCCTGTCTGAAATACTTCACTTTCCTTAGAAGGAAAGAAACCCTCAGCTTGGAGGTATTGAGAGGGGACCTCCTTCCCGATCTTGGCTGCCAAAGGGTTGCTGCATGGCTATGGCAGTGTCAATGTTTCCTTGGCCCTAGTCATTATTCCCGAGCCACACCCTGGACCTGGGACACCAGGAAATGGGCCAGACCTGGAGTGGGGTACCGCAAGGTCTCACCGTGTCCAAGAGGACCCACCACCTCTACTCTCGGAGTGCTGATACCTTACCAAAGTAGTATGTGAAGAAGACAAACCCCTCATGCTCCACAGTTCCTGGAGTGGAGGCACTGGTGCCCACCTGTTAGCCGGCCTGCCCCCCTCACCTGGAACCTGGACCTTTGCAATTCCCCTGGGGCCCAAAAGGAAGGGGCTCGACCTTGCTGTGTCCACACACCCCTCCCAAGCACTAGCGCCCTCGTCTTTGTCCTACACATGGTTTTCTAAACCGCCTTATCTGTAGACTATATCTTCATACTAATGCATACTTAATTGGTCGGTCTTGACTGTCCATATAAAACAATTTAATTAGGGTGCTTTCCTGCTTTGGAGAGCAAAGAAAAAAATCTGCCCAATGCTTATTGTATTTAGCACCAATACAGGCAGAAAATGTAGCACAAGTTTTTGGTTGAAAGAGCACCTCTGTGTCCATTGAAGGGCGTTGATCCGAAAAGACAGAAAGGACAAGTAAAATCGATTTGAAGCGACCCTCTCTGTCCCTTTCACACCATTCAGAAACTCCATTCCTTCTAAGACAAAGACCAGTGCCTTGGGAATTCTCAGGGGAAAAGAAGACTCCAGTCCCATAAGCCTAGGGCTCTATTTAAAAATTCTTCAATATTCCACTTTAAACCTGGACTCGGTGCTGTGCTCCCTGCATGCTAGTTTCACAGACACCCCCTCTGAAGAGCTAGTCAGGCTAACAATCTTGATTCCCCAACCGGCTTGGCCTTCTGACCAGCCCTGCCAGCCTTTTAGGGTTAGTGCAGGCTTCACCTTTGACCCCCCCCACCAAGACTAGAGTGGCCACCAGTGCTACAACTCTGGCCAAAGTTAAAGCAAAATGACAACAAAAAAAATCACTCCTAAACCCAGGGAAACCAGTTCTGCTTCAGCAGCCTGACCTACCTTACCCAATAGCCACCTCCATACCCATTTTTTTATTCCTTCTTCTTCATTTGCAGTGACCTGACCTAACCACCTCTGAAGGAGAGAACTTTAAGTTGTCAGGGATGCATCTCTAGGTTGCGGTGAGTTGCCTGGTCTAATTGTTCTTCCATTAGGAAACCGGAATGCCAGATTATCCCACAGGCACCCAGGCTGGGGAAGGCAGTCATCAATCAGACCTGGCAAAAAAAAAAAAAAAAAAGGGGGGGGGGG
>NW_026000196.1:13923247-13929057 GCF_001458135.2 Marmota marmota marmota
CTGGTACCAAAAAAAAAAAAAGGAGGGGGGAGGGGGGGGAGAAGAAAGAAGAGTGCAGAAGAGGGAAGAGGCCCGACTGTGATCATCTTCACCTGCCCTGGGCCGGGCCTCAGTTTCGAAGATCCTGCGACCTTCAACTAGGGTTGAAGGGGGCAGGACGAAAGGGAGGGGGCACCCCTGAGTTACACAAGTGGCCTCCTTCTAGTAAGAGAACGAGTTCACCACCTCCCCAGAGGAACCTTACCATCCATCCACTCAGTATAACTGATGAGACAAACCGCAAGGAAAAAACTTCTGTAGCCCATATTTATGGTATTAATGAATAGTTTTAAAAAGATTTACACTTCTTATGATCAATATTCTTAGTTATTTCCCTCAAAGTATATAATTACAGTGTCTTCAGAGTTTTCATCATTGTTTGAGGTGGCAAAACCATTTGTAATTTTCATTAGCCAGTAAACATGTAATTAACATTCAGCACTGTGTTTAACTTAATTCCTGTTTAAGACAAGGACAAGAAGCAGCCCAAGAGCGTTAGTTCCATTTGTCAAGTCTGACATACATCTTACCATAACAGTTTCCTAAAATAAAAGATCCGTGTTTCCCCATTATTCTTCTCTTAAAACAAAACAAAACAAAAAATCCATTAGTTAAAACTGTATTAAACAGCAAGAGGCAGCATAGTTTATCCTAAATTTTTGCTAGTTATTGTATTCCTGCTTCCTTTATTCATCTTGGGGAGTGATGAAGGGAGGGGTGAATTAAGCATTCATTATACGAAGGCATGAAATGGGGAACCCCTCCCCCCAAAAAGAAATCATTTCCTCTTCAGGAAAGTTCTAGAATGGGCACCAGAAAGGGGAGGGAGGCACTGATCCACAGGGGAGAGGGAAAAATCACTTGGGGGGACTTGAGTTAGAAGTAGAAAATGAGGATTCCAGCAGATTCCTAGGAAAATATTGCCCTCCTGTTTCAAGTTCTATCTTTGATCCAGGGTGAGAGGAGCCTGTCTGCCAGTCTCCGAGGCTGCTGCTTTTTCCCCCTCCTCTCCCACCTCTATTTTTTTCCCAACTTGCTTTAGGATTAGCCTCCATCCCTCTCGACCCCAAACAGTGGAATTTGGCTGTGCCTCCGGTCGTCTTGCTTTGCAATATCGCCTAGAGTTGTTGGCGGTTTTCTGCTAAGACTGAGCCATTTGCTCCAGCCTCCGACTAAACTCATTAAGTTGGGAGATTTTTTTCAATTGGACGGGTGTTTTTAAAGTCTCGTCTTTCCAGCCCCAAACAAGGTGTAACAACGCACTCTTCCTTCTAAGGAATGAGATGAGAGACAAGGATCACTCCAGACATCTCCTACCTACGGTTTGGGGTTTTTTTTCTTAAAGGCGAGGCTTGCATTCCTCAGCAGTTATGTACAAAGCTCCCTGAAACCTTGTCTCTCTAAAGTTAGTGTGCAGGGTTTTCCAAGGCTGAGAGCGCCTAATACATGGGGAAGCACTTCCTTGAGGTGGAAGATCTCTCCCTTCACCTTTCCTCTTTTTCCCTGCAGGCTAGTGCCTACTTTTTATCAGTTTGCACAATCGCTTAGATAAACACCGAGGAGGAGATTCTCTTTAATTATCAAAGACACATCTTTTCAGGGGGCCAACAAAGCGTTTATTTCACCCGCCAAACTAAAGGAGAGTTATTCCAGTTTAGAAGGAAGATGCAAGCGGTTTGGGACCTTGAACAAGGCAAATATGGTTTTGGTATGTTTACTTACAGTATTTTTTTCCTCTTTCTCTCCTTTCTCACTTTTCTCCTTGTGCTGTGTGGGGTTGGGGATGACTTGGGGCTTTTCAGAAAATCGGTTTGCTAATGTGTGTGAAATGCCTAGGACTGTGGTTTAAGGGGTTTGGGGAAGGGGGAACAGAGTCAATTCAGTGCATTGCCATATTTTATTACATGTGTGTGGTAGAAGTGATGGAAGGAGGAGAGGGGGAAAATACAATCGCAAAGCTGCCAAAATATGATTAAACCAAAGCATAAAGACTGCGGTGCCTTCCATCTCCTTGTCCTGTCTTCTCAAACTCATTTCTTTCTATAGGGCAAACTGAAAACCAGTCCTATGAGCCTGGTTTTCCAAGCAGCAGACGACTCGGTTTTCTATCAAAGGAGCTGCTAGGCTCGCACCAAGTATCAGAATTTACTGTTCGATTTGCTTCTGCGCTTCATTTTGCAACCTTGTGCTACTGACAGCCAGGCAGGCAGGGAAGGAGGGAGGAAAACCCTGCCGGTCGCCCTCGGCCGCGGTTCGGGAAGGCGAGCGCTCGGTTAAGCTAGGAGGAGAATCGCAAGGAGAAGGGTACTCACCATCGGGCGGGGTGGTGGAGCTGGCGTGCGGATTTCAGGCAAACGTTTACCTTTTTGCTGTCTATTGCAACCGCGCTGGGCAGACTTAAGAAGCAATTCTGTGCTCTGTCCAAAACGTTCAGAGAATGGTTCCTCATTTTTAAAAAGGCAGCGAGAGAGACGACAGAGACAGAGAAAGAAAAAAAGAGAGAGAGAGAGAGAGGAGGGGGTGAGGGGGACGCACATAAACCCAGTTCAAAAAAAAAAAAAAATCATCACCTCTTCACCAGTGACTCGGGAAATGCAGAGGCGGCGAGATCCGAGTACAGCCCAACCAAGCCATAGCCAATTAATTTTAAATCCTGAAGAATTATTCAGATTAAAATGTACAGAAGTTTCATTCTCCTATGCCTACGTGAGCCCAAAGTCGTTTCCCTTTAAGAGCTCCTTTTCTTTTAAAGTTGAATTTTAGGCAGAGAGGACTCTTACACTAGGGGGCAGACAGATACTGTACTTGCTCCAATCTTAAGCAATTTTTTTCCCTCCCAGCATATGCTCTGATTTAGCACTGTAAATTTTTCAGAGGACCCAACTCTGACAGCCCCTGGTGATTTTCAAAGTACCACAAGCCAGTGGTTAAAAATTGCATTGACTTGGAAGTTCAGAGGGACACAATGGAAGCCCCTTTCCCTATTCATGGAGCTCCAGTGTGGTGGAAGAGAAAAACACACACGGACTAGATTGGGGGAAAGGAGGAATTCAGTGAATCCTGGTGGACGGAACTGGTTTCTACTGAGTTCAGAGTTAAACTCCGAATGTGCTGGGGTCTGTATTCATATTGTGATTTAATCTGTAAAGAATTACAGGCCATTCGGTCACTTTCTGCAAGAAAATCATATGCCTGGATGTTTGGGTCCCCCCCCCCCCATATTAAGACAAATGTTTTTTCCAACTTTCACCAGCCAAATTAATGCTTGCCATTCCTCTCATTAAAATAAATTTACATTTGCAATAAAAGACTAGGCTGGGTTTTAAAAAGATAATAACAATATATTGATATTTATCTTTTAATCTGAGAACTTTATGATCTTAGAGTTAAGGCAAATAAGCATCTCTGAAGAGGACATTTTAAAATTTCCACATCCTTTTTCTTCTTAGCCGGCTATCTCTTCTTCCATGCAATAAAATTAATTACAATTCTTATGATTATCCCTGCTTTTAACCAGCATTGCCATAACTAAAGGGGTCCTAAAATACAGAGTGAAACTCCTTTGACTTCATGGTAGCCCTGTGTTCGTACATGTAACAGGCTCCAATCCTTTAGGAGAGATAGTTGGGAAATTCTTCATTTTCAATACAAGGCCATCAAAGTCTTCAAATCCCACCCCCCCCAAAAAAAATCTCCAAATGAAGATTTTTCTTCCTCAAAATCATCATCTCATATGTGTATAAAAAGTGATCTTGCTATGGAAGTGTCCACACTCAAGAGGCAAGATTAAAATTTCCCTATAATCAATTATTCTCATCTTCTATTAAATTGAGATGGGAATACACATTAGATTTCATATCTCAACCCCAGTCCCACTATATGACTGAGCTTGCCCCTAAACTTCTGATATTATAGCATTAGATAATTCCTCAAATCATAGAGTTGAAAGGGGGGGGGGAAATCCCCAAACCTTTCCCTCTGAAATGATTTCTTTTCCATATCTCTTATGCTCTTTAGGAGAAAGTTATATTGTGTCTCTAATCAGCCTGAAAATTTCAGCCTAGTTTCACTCTGTGGCAGTCTTATTACATACCATGTTTATGATAGTTCAGTGTCCATTATAAATTGGTATTTCTTAAATATTTAATTAATGTCAGCACCTGAAACCTTAGTGAAATATGTTATTTCAGCGAAGAAAGACAAGGCTAAGAGGTTTTCAAGGTTGTAGTTTAAAGGGAATTTTTGATTCTCTGAAAACCAGCTCCTTTCTGTTCACATCTGCACTTAATCCTTACCTCGATTTTTGCCAATATATGTAAAATACACTGAAACAAAGTGTAATCTAAACATGTCAATTACGTGTATGGTTTATTTTTTTAAATATTTTCAGAATTTTTTGAGCTATCAAGGATGCTTTTCCGAAGTCATCAATTTACTCTTTATGGCATTCATTATTCCCTGGAGCTTAGCATCTTTTGTGCAAAATATTGTAATTGTTCATAAACCTGTTTAGCTTACAAGTTTACAGTTTTTCTTTGTGCAAAGTGTCTGATGGAAACATAATTTTCTTGTATAAATTTGGACTAATCACAATTCACTGACTGGTATAATCAAATAGCAAGATTACTGCAATAGAGTATGTGGTCTGAGGTAGTGATTCTACATGTTTGATGTTTAAAACCAAACACCCTGGAATTCAAAAACACAACACTGTCAATGATTTTAGCACATTGAGTAGGAAGGCATAGGCTATGAAGTTGTTCTTTTTTGTAGTGATTCTCTTGAAGTAGAATATGGCTTCTATGTGGTTCTTGTGAGTTGTACTGCTATTTCCAATTTGGGGAAGAATTTCTGGGTGTGTTTTAATGACTATAAGAATGCTTAAAAGGAACTTGAAGAACAATGACGTTCGTACTCAACTGTTCTATAACCTAGAAGCATAGTCTCGGAAGTCTTTGTCTGTGTACATTGACAAATGTGTATCTGATACATGTGCGCTTACATGTGTGTAGAGAGGTGTGCACAGGGAAGGTTGAGCGGATGCCTCCGCCTGTCCATCAGCGGGCAGAATGGTCTTTTCCCTTTACCACGACTGGGTGTGTGGCAGGATGTTGGCTTGTGAGCTAGCTAAAATGAACGAGAGAAAATAAAGTTGAGTGAAATTTATTTTAATTGCATCATGACAATAAGATGAACTCTACTTCTGCTTCTTAGCATCGGAGATGTTTTATTTGAGCAATTAAAATGTCAGGCCATAAACCTGTGAAATGTTAACTCTACAAGGAGGAGACGGACATTGAATGCCCCCCCCAAAAAAAATAAACAAACAAAAATGAGCTA
Source organism: Marmota marmota marmota (assembly GCF_001458135.2). Lineage (NCBI taxonomy): Eukaryota > Metazoa > Chordata > Mammalia > Rodentia > Sciuridae > Marmota > Marmota marmota. The sequence continues at coordinate 13,928,627 of NW_026000196.1, forward strand.
TCAACCGAGCAAATGATCAGAGTTGATTAAGAGAAGGGGTTACCATCACCCGGATTTGACCAAATATTTCGTTTGGAAAATGACTGCAAGCTCAATTTGTGGCACCTTCCCATCTCCCCTCCCTGCCCCTCTAAAATGAAACCAGGGAACTTTTTCCTTTTCTTTGGCATCGTGGGCACCAAGATGCGCGGAGAGTTCCGGGCCGTGCGCAAGCGGCGGATTTTGTGGCATTGCCAAGTTGAGCGAGGCAAGTCCTCTATTCCATCCAAAGCTTCTCGCGGAGCCTTTAAGAGGCGTTCTGTGTGCGCGCCGCGCTTCTCTCCCCGCCCGGGTGGAAACCTGGGGTTCGAGGTGCTGAGAGAGCGGGGTCTGCGCTCCCTGGGCCGGCGCGGGCCCATCCCCCGCTCGGCGGCAGGGGCGGCGCGGCCACT
>NW_026000196.1:13930423-13944257 GCF_001458135.2 Marmota marmota marmota
CCCGGCCCGCCGCCTGGCGCCCCGCACACGCCACAGACGCCTGGCCAAGGGGGCCCGGCCAGCACACCGGCTCAGACAGCGGCTGGCGGCCAGGGCGGCCCTGGCGGCCCGGGCGGCGACAAACAGCAACAGCAGCAGCACATTGAGTGCGTGGTGTGCGGGGACAAGTCGAGCGGCAAGCACTACGGCCAGTTCACGTGCGAGGGCTGCAAGAGCTTCTTCAAGCGCAGCGTGCGGAGGAACCTGAGCTACACGTGCCGTGCCAACCGGAACTGTCCCATCGACCAGCACCACCGCAACCAGTGCCAGTACTGCCGCCTCAAAAAGTGCCTCAAAGTGGGCATGAGACGGGAAGGTATCGGCCTCTCATTTCTTCCCCCTTCACTCGGGGTCCCGGGGCCCTGGGTGCGTTTGACTAGCCTGCTCTGGGTAAGGACACAGAAGCCCCAAGCTCTTCTCTTCATATTGCAGTCGAAAGGGGTTTTATAACTAGAAGCGAGTTCTGCACTGGAACCCATACCCCTAAATCCGCATGCTTTGGCAGACTGATTTCCTTCTTTCTCTTCGCGCTGTTTTCATTTCCTTTGCATTGATTGCGAGTTCATTCGAGTTCACCCTTCTACAAGGGATGGGTTGTTGTTTGTTGTTTTAAAAGCCTGGTCTCTCCCTCTTTTCCTCTTTCTGTGTCCCCTTGTTTTTCCTGCATGTTCAACATATGTCCCTCCTCCCCACTCCTCTCCCTAGCCCCCACCCTCTCTAAAAAAAATCTGAGATTGTACTTTTGTACAGGAGGTTCAAATTACAAATGGCAATTTTATGCACTTCGCCGTATTAACGCTGCTGCCTGGGCAGAGCTCATGTGACCCTCCGTGGATTAACGTTCTGCTAAAAAAAAAAAAATAGCTGTTTTCCTTTTTCCTTTCACTTTTGAAATGAGGAGAGCTCTATAGGGAGTAGGAAAGGGTGGTCGAGGGACCTTAGGCGGCTGCTTTCGCTCTGCGCGAGTTGGGTCTTTGTGATATAAAATTCGCCAAGCGCCGCGAGCAGTGCTCTACCAATGGCGCGCTCCGTGCGGGGCGCGGGCTCCGGGTTGGGGCGAGCCAACGCCGGGGTTTCTTTGTGTTTCTGCGAGAGCGACTCTCCGGGTCCGGAGTCGGATAACAGCCGGAGCCCGAGCCTCGCCGCCTTTCCCAGGCCCTCACGGGCCCTTCCCGGGCTCCGCCGGCGCCCGCAGCCAGCTCCCTGCCTCTCTCCGGCTTCCTCTTGCGGTAGTCGGCCTCTCTTCCCGACCTCTCCCTCCGTCTCTTTCTCCGTGTACACTGATTAGGCAAACGCCAGACCTCGACAATCTGCTCGTCTGTTACCGGGCTTCCCCGCCGGGCTGGGGCTGGGGCTGGGGCTGCAAGGTTTGTGGAGAGTGGATCCGGGGTGACCACAGGCCGTCTGGGGGTAAAAACCCTTGTGTCTTTTGCAAAAGCGTCTCACCCTCCCCCTAGACTCGCCCCTCCCGCTCCCTCTCCTCCAATCAATAAGAAATATCAGCTGTTTAGCAGTAAAGAAGAAAGATGCCCCCGGAATGCTACATCCCGCCCACAGCGCCAGGGACCCCAGGCAAAGTGGCCAATTCTGGGTATAGGCAGATCCGCCGGAGCGGGCCTGGGATGCAAGTGTGCAACTCTGACCTTTAGGGCTTCCCTGGGTGATGATTTGAGAGGAATGTTGCCAGGGCCCAACGACTCCCAGGATTGTGGCAGGCCTGCCTGGTTTTTTCATTGCTAGGGATCTGGGGCACTTGGGGGTCGGGCTGGGACAAATCCTGCCTGGTTACCCAGGCTGATAATTAACTGTGGAGTATCTCCTTTCCTCCCCGCAGCGGTGCAGAGGGGCAGGATGCCGCCCACCCAGCCGACCCACGGGCAGTTCGCACTGACCAACGGGGACCCCCTCAACTGCCACTCGTACCTGTCCGGATATATTTCTCTGCTGCTGCGCGCTGAGCCCTATCCCACGTCGCGCTTCGGCAGCCAGTGCATGCAGCCTAACAACATCATGGGCATCGAGAACATTTGCGAACTGGCCGCGCGGATGCTCTTCAGCGCCGTCGAGTGGGCCCGGAACATCCCCTTCTTCCCTGACCTGCAGATCACGGACCAGGTGGCCCTGCTTCGCCTCACCTGGAGCGAGCTGTTCGTGTTGAATGCAGCGCAGTGCTCCATGCCCCTCCACGTAGCCCCGCTTCTGGCCGCTGCTGGCCTGCACGCTTCACCCATGTCTGCTGACCGGGTGGTCGCCTTTATGGACCACATACGGATCTTCCAAGAGCAAGTGGAGAAGCTCAAGGCACTGCACGTCGATTCTGCCGAGTACAGCTGCCTCAAGGCCATAGTCCTGTTCACCTCAGGTAGGAAGAAGCCCTGTCCTCTCAAGCTCAGAAAGTCCTAGTGCAGAATTAGGGCCTAGAGAACTTGGGAGTTACCAGGGCAAGCCCACCCTCCCCCCTCAAAAGGTCAAACTGTGGAATGTAACTCAAAGTGGGAACTTTGTATAGCTTTTGAGCACCACCAGACCTGGCCTGGCTAGAGAAGAAGAGTTGCTTGCACACAGGATGCTACAGATACAGTGTCCCCAAATGGGCTACAGGGTAGCCTCTCAGGCCTATTCCCCTCCTGCAGTGACCAGACTAGAATGCACTCCCTCCTTTTCCTCCCTGAGCTAAGGCCTTCTGGGCTAGTTGGCCCTCAGGGAATCTCCTCAAGTCCCTGGCTTTCTCTAGCACCCTAGCTGGGCCTCTAGGAGATGCCCCTGGGCACTGGATCAGAGATGGCATCATCCTGTAGGAGAAAGTTTGCCCCTGCAGGGAAGAAGTTTGCCTGCTAACTCAGTAGGAGTTTGAGCTTCAGGCAAATTCAACCTGAGGGCAGCAATTTTCAAAAATCATTTTCATTAAAATAATGCAGACTGCCAGGAGGAGAGAAGAGCTGTCATTAGGGGCAAGAAGAGGAAAGGGACCATCACAACTCCAGAATGTCTGCAGGGGGTTGAAGTATCTGGCCTCTTGTTTCCCCCGGCCCAGGCAAACACTTAAGGCAATTTCAAACAATCCCAAGTATATGCCAACTTAGGCTGGATATGAATGTTACTGATGATATAAAACCATCATTGACTGCATTATGAAATATAATTAGTTTGCATGTAGTCTAACCTGTGTGAGTAATAGATCTGATATTAATTAACTCTTGAGGCCAAATGATTTTTGAAAGTGCCTGACTTTCCATTTCTGGCCACACCTGAGCCTTTTGGCTGCCTCCAGGCTGAGTTCAGCATAGCCCAGGTGGGTGGAAATTACCCCCTCCCTTCACATTCTTGTACTAAGTTGTCAGCTGATTCCTTTGTCATGGCTGAGAGGGGAAAAGGGTTCCCGACTAAGAATAACAACATTTGGACATTTGCAGGACTTGGAACCTCATCACCAACTACAGTTTTTTAAGCTTGTAATTTGGGAACTAGAAAAGATGTATAGTTTGTGTGGCAAAAAGAGAGAGAGAAATCCTTATTGTTTCAAAGTCTGGGAGAACCAAGTCATTAGCAGTATCTATTGCAAGTTCTCCAGCCTCAACCCTCTTTTATACATTACTGCCTTTCACATAAAGTCTCCCCTGACAGCCACCCCAAATCCTGCCTTTGGAAGTCCTTAGGTAATCAATTAGAGGGCAGTATCTGGGCAGGGAACTGCTGAATTGAGAAGCTAGGATCTGGTTTATTTTTTCTCAGAAGCCTGTCAGATTAAGAACATTTACCTAATGCAAATGTCCAGGCAGGATAGTCCCCTGACCCAGGGCCACCTTCACTCACTTTCTACAACCTGACACCCATCCCATAGTCTCAGAAGGTGGGAATAGTTATTAATTTCTTGGTATCATTGTTAGTTCTTTGCCTTACCCTTGGTCTTTCAAGGGAAGAAATGCCTGATACTGTCGTAACAGTTTAATTTATTACTATTTGCAAAATGTGGAGGCCTGTGTGGAGAATGCAAATTGCCTCACAAAGAGATAAAGGTTCCTGTTATCTGATTCAGAGGGAGACACACAGTACTGATGTGGTGCTGAGAGAAGGAGTCCTAGACAAACAGCTTTTAATTTCTGACCACAGACACCTAGGCATTCTGTGGACATGCAGAGTAGTAGACACATTTGAGGAGGTTGCATGTGTTATGGTTCTAGTGGTAGAGATGGTGGCTGCTGTTTTCCAATATCTATTTTAATGATTCACAATATGCATGTGTTAACCCCAGTCTTGTCTGGGGAGCCCCAAAAGGTCAGGTCACAACCTGAACTGCCTTCACCAAGAAGCCTCTCATTTCAAAGGCACTTATTGTATTTTCACGTATCAGAAAAAGAAAAGTGTTTTCCTGAAGATAACAGGGAGGGGGTGCTTCTTAGAGGGACCTGGATTTTTTTTTAAAAAAAAATAAAGGGGGTGGGGGAAAAGGGAGAGAGAAGAAAAGGGGGAAAAGAAACAGCTCAAATGAACAGAGAGATCACAGTTTGCATGGCTGCCCTTCAATAGACTAAACTGACAAGATCAGTTTTAAAGGGCCACTTAAATCAGTTTCAAAGACTGGAGAAAAATGAGTCGCCCTCTTTGGGGAGAATCTGAGGCTGGGTTGTGGACGCCATTACTTGAGGCTGGGCCAGGTTGTTGCCCCACTACCACTACTATATAATTATAAGCCAAACTATTATTTACAGAGGAAGAGGGGGAGGAGCGCTGGTAGTTTGGGTTTTGTCTGTTTTTCTGTCTGTGTACTGACTGGGTCCCGATATACCCAATGCATTTTGCTTGGGCCTTCCAGTAACCCAGCCTGAGGTCTTAGTCAGTGAAAGACATATAGTACACTAAGGTATGTTTTATTTTAAAGCAAACACTCTAAGACCATCCCATGCTTTCTCCGCACTCCTGTCACACATGCACACATATATACTCACCTACCCCCCAAATTTTCAGAGTATAGACATTTGCTCCAACTCCTATAGGGGCAGCTTGACATAGCACTGTACACACATCTCATGTGACCCATTTCAAACCTCTTAATCTGATGACTGAATTCCTCTTCTTCTTCTTCTTCTTCTTTTTTTTTTTTTTTTTTTTTTTTAACTTTCTTCCAGATGCCTGTGGTCTCTCTGATGTAGCCCATGTGGAAAGTTTGCAGGAAAAGTCCCAGTGTGCTTTGGAAGAATATGTTAGGAGCCAGTACCCCAACCAGCCAACGCGATTTGGAAAGCTTTTGCTTCGCCTCCCTTCCCTCCGCACGGTCTCCTCCTCAGTCATAGAGCAATTGTTTTTCGTCCGTTTGGTAGGTAAAACCCCCATCGAAACCCTCATCCGGGATATGTTACTGTCCGGCAGCAGTTTTAACTGGCCGTATATGGCAATTCAATAAATAAATAAATCAAAATAAGAAGGGGGAGTGAAACAGTGAAAGAAAAGGCAAAAGACTGGTTTGTTTGCTTAATTTCCTTCTGTTAAGAAAGGATATAAAAGGATGTTACAAGTTTGCTAAAAGAAGAGAGGGGAAGAATTTAATGGACTGTGAATTTCAAAAAAAAAAAAAAAAAAAAGACTGTCAAATGAACTTTTACAGAATGCATTAAAAAAAAAACTCCTGTGTTGGTCAGAACAACTTGCTACTTATCATTTTTGTATAAAAAGGAAATTAGTCTTTTTCTTTTTTGGTAAAATTTTGAAAAAATATTGCTAAAAGTGCATTTAAGGAGATTGGGAGAAAATTAGCAGAATGGAGAAAGTCTTTTTTTTTTTTCCAAATTATTAATTGTCCTGTGTCTATGTACCTCTAGCTGTTCTTTTTTGTACTTTTCTGGTTCCAAACCAGTTTATTCTGTGGTTCTATAATAAGTTTTGATATAATCTTGGCTTCTTAAAAACTGTGTATCATTAAAATATATGTTCTGCAAGAATTAAAACTGAGTCCATGAAAATATCATAGGAAGACATAAAACTTTAAAAGCAACTTAAAGATGGAAACGCACTTACAAGTGGTGACCAAAAATTTTAGATGAAGTTGAGCACTCTAATTAGAGAACTGGAGGAACCACATACAACATTTAACTTCCCCTACCTTCCCCCCCGCAAAAAAAAGACACCAAGACAAACCTAGGTTTTTAAAAATATTTTAAGAAAGAGAATGAACTGTGGAATTTATTGGCAGCCAAGGAATGTGTCCAAGACACATGCTGAGGTTTTGAATAAAAAGTGAACTTTTGTAATTTGAATTGGGTCCCCTGCTTAGTTCTTGAATTGTTATGAAAATCCTATATCTGTTTGTATATTTGCAAGCCCTTTGTATTATAATTGTTGATATTTTCCCTTTTTAAAAAATACCATTGAAATCAGCATGACAAAATAACACTGTTGGCACTTATAGGTAACGTGATTGATTCAGTATCTTAGAGTTTACAGTTTGTGTTTTAAAAAAACTGAAGGTTTTTTTTTAAGTGCAACATTTCTGTATACTGTAAAAGTTATAATAACTGAACTGTTTGGTCGAGTCTTTGTGTGTTATATTCCAAGGAAAATTGAAAGTATTCAGAAATTAAAATATTATTTGATATCTGAAACCTGTTTGGCTGTCCCCACTCACTGTCTTTCCATCGAGCAGAGCCCCTGTGAGCTTTTGCTGAGCGGGCTGGGGTCTCCATTTGTTTACTCCCCTCAGTTAGTTTACTCAAAGGTGGACTAGTGTATTTGCCTGTTTAATTTGGGTGGGGGGGGAGCTAAAGTTAATGGTTTATCTATGGTTTAGGAAGTGCCACACTGATATAGTAAGCCACCTCCATTCACCTAATCCTCCTTTTAATTAAAAATGGATTTTCCAGGAAAAAAAAAAAAGGCCCTTATATTTGTCACACTTAAGTGCCTGCTTAGGGAAGGTATTGTGAAAAGTATTAGAAATCTTGAGATCAGTATCTATTTTATGATCAGAAAAAATACTCTTTTGTACATTTCTGACAGTTACGCAAAAGATCGTTCAAGCAAGCTAATCACAGCATTGTAAATAGAGGGCAGTTGTTTGCAATGGGTTTTTGCTTAAGTAAGAGTGATTTTTAAAATATTCTGTGGTTCTCATCTAGCGTGGTTGTTGAGAGGATTTCAAAATCAGTGGTATAGTTTATAGTGCTGAAGCGTCTGTTTTTAATGTATATATGATAACTTGCAATTGGGCTGCCTCTCCCCTCCCCCTTTACCTTCAGTCTGTGAGAGCATGACCAGAGGTCAAGGGAATCTTTTCCAGTGGGTTATGTACATAAAAACACATCGACATTTGGACATTTCAGATTGTGTAGATACAATCTGTACTGCTCTTGGAATCCTTTGTCTTTAGAAGCCAAATTAAGAAAAAGAAGAGAAAGAAAGAAGGAAGAAAACTTTACAGGATGTGCTGATTTGGAAGTAGTAACTATTTGTTTCAGCCCCCGCCCCCTTCTCTTTTCCTGGTTTGGAAAAAGCTTAGTGTTTGGAGTTTGCAATTTGTTCTTATTTAGACTTTCCAAATTGCCCTTTTTCAATATATTTTACCATGCTGTGGTTTAATCTTAAAATTGGGGGTGGGGGCTGGTGAAGGAGGTTAAAGAAAAGAGATCATTTTGTAAAGTCTATTAAACTTTGATAGTCAGTTCTAGTCAATACATGCAGACCAGAAAAATCTGTCTGATTTGTGCATTTGAGCAGAGTTCTCCATCAGACCCTCATCTCCTTTCTATATGTATGTGTGTGTGTGTGTGTGTGTGTGTATACATACATACATATATATGTATGTATTCTTATTGCACAGTATCTCTGACCTTTAGATGGAGGTTATGTTGGTTGTTTATTTTCTCCTCTTGCAAGTGCTATCCATGTGAGTGTGTGAAGTTTTTCTAATAAGTAAAACACAGGCCCTTTTCCTCGTTTGTTTTGTGTTAGTTTATTGTAAACAGTCATTTGTTGTAAATTATTATTGGTATTAAATTATAATTTATTATTTTCAAAGCAAAAGACAGTCCCTGTTTTATTATGCTTTAAGCATGTGTTCTAGATGTTGAAAAAATCTCTTTAAGTTTCAGCAGTAAGCTTGGGGTCTTTAAGGTAGAAAAACAGGACTCAAAAATTTTCAACCGGTTAAAACAAAACCCCTTGTATACGTTTAGAGTGGCCGGAGGAGGATCTGTTTAGAGTCTTGAGTTCGGTTTAAGTTTATTGCATTTAAAGAAAGTTTTTCTTTTCACGCTGAGTTAGAACAAAAGATCTTTGCTGCGACTGAATTGGACAAAAGACGAGGGCTGGGACCCAGCGAATGCGTTCTGTGTGAAATTGACGAGATCTTTAAAAAAGCTGCTAAACATGGCGACTCTTTCCCTTTAAGTGTCTCTTTTTCCTTGCTGGCTTTTTTTTTTTTTCCTTCCTCCATCTGATCTGAGCTCGCTTTATTTCTTTTCCCAACGCCGCTCCCCCTCCTCCTCTTGGCGCTCGGGGGTGTGAGAGAACCCAGTTAGACGCGAAATGCAACAATAGTCCAAGGAGAGAGAGAGGGGCGATCGCTCCTTCTTGCCACTTTCAAACAAACCTGGGGAAAAACTGAGCAGGGGGGGCATTCTAGCCTGTTCGCTCGGCTCGCGGTGGCCCTGCCTTGGTCTTTCACGATTCGCGTTCTGTGGGTCGCCAGAGGCTGGGGCTGAAAGTTAGCGGGCGACGTCCGGGGCTGGTTCCGCGGAGACGGCTGGGTTAGCATCCGGCCGGCTGCAGGGCTGGGGGCCCGGAGTTGGCAGCAGCTGCGGGAAAAGTGCCGGCCCCCCAGCCCCCGCCCCCACTTAACGTGCGGCAGAATTTCGCCAGCGCCCGGGGAAAGTCCGGGGTGCCGGGCGCGCGGAGCTGCACTCCTGGGATGTGCATTAAGCGGCGACAGGCAGGGGGCGGGGGCGGGGGCGGGGGGCGGTCAGGGAGAGCTCGAGCGTGTGAAACTCTGCCTTGAAGCTCGCTTTTGACTTGGTCCTATGAGCTGAGCCAACATGGCGTCTCCCATTGCACCGCGAGCGCCGGGCTGCCAGGCACGGCAGGGCCGGGTAATAGAAAACACATTGGTTACTAAAAAGAAAAGAAAAAAAAAGGGGGGGGGATTGGGGGGCGGTAAAGACCATTCCTTCTGCAGGCAGAAAATCTTCTTTTAAACTCTTGCTGGCAAGTGAGTGAGGTCCTCGATTATTCTGTAATTAAAGCAACAGAATTCCTAGGGAAAATATTGGTAAAGCAGAACCCTCCCTCTCTTTTTTTTTTTTTTTTTTGCCTCTTCCACCCTTTATATTCGGGAGAGTTGATTTCATGTCTCCTCTTTCTCCAGGAACCAAACTAGAAAAATAAACTCTGTATCTACAAATGATCTTAAATATTTGAATGGTATAGGGGGAGGGGGAGAAGCCAGTATTTACAGATCTCCGTCCTTTCTCGAGCTCATTAATGCAAGGGCTGCGCCCGGGTTTGCGCGGGCCGGAGCCCAGCTAGGGGGTGGGGGTGGGCTGCGAACCCCGCCGGACGTGGGCAGAACTTGCTGCTTGCATGTCAAAGTTATAGGAAAGGTGGGTTTCCAGGCAGAGGTTTAACTAGAGAGTGATAGCGAATAGAAGTCGGGGGCTGATTCCGGGAGGGTGGTCTCAGGCCCAGGACATGCGTGAGCCCGCGTGGACTGCGCCTTTGGCAGGGGAGCGTCTGTACCGGAGAATCCTCTTTGTCAAATAGGTCTGTAAACGGTCAAGGGCGGCAGTGGGACAGACCTGACCTTCCAGAGACCAGTCTTCAGAGGTAGTAGATTGAGGCCGAGCCCCGCTCTCGGCCAAAGAGGGAATTGCCCCTTACTACCAATTCCAGACCTACCCGGGCCTGAAAGGACCCAATCTCTCAGCCGCCTGGGAGGGGAGCAAGGTACTCTCTGAATTCCAGGCCTCGTCAAGATTTATTGAAGTTGGGTTTAAAAAACGTGCTTCAGATGATTTTTTCCCATTTTCTCAGATTTCAAAGGCTCCCTGCAGTGCGGCTGCCTAATTAATGGTGAAATTCAACTAAATCTAATTATGCAGTAATTTTAAAGCAGTTAGTGCTGGGCGTTGGTTTGTAATAGGACCCCAGTTTTTTAAAGTTTGCTTACTGCGTTGATTTAGGGGAAAGCTATCTTTTGTATGGTAAAGCACGATGGGGAAATAGTTTTTCTGCATGAACTGGAGGATTGAGAACCCGTTCATTACCCCACCTCCTATTCTATCTCCTTTGCCTCCTCTCTCTCTTTTCTGTCCCAAGCTCCTATTAAAAACTGGGCGAGGTGCTCACCCAACAAGGAGACCTGATCAAAGAGGAAAGGGAGAATCCTTCATATGGTGACACAAAGGGCTTGGTAATATGTCCTCCTGGATACATCTGTAAATACCCAAAAAAACGAGGAAGATACTCTCATCTCTAATAGAGAAGCGATTTCCTCTCCTTAACATCCATTGTCATTAAGGTGTAAAGCTGATTCTCGGAGTTATAAATCTTATCGTCCTTCTGATAACACACTTGTAATAAGTTAGCGTCCCATTCCAAGTGAATTGTAAAACTGCCTCATTTCATATGGCATCTGTGTCATTAAAACTTTTTTTTTTTCTCCCCTTGGCGTCTTGCAGGTCTGGCCTTTAGGCTAGCGCTGAGGTTCCTGCCTGTTGGGCCTGTAGGGTAGGGCCGATGGGAAGAAAGGTGTGAGAGATGAGCTGCCTAGTTTAGCCTCTGGATCTTAGACTGGGGCCAGAGACCCCCAGGCAGATAGGGCCTAGGGGGGCGGTATCCCCCTTCTTCAATTCCCCCCAGTGGCCCCCTTGAAATGACGTTCCTTGAAAGAAACATGCTTGTGATTAGCTAAGCAAACACATCTGCTTTCGGAGTTGGGCCTTCGTTAATTAGCTGAACAAAGGGCCGTTTTGCTTTTTACCTTTTGCTGGGGGAGAGTGTGTTATTTCAGGAGTGTCGCGGGCCCTCCTCTTTTCAATTGCAGCCACGACGTTAATTTTATTGGGATTACTGATGGGAAATGAGGTGGCGCAGGCTTCCGAGAGGAAAAGCTTGATCATTACCCCCTTTGGAACTATATTTTTCCACCCAACCTCCTGCTCGCGAGGAGGTGGTGGGGGTGAACTGCGCAGCAAGTTCGGAGCAATTGGAATCAGGCTCGCGGTACGCTGATCTCGGGTGACAGAGCGTGTGTTGAAGCTGAACTCTATAATTTGCGCTTCTGTTCCTTTATTAGGCCTGGACAACGAACTAATGAGCTTTGGCCCAGTACAATGTCACTTGTATTTATTTTCTTATGGCAACTTTGAGATAGCGGAAGTGTTCCTTACCAAGAGCCAGGGAGGGCCCGGAGTCCAGCCGGCTACTGTCGGAGCCTGGGTGGGTGGCTGCATCCCAGGGGAGACAGGGCTAGTATAGAGCCCGCACAGAGCTGGCAAAGCCAGGGGATTGGGGCTCTCAGGGAGGCCCAGTCAGCCCTCAGGCCCAGCTTCCAAAGCATAAGGTCGAAGGGCATGGGACAAGTACAGAAAAAGTTCCCAGGCCAGATAGTCGCAAAGATGGCCTGGTTCTGTCCTTGCGCCAGGCAGAGAATGGATCCTCTAGCAGAGTTTGCCAGGCCAATGACCCTTCAGACTTAGCGAGAGTTCCCTACCCCATGGCCTGAGTGTTTGCCTAATGCTGCAGGAGGTCTGGCCTAGCTCCGTGGCTAGGGGGGTACCGTGAGGTAGAGAAAATGCTTTAAATGGGACCGCGAAGGAAGTGCGGGGTCTCCCTTCCATCATCTTCCTAGTTTGCTCCAAAAAAGTCGCAGTTGGAAAGACCTGATGTAAAGAGGAGTGGGGGTTGGGGACAGAAAGGGTCAGCGGAGGCTGTGCTGTCTGCCTTTTGCTTTGGCAGAAAGAATACAAGCCCCCTCCCCCCGCCGGATTTGAGGGAGGCAAAGGAAGGGAAACCCTGGAACTGAGAGGGGAATGGGTACTTTTCTCCACAGCCAGACTTCCCAGCTCTCGCCTTGCTCCCCACCAGGCAGCCCTTGCTAATAACGCCCAGGCTCTGTGCCCCAGCCCGCCCCATCTCTCCTCCTTTCATCCCTCTGCCTTACCACCTCCTCCCCATCTCTTCCTTCCTTCCTGCAAATGGGTGTTAACGTGGGTCTTTATGTTCTGTCTATAACTAGGATGTAATCACGCGCCCCATGCCTCTCTCTAAAAGCATTTAATAAATGTCTATTAAAGCGCTACAAATGTAAGATGAATTTAGTGGCGCGGCTGCCTCCCTGAATCCGAACAGTAATGATGGATTTATCAACGGGGATTCGCCTTCAGCACAGCGAGGGAGGTTTACTCAGCAAATATGTCGGCGAGCACCCACCCAAATACAATCATTTGACCTCTTGCAGGCGCTAGCCTCGGCGTCCTTTCCCGACACTGGGCCATCGGCCGGCCAGGAGGACCAAAGGGGAAGTCTCGTTTATCTCTTGGCTTCTCACCCAACCTTTGCCTCCTCTCGGCCAGTGATTTTCATCTCTCCAAGGGTGTGAGGGACCTAACCTTTGGTTTGGAGTTGGGGAGTGGGTGGTTGCGTCCCAGAGACATGGTTAAATGTAGACTGCCTTGGCTTTACCCGGAGACATAACTGGGCGCCCTCATGCCCCTCTTGTTTTTGAAGAGTTATTGATTGTTACTGAGTCTTCAAGAGGGCGCTTGAGTCATGGCTTTAACCAAATCTTAAGGCCTGAATTCCTCAATAGGCTGTGGCCAGCCTTCAGCACTCTTCTAAGGAAGACACCTCTAGGACAGAGGTGTCTTGTCTCCTGCCTTCAGAGAGGCTGGGTGTGCCCAGAGCTGGTGCCTTTCATGCCAGACCTTCTTGGGCTCCCTGTACTTCACCACGCCAAAGCAGAGGCAGCTTTTATCAGAGACTGGGGAGCAACCTCCAAGATGGGAGCATACCTTTCAAATCTTTTCCACTCAGCTGAGTTGGCTTCTCCCCCAACTACCCCTGCCGAGCCCACCCGGTCATTTTAAAGTTCTTCTGGCTGTGGATTTTTCAGAATTTAGTTTTGGACTGTGATCGTTAACTCGCACAGCCCATTGACCACCATCGCTTTCTTTTTGTCTTTTATCTTTCTCTTTTTTCGAGGGGGAGTAAAGTGCTGGCCTGTTCCATCAAGCCCGGTTCGCATTTGCTTTGGCCTCTGATTTCTCTTTCTTCTTTGGAAATTTCATTGAGATGTCTCTGTACTTCGCTTGTCAGTTATCTTTGTTCCTTTTAAATAAAGGGCTTTTAAATGGACTTATTGCTCCCAGCGTGGGTTCCTCTCTCTAAATGTTAGAAAATTGTGCCATCTACCCGCTATGTTGAGTACTGTCACACTCAGAGACCTCGGGGACCTCCGGGCCGGCTTCAATGCTGCAATGTCAGGGGCCGCGGGCAGAAGGAGGAGGGGGCAGCTCACGTGGATTTTTACAGATCTCCGCCTGCAGCCGGCCCGGCGTGGCCACGACAGGGCACGGCCCGGACGCGCGCAGCCGCCAGCTTGATGGCAGGCGCGAACTTGGCTGTAGTGGTTGATCCCGGACCAAATCACAGGCGTATCAGGGACTCTCTTTCCTTCTCCAAGATGCCTTTGGCAGAGGGGGCGCCGCGGCTAGTTTTGGAAGCATACGGCTGCTGGTGGTCAGGGATAACTGAGGAGTGTGTGTGTGTGTGTGTGTGTGTGTGTGTGTGTGTGAGAGAGAGAGAGAGA
>NW_026000196.1:13944996-14025469 GCF_001458135.2 Marmota marmota marmota
AGAGAGAGAGAGAGAGAGAGAGAGAGAGAGAATGTGTGTGTGTGCTTTACGCGGGGGGGGGGGGGGCGGTTATCTGCGAGCGGCCCAGGACTATTTCGCTGCGCTTCTTAGTAGTGCTCTCTCTGAGTCTCCAGCCCCCTGTCACTCCTAGGGGAAGCTGGGTTGAGGCTGGCCGAGAGTGACCGCCGCAGAGTTGCTTCGCCGGCTCTTGGACGGAGAGAGCTTGGCTAGGCAATTCGGCTGCAACTTGCAGATCCGTTTTCTCTGGTGGAAGTATCTGGTGTCGTTTTGAAGGACAGAATTTCTTTCCTTAAGGGGAAATGTGGTTTAGATGGACTGCATTTGAACAAGTCAGGTGTCTGACGTGGGGTCTTCTCACCACGACCCCTCCTTTGCAATACACCTACCCGAAACCACAGGTTCTTTTGAATGAGTTAAAATGGATTAACAGTTTAGATTTTATTATGTGGCTACCCCTCTCAGATGTTTTTTTTTTTTTAACCCATTAGGAGTATTAGCTAAGATTTCCAAGTGTCAGTTGAGTATTTATGCTTGTGGGGGGAAAAATCTTCGATACGGTTTATGACTTTTATTACATGCTTCACACTGTTCGAGAAATGGAGTTTTAAGCAACATACAATTAAATCTATATTGCTCTTTGGAGAAGGGCCAAGGAACTCAGCAATCAATTAGTTTAGATATTTTGATACTTGTTGCTAAAATCAAAGAATAAAACTACAACCCACAGGTGTAACTGTTTCCCCCATTTTTTTCTTAAGGTTATGTAGCTGACACATAACTAATGGAAGTTGTTCCTCCTCTCAATTTTACCTCCCTGATTGTTCGCTACAAATCTGTTTCTAAATATCAGACTTTTCTTTCCCTTTTCTTTTTCACTGCAGTTTCTCATCTGCTTTTATATACCTGACTTAGAATTTTAAAATAAATTAAAAACTATTAAATTCATCAAAATGTATTTTCATTTACCACTCTCTTCCTCCTCCCCATGCCTGACATCATGAAGAGAAACCATATTGTTTAATAACCACAATAATAGTGGTTTCCAGAAAAAGACAAAATTGTATTCTTTATAACTACAACAGAAAGGGAATTCTTCCCTTCCCCCACACTCCTGTTTGTAAATAAGCAGTTTAGGGAATAATCTCCTGGATTGAACAAAAATTGCTTCTTCCATCATAGGAAATTGAAAATTCCACTATTCCCACTTCCCTGAACCTCTCTGGGTCAGTCCCCTTGGCTGACCTGTCTGCATGCCTTTGGCCCAGGTACAGGACCTTGGTGAGCATATCAAGACCTGAGTGCCTCCCAGCAAAGACAGGGGGGGGGGTACTGCCCACCTGTGTGGCTGAGGAGGCAGGGCTGATAGCAAGTTCCAAAGAGGGGCAGCTAATTTATTCTTATTTTCCCTCACCATCTTCTGCCTACTGCTCCCGAGGCTCCTGAAAGGAGGGGGGAGGGGTCTGGGTCTGCTCATTCAAACACCCCACCCCTATTTTCTTCTCTGTCAGCCAGGCTCGGTCAGCCTCATCACTAATTAAAAAGCCCTGTGGCTTTGGGACTAAGCAGGTCGGTGGTTGAACTGTCATCTCCACTAGGATGAGAAGTGTGGAACAACCCTTCTCCCAAAAAGGATCCTAACCAAGTGAAGTGATTGGTTGGAGTGCCATTAATTTTCCTCCCAAAGCTTTCCTGTACCTCCCAGAGAAAGAGGGCTCCTAGAGAGGAAGGGGCCTTTGCCTCACCCAGTGTGGTGGCCAGAGTCAGTCATAGCCTCCCCACCATGGACACCCGCAGTTGTGCCTATCCATATGCTGCTGCCCTAATTGTGAGGAAGGTCTGGGAAACATTTTCTCTGCACTAATTTTATATTTCCCCTTTCCCTCTTCCAACATTAAACATAATTTTGTGCTGTCATTGTCACTAAGATTGCGGTTTGCTGATGTCTCTACTTGGAAACACGACCCCTTAGCCTTTTACCCAGAGTACTCTCCTGCTTCGCAGATTCCCTTTCTCCATCCGGGACTTCAAGGTTTCCAGTCAAAATGCTGACACAGAGAGATGGGTCCCTACCAGAACCCTACAATCACCCAAACCCCCTTTCCCTATGACAGAAATGGCAAATATGTTTTTGATGTGTGTTTGGTTGTTGGCTTGTTTGTTTATTAAAGTTGTATGTCTGAGTGTACACATGCAGGGAACCACTTTAAAGAATTTCCCTTTGAATGTATTTTTTTTTTTGCTTGTTGTTTTTGTGTCTTCTTCTGGTCTCTACCCCACCCTACCCCACATACCCATTGCAATAGTCCTCTGGCCCAGTGGCCATGTTCTTGAAGATAAAATCCATTTATACCTTGTGTGGCCTCACTAAATCCCAGTTTTCCAAGCCCTTGGTGAAAGATTGGAGGAGGAGAGATGAAGATATTTCTTATTTCCCAGGCCCTGCACTTCCCTTCCATTAATGTGCCAGTTGGAGTCTGTCTCTGGGTGAGAACAAATGTCCCCACATTTACAGGTTTTCTCTCCATACCTGTTTGTGGCTCTGGTTGCTTTTTGTTTCTCTTTTCTTTGGAAGAAGCTGCTGCCTATGTACCACAACCGTAGCATGGAGCTTGTTTGCATCAAGGCTAGTGGGTTTCAAGGCGATTATCTCATTTCTCTGGTGCAGAGAGAAGCTGCTGGCAGCCCCGGGTCAGACATTCAGTGGAGAGCCCATGTCACAGACCCAACCCGAAGGTTAATTTTCCCTCATTAGCATCTCCATAGTCTGCTCCTTGCACTGGATCTCTGGTCCTGGCTGTTGTTTTCTCCCAACACTCCTCGCCCCTCTTTCGCTGTCCCAGGCATATTCTCCCCCCACTCCCCACACACTCCCATCCCCTCATCAAAACCTTCCATTCTGTCAGGTATCTATTGGACCCATAGGCTCTCGTCACTGCAAACCATTTCATCAATTTCTTACCAATTTGCCTATTTTTATTTAGAGGCCCTTGCCCCTGTCCATTTTTCTTTCTCTCCTTCCATGTGCCTCATTTACAAATGTATTCTGCTTTATCTGAATTAGTTCACTTCTCCCTTTTTGCTCGATCCCTCTTCTCACTGTTCTTTCAAAGGCTGCTGTAAAAGCCAAAGATACAAAATGAAAAAGTCCAAGGGATGGGGGACAGACAATCTCAGCCACCTAGAAAGACACTGGACATTTGTAATGATAGAATAAATGATAAAGAAAGAATTTCATTTGTGGCTTAAGTGAGCAAGTGTGTTTGTGTATCTATATCTGCACATTTTAAGGATTTCTTTGAAACTGCTTTTGTGCTGACTCCACAGAGGCATTTACCGAAGCTAGTCACGGTGTAGGAACTTTGAGTTAACCTCTTATATCAAACAAATCTTTTCATTTAGAGACCAATAAATCTCAATCTCTAGCTACCTTTTGTCGACCCAGTCTGGGCTCAGTGAGACAAAACTGGGGCTTATAATAATGACCAGATAAAGTTTACCAAAGTTAGGTTTTTCCTCTCCTTCATCTTATTTTTTTTTAAACAACCTGAAAAAAATTCTCATCTGACAAATAAAAGTTCCGTGAAATAGTAGTCCTCCCTCAGTGAGCAGAATATTGGAAGTTTCTTTGGATTTTCACAGCAAGCAAATGAATTAGATGGCTTTCCAAACTCAGATGCTGAAATGATTTATAGTTTTTCAACAAGTCATTATTTTGGTATGCAGTTTAGGTGAGGCTGAAACAATCTAATAATCAATGTAAGACGGGTGTGTGTGGTGAGGGGATTGTCTATAACCAAGGGAGTTGACACCAGAAACATGAAAGCCAGTCTGGTCTCCAGGGATGGAATTTGGGAAAGAGCCTGCACACGTCTGCTCCGGGACTCTAAAGAAATACATTGTTAACAACAACAAAACAGACAATGCCCTGAGCTCTGCCTGGATTCAGAGCTGAGCTACTCTTGAGATATTTTAGCAGCACTGTTCATTTTGATGGGGTTTCTGGGCCATTTGAAATTCAACCTTTAGCCAGCTTGCTCATGGCATATGGTTACAGAATTCATTTTCTGATTTACTACCCCTCCTCCTGCATTTTTCTTTATTTCCTGGTGGCCTCCCATGAGGTTAATCTTTTTTTCCCCTTTCTTTTATATTTTCCAGTTTTGTTCTCCCTACAAACAACTCAATGTTTTTCCTGTTTCTACTGATCACTCATTTGCTTCCTTTCTCTTTTTCCTTCCTTAAGAGACAGAGGAAAATGAAAAGAATAGAAGGGGGATTTCCAAATGGTTCCTCTGTAAGTGTTATTAATTAATGTTACAAGGCAGACAATTCTTAACTAATAACAAAGTTGTAAATTACCACTGACTTTCAGATATTTCTCATTTGTCAGCTCTGATTAATTTGATTAATATTCCAGTCTTTGTAATAATTTCAGCTGCACTTACAATCAGCTCTACTCCAGATACCAAGAGCAGACTCTCACCCCTGCATGGAATTCTGTTCCCAGGTTTTCCTCTTTAAGTGAAGTTTTGCTTTCTATTCTGAGGTGCATGGCTTTGACAGGGAAGCTGGGAGACTGCCACAGGCTGTTCACAGTTTCAGGGTTACAGTGGACTGGCACAGCTTCCTGTGTTTAGTGATTTATATGTAATTTTTAAAACTTCATTGAGCGGCCTAAGTCCTTTCAGTAAAGAACAAACATTTGTTAGAATCTTATCAACATTTTTAAAAGTCCATATTCAAGGCTGAAGGAATAAGACTTTAAAGGATCCCCAAGTCCAGGAAACTCATCAGACTCAAGCCCTGTTTCTCCTTATCCTGTAAGGAGGTGGGGGGGGGGGAGCTGACCTGCTCTCTGCTCAGACCCATCCTAAGTCAGTACTACTTGGGAGGGAAAAAAACCAAACCAAAACAAAAAACGGTGTGTCTGTTGGGGGCAGGGCCAAAAGGGGCTAGAGAGAGATATCAGAAAGACCCCATCTTTTGGGAAGGGGAGTATTTCTACTGCATTTCACCATCATATCCAGAATGCAATTTTTGAAGCTATCAATACCCGCTGCCTCCAATACCCCTAGAGTTTTAATCTTAATTATATTATTAAGTGAAGTACTGTGCTGTCAGGACGTTGAACATGATTTATGACGTCTGCCTATTAAAGGATCGATTGTGAATATCGCTACTATCATCTATCAATATTCTCAACTCGGGGGTATTTCTCCCACCACTGTTGTTATTTGTGATACGTAAATCTCAGGTTGCAGGAAAAAACTATTTTTTCTTTGCAGAACTGGCTTTCCAGGTGCAGCAGCAATAAGTTTAGGAAACTGGGAGCCTCAGCGAGTTTCTACCGCATCTCACACCCCAGAGAGAGTTTAAAGATTTTTTTTTTTAAATGTTAAAACCAGTGAGTTCTCCCTGAGGTCTAGCAGAGGAAGGAAAGACAGAGACTTTTTCAGGGAAAGGAGGAACGTCTGCAGGTCGATATCAGGGGCCAGCGTTTCCTAGCTGCCAGGTGATTTGCAATGAGATGAGAAAGAATAAACCCAGAAACAATGTGGCCCTTTACAGGAGGATGATGACTGGCTGGGTTCTGGCGAAAAGTGCTGGGGGCTCGAGTGTATATTTCTTGATCAGATCGTGTATATTTCTTGATCAGATCGTGTCTATGCCCAATTTCCGCGTCCAATTTCGGCGATCAATAAAAATTTTGTGCTTTGAGCCATCCCTACATCTACGCTTCCACCTGCTGGTGCCTCCTCTGCATAGGTGGAGGCGGGTGGGAAAGGCGCAGCGGGTAGGCCTGGAGGAACCCCAGCGCAGAGGCCTTTTGTCTCCAGAGAGCAGCAACTGTTTTTGCCACTCTCGCCGGGCACAGCACCCGGTTACCAGCGAGTCTCAGGCTCCTGATTTAGGGGAATGGGAAAGACAGGCAGAGAATAGAGCAAAACTCCCATTCTGTTGGCCTGGGAAGGGAGGCTACAATACCCAGCAGGATGGAGCCTCGAGTGCGGCGAGAGGGGATCTGAGCTGCGCGTTGCCGGTGCCCTAGACTCGCACCAGGCGGCGAACGCCTGAGGTTCCCTCCATGGCTAGTGAGGCGCCAGAGTCAGTCAAGCGCCCCCTGGCACCCGAGGGAGGCCAACCTCGTTTGAAACCGTGTAGCCGCGACCTGGGCGGGAGTAGGCGTAGGACGCAGAGCCCAGGACCTGCCTGTGGACCTAACCTCCGGGAGTAGAGCGGGAGGCTACCCACCTGCCCAGGTCTGACCTCAGCGGCCCTCACAGCCCAATCCTCCTCTCAGGATTCCAGCGCGAAGAAGAACCAACACGAATAGAACTCTTTGGCTTTCCTTTCCCAGACCAGAAGCTTGGGGCCACGCAGGACAGACCAGCTATGGAGACACACCGAGGTCAGGTGGGGAGGTCCCTTCTGCAAGGCTGATGGATGATTACAGCACCCTGCCGCCCCAGGTCCTGGAGTGCACTGAGGATCAGAAACTTTGACCTCCATCCGTGCAATTCCACTTACCTGGCTGCTTGCCTGCTTTGGTCGGGTCACACAAGCTTTGAAAACTACCCTTGCCTATGATGGTTTATCCTTAGGTTTGGATACTCTGAGGAATATGAACACAGTGACTAGCATGTAGTAAGCACTCAATAAACATTAGCTGTCATTTTTTACAATTATTAGGTACATCTTTTCCCTCTAAGAGCACCCTCCCAACCCCAGAATCATCTATCCCAGACCAAACACTGCCTAACTATGATCATGAAACAGCCCTCAAACTAGTACCAGGGGCCCATCAGCTGCCTCTGCCAGCTCTGAGCGCTGCCCCCCTCACCCCCGGCACTGTGGAGTGGTCCATCCATGACATGCTGGGAAAAACCCCAGCCCCTACAGTTCCTCCCTGAAGGTGTTTGTCCAGACCTGGGTCACCAGAGCAGAAGACACAGAGGTCTTTTATGTGCCCTGTACAAGTCAGCATCAGATGAGGGGAATTTTAATTAAATAAGAAGCCCCTGGGAAGAGGGATGATGGTTCATCAGTTTTGTTGTTTTTGTTGTTTTTTAAGGGAGGAATCCTTCAGTGAGATATATTTATGGTTGTGAAAGATGGGGATACTCAAGAGCAGGCTGAGGCAGGAGAAGCAATAGAGACTAAAGCATGGAATGACCCATTTTTCTTCCAGGAACATTTCTTTAGGTAAGCCTTTAATCAGCCTCTGGTGCGGGTTGTGGGGGAGTTGAGGGACATAACAAATTCATCAACAATATAACCGGATGTTTTGGGCCGTAATAAATAAATAAATCTAACTCTACTTTCTGATTTTTTTATTACCAACAATACTAGTCGTAATGTTATTATTTTGCAAACGATATTTCAGCCCATGGAGCAGCTACAGGAGCCATTCCCAGGACGAGGGTCACCTGCTGTCACCCTACTCTCCATTTCCCTCTCTACAACTCTCCTGCAACCTGACGGATGTTCTTGGGCCTGAGCCCGTTTAAAAACGACAAATGTCTAGTTAATACAGACTATCCATTCGCTCTTTATTTCTAACCATTTTTGGGTGCGAAGGACCCTGAAGCAGGTCTAACAGCACAGCGTGCCTTGTACGGTAATCGCCAAAACGTTGGCCTAATTTGCAGTTAGAAGATCTGGAGGGAGGGAGTCAGGAAGAAACCGGTGGCCTAAGGAGCTAGATTTAAGCTTTGGAAGGATCGGAAATTAGGGGACTGGAAGAAGGATGTGATTCATATTATTCTCCCCCTCCCACACAGGATCATGTGTCTCCTCACTGGGCCTTTGGGGACGCGGCCCTTAGCTCTCCACAGCCTGTATCCCTGTGTTTTGCTTCTTGGATCCACACCATTGAGCGCCTGGGGCGCCCTTCTCAATGCGCTCAGACCCCACGCCCTCCGCCTGGCTTCTCCCAGGCCCCGGGAGGAGGCGCTGGTGCCCGGGTCGGGTCGGCCTCTGGTCCCTCCCAGGCGGCGCCTGGTGCTCGCATTCACAATGCCCCGCTTTGGGAGGAGGACGNGGTTCTGCGGCCCGGCCGGGAGCGAGCTCCGCGCGGCCGGGAGGGAGCCAAGGGCTCCCCAGGTTCAAAGGGCCGCAGCCCTGAGGGAATGCCCTCTTCGTTGTGTCCCGGGGTACAGAAGCGGACTGCAGGGCGGTGGGACCGGCCTAGGTCACGGTAGGAACCGCGAAACCTCACTCTTCCCTGAGTAGCTGGTCCCTGGGGAGGGTACGGGGGAGTTCTGAGTCCGGAGGGACATTTTCTCCCAAATCGGGCAGAGGCCGAGCCTGGCGCTGGCTTGCTTCGGGGCTCCACCGCGGCCCCAACGGTCCCCCTGGGTCTCCACCAGGTAGCCATAGGCATTGGTACATTTGTGTGCACTACTACCGGCGCTAGCCTTGAGCTTCTGCTTACCCTTTGGGGATTACCAGTCCCCCACCTGCCTCCAAAAGGCCTTAGTTCCTAGTGAAGTCTTTAACCTAATATTAAGCGTTTTCTAAAGTTTGCTTCTTTCTAAAAGAGAGTTCTTCACTTAACCGGTTGTAAACATAATTACTAGTTATTAACATGCAAAAACCATTTTTAGTATTTAAAAGGATAATGGTTTCTTCCTAGCTCACCCTTAAGCACGGGGAGAACCTTGAAATCTGGAAATATCTTGATATAGAATATTAGACCCAATTATGTGGTGATTTCCCTGTTCTCTAAAGCAATTCTCTCTCCTCCCTTCCTCTGTCTCTTATTCTTTCTTTTTCCTTCTCCCTGTCTCAGTCTCACTCTAATCCAGGAGTCATTAGCAACACCCTCTGGCTACATGTTTTGCATCAGTGAAACATTGTGACATAGTTGTAATACAAACTCTGCCGTCTTGCACTGCATCTTGTGGTAGGAAGTGTAATAGCAATAAAAATCATTTTTCATCTCCAGGCATTATTCAGTGTGTGTGTGTGTGTGTGGGGGGGGGTACAGAAGAACTGAATGTGAGGAAAAAATAAAAAGGAAGGGGTAAAGGAAGAAGGAGAGTGGGGGAGGGGAGAGTTAAACATCTTTCAATTTAGAACCCTTCTTCTCCAAACTGTGAGCATGTAGATTCAAGCATATCATTTTCTATGATCTCCTCTCCAATGCTTTTATCCCTTCTCTTCACTGCCATCCCTCAGAGGGCCTCAGGACCCTTCTCTGGAATTGTCTCTAAGCCCCCTGGGTCTCTCAACAGCTATGTTCCTCCCAGGTTAGCACCCTCTCCCAGAAAGCCCCAGAACTTCCAGGGCTCTGGCCACCCCTTTCTCAGTGGGCTGGCATGAGGGATGTGCCTCCAAGTTCTGCTAGAAAATTGGGGCCTCTCTTGTGTGGTCTCTCAGGAATCTTTCCTAGCTTGATGGAAAAGGGACAAGCCAGCCAGAAAGCTAACCTGGCTATTTTCCTGGTTGCAGCACTGTAATTTCTGAGTGGGAACTCTGAGAGCCCTCTAATCTGCAATGAGGAGCGCTGGCTGGTTATAGGGAGAAAGGGCACTCACTCCATGCCCTGCCTGGCCCTTGGGGGCACATCCTGCCAA
The DNA here is from genome assembly GCF_001458135.2 of Marmota marmota marmota. Classification (NCBI taxonomy): domain Eukaryota; kingdom Metazoa; phylum Chordata; class Mammalia; order Rodentia; family Sciuridae; genus Marmota; species Marmota marmota. Next base: position 13,954,596 of record NW_026000196.1, read on the forward strand.
CACAGGGGTATAAAGTCTCAAGAAATTGTCCCCACCTTAAGTTTGCTCAGGCAGAAAAATAAAGGGACTTATGCAACAGTACGTACACAGCACTTCCATACCAGAGTCCCTAGGGCAGCTAGCATTTCATATGTAGAATCCATTAAACACCTTTTAAAAAGATTAAGTTGTAATCAAAATTATAACAGATAAAGTTCTGTACCTTTCCAAAACAAACAAACAAACAAACAAACAAAACCCCCATAAGTTCTCACTGGACTTTAAGAGATGTTCTTTCAAAACTGTTTGGTATATGAAGTATATTTTTATTATATTACTCCTGTCTCTGGGATAGTGCACTTTTGAAAGTAAATTGAAACAAAGACTCATGAAACCATTTAAGTGAATTAAATTTTCTGTGTTTTATAGTCCTGTGGAGGTACTTAAGAGTGGGGCAAACATCTTTAGTTACCAAGGGGGAAAATAGAGCCAAATGTCCAGTTTCATCTTGAAGAGAAACGCTGTGTAATTTGTAATTCTTGCCATTGCTACTTTCACTGGCTGATAGGTGGATACGTCAAGGACTGCATTTTATGGTTATTTTGTTAGTAAAGTCAAAAGTTGAGAAAAATAAGATACCAATGGGCTGGCGACTGGTATGGCAAAGCCTCTCTAATGCCCGACTGACCGGAATGAATGAATGGATTTCCGAGGAAATCATAATTGGTAGGGGATGACTTCATAGGCACTTGTCTCATGGGAGATATTTGCATCGGCCACCACTAAATGACCCGATACATGACAGCTCGAACTGGTAGCCTCCTAGAGAACACTTCTCGCTTATTTTATCCTTTCTAGGAAAGTAGCCTCACAGTTTGGGTGACTACCTTGAGTTTGATGAAAGTATACTTGTATATTTCTTCTTCTTCGGTTATTTTTCTTTCATTCCAATGTAGCCACTATATATGTATCGCTCACAGATAATGATTTTTAAGCAGTGGGTAGAAAGCCTGTGGGTTTCGGCTTCACTTAGGGTTTTTATTGCAGGAAAAAGTCCTAGTGACGTTCAAGTTTGGCTGCGGGAGGGGAGGAAGGGTTGGCCGCGTAATTCCAGTTTCCGAAGCGAGGTGGCGCTCCAGGGTACTGCAGCGCTCCCGGTTTTCCTCCACCGTGCGATTCTGCCGCTTTCCCGCAGTACCGCGGCCGCCACCGAGCAACTTGAACGCAGGGTTTCTAAAGCCTCGTCGTAGAGACCAGGAGTGCTCAGACCCGTTTAGGCCGAGAGGCCCTCAGGGCAAGAGAAGACACGAGGCTACTACCCAGAAAGGCTGATGGCGGCGGGGAACAAGGCAGGGCAGAGAACGCGGTATCTTCTGGGAGCCGCTGCTCTGGGGAAATTGCGAAGTTGGATCACCCCTCGGTACCCAACCCCCGCCGACAGCACCGTTGCGGCTATGGCTGAGGGCCCTCGGGGCCCGAATCAGCCTCCGCCTATCCCTGGGAGGTCGACCTGAAACACGCGGAGAGTGTCGCGCATCACCCAACCACTCTGACTCAGGGAACTTCACAATTTTTTCCTTTTTGTTTTTAATGGAAAATAAATAAAGGAAACAAAATCTGATGCGCACGGTCTTTGTCTCCCAAAATACGAAGCTCTCCTGATTTTCCCCTTTCCCTTCCCTTTCTTTTCTTCTATTTCTTTTTTTCTTCTTTTTCCTTTCCTTTTCTGTAATTTTCCTTCCCTTTTCTTTCGTTCTTTTTCTGTTTTCCCTTTCATTTACGGAAGCCGGTTTTGTGTGTGTGTGTGTGTGTGTGTGTGTGTGTGTGCACGCGCGCGCGCGCGTGTGTTTAAGAGAGAGAGAGAGAGAGAGAGAGAGAGAGAGAGAGAGAGAATTCTCAGTCTTAAAAAGCCAGCATTGAGTAAATGACAGAAAAATTGAGGAAGAAACTATTTTGATTTATTGAACGGATTTCACTCCATAGGATTTCGTTTCTACATAACTTCTGCCCTTCCTGGTGTCTGCCTCACAGCCCCTAATCAAAGATGACCTGGAGGAAAAGTCTCTCACTTTGCACTACTAATCTGTGGTTGTGGGGACCCTTTAAACCCATTTTTGAAACAATGATAGAAATAATAATAGTAATGATAATAGTAGTAGTTGTAATGAACAGTATTTCCATCTTGCCTGAATTTCCTCATGGTTTTGCAGCAAGGTTTGTCAGAACAGCAGCAATGCAAAATGGCTGGGTTGCTACTTTGGGATCTTCTTTTCAGCAGTGGTTCCATAAGAATCCCTGGATCCCTGAGCTGTCCCTCTTCCAGTGGGCTTGGGTATCAAGCATGGGCCCTCCTAGCTGTAGGGAAGTTTTTTCTTGACCTGTGCAGGTCTTGGGTCTCAGACTTGTAGACAGCTTCAGGCCTTTTAGCCAGTATTTCTGGCCATCTAACCTTCCCAGAAGTTTTGTAGCTTAACTGGAGGAATTTACAGCACAATATAGGATTCTATATAAACTCGGAGGGTCAGGTCATTAGGAATATTAATGTGTGATTAAGAATTATAAACATGATCTAAAAGTCTCTTTCTATTCATTTCTTCAAGTATTTATTTGAGCTAAGTGATGAAAAGTGACAGTTATGAAATAGACAGCTTTTAAAAGTAATGAAGGCAGATGAGGCTTTAACCTGTCGATTGCTATAAATCAACTTTGAAAAAGATGAATGAAGAATGTTATTTTGGCACCTAACTGCCAACATTTGCTGTACTGGCTGCTGGCCTTTGAATTGGCCTGCCAATGTCATAGGGGTAGTTTGAGTCTCTAGAGCATGGCCCTCTGGTGACTGGGAGGCCTGGGACTCTGCTACCAAAAGGGAGACATTTTCTGTTTAGATGTCAGCCACTGGTTGGGGCCACTGCAGTGTGTCGGAGCAGGGGACCTCAACCATGAGCACAGTTGAGAATTCAGAAGAGTGGTCACCCAGGAGACTGGAGTCATAATAGCTGTGCGCTTAGCCCAGCTCTACAGTCCTTGCTGAAGGGTCAGTTCCAGCATGATTCCCCGAATTATCTTACTAACTCCCTGGACTTGGTGGCAGCAGTGTTGCTAGGAATGGGGGTGGGGAGAAGACCAAATTTCTCCAGGCTCTGGGAGGGGGTATGAGGTTTTAGGTGACATTGAATGGCTTCCATCTTCCAGGGGAAAACTGTGAAAAGAGGGGATGGGGGCTGCAGAGAAATTGGGCAGGTGTCTTCAGGTCTTGGGGAAAAGGAGGGGAAGGGTCTGGATTCTGCATTTGTCCCAGTCAGAGGACCAAAAAATTACTTTTAAGAAAGATGATCTGATGTGATATTTTATAGTAAAATTTACACATATTCTTGGAGATCTCAGCTCTCCTTAACTGTCATTTCAGTCATAAAGCTTGTGGTGAGGAATGACTTCTATCCTTCTCACTTTCCAATGACTTCTATCCTTCTCACCCAAGCATTCTACCCCCAAACGTGTCATTCAGGATCTGCTTGTCCTAACGCTTCCTCCCAATGATCACCCATGCCCCTCCCTTGCATCTTGGAGAAATGCTGGCCACCAGCATTCTCTCCAAGAGGCGCGAGCCTGCTTGAGAGCCAGCAACAGGTTTTGCTGAGTGGCTTCTGCAGAGTTCTCTCCTCCTTCCCTCTCCATCCTCATTTCTGGGGTTAACTGGGGGAAAAGGCGTACTTCTCTTCCGCTCTCCCTTGGCCATCCATAGCAGTCCTTGGGTAAATGCCAGGTGGCTGCAGAGATGGGCCACACTCCCCTAGCTTTCAAATTCTTGGCTGAAAGCTCTGACTCAGAGGACCCTTTGGGGATGAGACCCAGGGGAAAGTACCAGTGAGAAAAGTGGAGAGGACCACGCCCTTTCTGGAGACGCTAGCCACCTTCTCGGCATGCTGAGCTTTTGACTCCTTTCAGCTCACCCTGTCCTGTGGTGCCTCCCGGCAGGCTGGGAGCCTAATAACAGACCTCTGGCAGCCCACCACTTCTGGTCGGAGTTCCCTTCTTTGGGGACCCGGAAGCGGGAAGGGCGGAGCCCAACCCTGGAAATTTGAGGCTCCAGCCCTGTCCGAGCCCGGCCCGCCTCAGGGTCAACAGGAGCTACAACCTGTGGGTTGCTGTCGACAACAGGCCTCTTGGCCACTGACTCCTACGCGCCTCACAGCAGCTGGGGTACCCCTCACCCCAGGCTGGAGCACAGAAGGTCCGGGGAGCCTTCTCAATCGGGCAGTGTGGTGGTGGTGCTGGCAGGAAACCGGCGACTTCCATTTTCCTGCCGGGCGGAGGGAAACTCCGGTGGCCGGTTGAAACTCCTCCTCCACTCCGCCCCGAGGCAGCCCGATCTCGGTTAGCGGCGCGTCTCCGCCCGCCCGAGCGTTTTCATAAATCAGGCCGCTGGCAGGCTGCTAATTAGCTTGGGCCGAAAAGAATGAGAACTCCATAGCGCACGGTGGGGTGGGGGTGGGGGCTCAGTAGGTGGGAGATCAGAATTTCCCTAGGACCATCCGGAGACTCCTTGGGGCACTTCAGCAACGACCGCCCAAGCCACAGCACATCACCTCCTCCCAGCCCTGGCCTTCTAGCAGGGTCGTCTAGATCACACGCCTCCCGCACTGCGCGTATCCCCACGTTCGACCCGGCCCGCCCACCCACGCGGAGGCCAGCTCTCCCACTAGTTGAGCAAGCCCAGCATTAATTAACTCCCCCTCTACCCCTTGCAATATCAGAAGACTTTCAAAACTCATCCCCAAGTGTTTTCCTCCTTAAGCCTAAAGTCTGCGCTTGAAAATAACCGCTAGAAAAAGAGGGTAGTTGGGTCTGGAAGAAGGGTCCGCCACCGCAGGGCTTTGGGACAACAGAAATTCCCCAATGATAGTGTGGGGTATGATGTGGGATGCTATAACCCTATCCCTCCTCCCCCAATGAAAAAGCAAGGCGGTCAGTAAACATTAGAAATAACATTAAAGTTGGATTATTGATTTTCATAAAAATTGCTAGCAAAGGATACTGCGAGAGAGAACAACTTCTGTTTATTTTCGCTTTTCCTCCCCCACCCTTCTCTTAGCCCTCTGGGCTCTGTACCCCTCCCAGCCCTTCCCACCCTCGGTCGGGAAGAGACTCTTGAGATGACATCACCGCGGAGACCCGCGGCCTCCCCGCCCCTGGCCCCAGGACCCCAGAGCCAAGATTGACAGGTGTCGCTCGCAAGGACAATGCCTTCCAGGTGTCACCGTCACAGTCCCATCCCTACTAACTCGCCCTTTTTGCCCCCTTCCGTTCAAACTCTCCTACCCACCCCCTTTTCTCCTCTGGGAGAAGCTCTCTCACTCCCACCCCCACCCCCTTGTAGCTTCTCGCATCTGGGCACTGGGCCTCAGGTCTAGAGATACTGGCAGGGGGCTGGCACCAAGGGGCAGGGGTGGCTGGGACTCCGCCTACTGCCTGCCGCAAAGCCGCTCGGCGATGCCAAAGGCTCCGGTGAGGGTCCAGGCGGCGACAGCCCGGGAGTGGGCAAACAGTGAACATGCGTGCATTTTAAAGGAACTAGCGCTCTCTGGGCTTCCTTGTCTTTGCTCTTTATTCCCCCCACCCCACCCATCACAAACACATAATATAACAGACGCGAAGATAATCCTGCCATCTGGCAAATCCCAAATTTGGCGACCAAGCTCGGAAAGCAACAGCGACGTCTCATCCTGGGAGTAGGTGGCCGGTCCTGCCCTATTCCCGGAGCTAGGGCAAAGGCGATGGATTCTGCCTGCACCGCCCCCACCTCTGCCAGATCCCTCTCTGACCCCGCAGATTGTGGGTGTTTTCTCTTGTTCTGGGTAGCTATTCAGGGGTCCAGAATGGGGAAGCTGCAATTGTGGGGTTTACACCCTATTTTCCGCCAGTATTGCCTCAATGAACTAAAACCCAAATTCGGCTTCATTATGTACAACCGAGTGTAATTTATAGCTGGGCGGCCTGTCTGCGGCAATTTAGATCATTTGGTGATAAGGATCACACTTATTAGATTTCTTCAAAGCTGATGGGGTTTTCTATCTTTTTTTTTTTTTTTTTTAAGGAGGGTATTTGTGCTAAATTGCCCGGTGCTGGTGTGATAACTGTCAAAAGTTTGACATCAAAGGAGCTAATATTATTCAGTTACCAGAGGAGCTGTCTGTCTAAATAAGAATATCTTAATTACTGCATCACAAAGGTAGAAAAGGGGTCGAATCTGAAAAGGGGAGAGGTATTCAGCCAGCTCCTTTTGATGCACTATCTATATTAGACCGATGAACGCGCTTAATCAGGCCTAGTCCGATTTCCTTTCCTCTCCCTGTCGGTCCTCTGAACTTTATAACTATATGTAAACACGTTGTCAGTGGGGACATAATCTTCTCGGGTTCTTATTAGAAGAAATTTCCATCCTCTCCCGTTCTAGATTAGGCGGTGGAGTCCGCTCCATCAATGAAGGGACTAAGGTTTCGTGGACAATAATGTGGCAATTGTTGATGGTTTGTGACCCATAAAATGTGGAGGTGACTGTTCTGGCTTTGGTATGTAATTATGCAAAACACTTTCCATAAAGACTTGCCATTCGATCTAATGGCAGTCCCTGCGGTCTATTTCAAAAAGGGAGGGTCTATGTACGCAGAGAGAAAAGTAACATTTGTTTTAACACAGGTTTTATGGTGGTGGTGGGGGGGGTAAATACAAACACATCCCAACGCCACCCAAAGTATTTTTCCAGTCAAATTAAAATAATTACGAGGGGGTTTAATAAGTTAATCATAGCAACACGGCCCTACCAAACACTGTGGGGGTGGGGTTCAGGCTTCAGCCTTAACACCTCCCGACCTGGGACTGTGCCTGAGAGTAACAATTCACTTCTGGGGTTTTCAGGAGTGGAGTAGGGTGTCTCTGCCTCAACTCAGCCCACCTGGGTGTCCCACTAGGCTCTAAATTACCTGCCAGGAGCTGAGTTTGGGAAAGGGTTTGGGCAACGTCTTTAATGTCTTGAATGAATTACTTGGGAGAGAATTTTTAACGAAGCGGCCTTCTCCCAAGAAATGCCCCCATTCCCCTTCCCTCTAATGCCCTCAAGCTCCCGGGGACTGATTTGGATTTAAAGGCTAAACCCGACGCCTACGCTCCTACAAGCCAGCGGTGGGCGGAGCACACTCCAAGCAGCTAAAGCTACAGCAACACCTTCGCAAGCCACCTGAGATTTGGTTTTGTTTTTAACAAATAATAAAAGAAATTAAAAATGCCTGGAGGAAAAATGTGAAATGACATGGGAGGTCGTCACTGGTCCGCACTCAGAGCTGGCTGCTAGCTAAAAAGCGAGTCTATTTTCTGGCACCCCACTGGTCCCCACCATGCCTGGAGACTTGCCCTCCCCAGACTGAGCTGCTATGTGTTGGGCTATGAGTCCTCACTGACCGCAGCACAGTGACGTTGCTGTGTGAGCCCGCAGACGATGGCAACAGGGGATTTTTCAAGGGGGAAATGATGATTAAAAGAGAGAATCATCTAAATATCAAAGTGACACAGGGGAGACCTGGAAAAAATATTTAAGCTAATGAAAAGCAAATAAAAAGCAGGCACTTAGGCTGGGAAATTAAATATTATGTTTAAGATGGTGCTTTTGTGCGGGCTTGAAGATTTCCGATTCATGTACACATAATAAACACTCGGGTTTGTCATCCGGAGGTGCAAATCTGAAAGATATTCCAACAAATGAAGTGCTGGCAGAGAGAGGAATAAAGAGATCGGTGCCTGTCAGGGGTCAGGCAGCCTGAGATTGCTTCTAGAGATCTTTTGAAAATTTCACACGATTGAAGGCTTAGGGGCTTCACTGCGCTCGCATTTCAAACTCAGATCAGTGGGATCACAATCAAAAATAGAGGTCTGGAAAATTTTGATGCAAAGATGGCCATAGGCTGCAGGGCTTCTCTCACTAGTGTTTCTCCCTCCCTCCACCCCAGACAGATACCCCGACATGGCTGTGATCCTTTGGATGACAGAGTTGTCAGAAAAGAAGGAGAAAATTGCATCTTGTCTCATAACTTCCTTTCAGTCCAAAGGAATTTAGGATCTTATTTCCAATAAAAGGGGGGAGAAGACAATTCATTTCTAGCAAGCATAGGAAGCTTGAAGAGTTTTGGATTTTATAGTTAATAAACTATTCCTAGACAGTTAGGTTTGGCTCTCCATTTATCCAGATTAAGATTTTTTTTAATTCAGTTTATAGTCTGGTATTACATTGAAAATTCGTCCCAGACAATTTCTTGACTCGTGAATTGTGTGAATATTTGGCTGTACAAAAATGATTATGTGACCATGTATATGTTGTGCACATGACATCTTTAACCCCTAAACCTGACTCATTCCATGGGAGTAAATGCTCACTTATATATTTGTTCCCCTTGTTCAACAAGTCAGCACTTTCTGGTTCAAACAAAAGACAAAATAATAATAATAATAATAAAATTAAAATAAATTTTCTGATTGAGCCATGGGGGAGAATTAAAGGAGCTGAGGAGAGGGTTACTATGAGAATAGATCAAACTAAGGAACTCTGAAGTGGGGCCAGACTTAGGAGTGTGAAGAAGCTGGCTTGACAGCCAGGGGGATAAAACAGAGCCAATCTTGGGAACAACCAGAGTAATGGCAAATATGCTAAATCCGGTCTCATCTAAAATTAATTGCATTTGGTTCAGCAAACTTTAGGAAGAGCAGGAGAAAAGGACTAATTTAACATTATTCTTCCAGTTTTATTTTTTTACTATCTTAAACAAAGGAATAAGATATTTTTGGGAATGATTTGAATTATTTAGTTTCATTGGCTCTGGTAGCCAAGATGAGCAGAAGTTGAATTCCTGAGAACTTCCCTTGAGAGCATATACTCAGAGATCTCTAAGAGGGAACCCTAGAGGAGGAAGAGAAGACTTATACACAAATTTTCCCCTTTTTAATTGACTTAACTCGTTATTAATGTATATTACTTCACAGGTGGGCAGAAATCAAGAAGTATAAGAATTGCTCAGACTGGTTTTCTAAGTTCAAAGTTTTGGTGGCTCTGTCTTCATGGGCAGACTCTGGGACCACCCCCAGGATAGGGGTGAAAAGGCAAACCATAGGTGCCTGGCAGGCTGGACAGCCCCCAGATGCAGCTTCTATGCAGAGGAAAACTGGGCCCCTGGGTGTGATGAATACGAGAGGTGGAGGAAAGTGGAGTGTGAGTGCCCCACAAGTCCCACATCCAGAACCTTCCTAGGCACTCAAGTTGCCAATTCTAGCCAGGGAACTTCTCACCCTGGAAGTTTTGGAGAAAGGGTTTAGATGTTTTCAGGGCTGTAGTTTCCCCTAGATCCGGCTTCTCAAAAAAAAAAAAAAAAATTTTTTTTTTTCTCTCCATATCCACAGTTAAAGGCATTCAGAGCAATCCGAAGTGTAACTTTAAAACACTTGAGCAGAGAAGCAAATGAAGGGGAGACTTTGGAGAAGGGCCACCTACAGGGCTCTCAATCGTGCTCTTTCTTAGTAGTCTAAGAAGGGTCGAGGCCCCCAACTGGGCTTTAAAAGAGAGGTTTTGTGCAGTGAAATATGATGGGGCCGGTCCTGGCGTCCAGGAAGAGAAAAATCATAGGCGCGAAAAAGTAAGAGAGTGGGGAAATTGTGACGATCTTTGGCCGAATGCGGTCTGTGTCTGTCGCCTCTGAGCCAGAGAAGCGACCTAACCCCAGCGGGGAGACTAAGCAGCCAGCTTGGTTTGCGCCGAGATCCAGGTTAGGCGCACGTTAGGGCTGGCCGAGTGTACCAGATCCAGGCCAGAGAGATTCAAACCTTCTCCGTTGACATGAGGAAGGTCTAAGGGTATGGATGCAGAGCTGAATGCAGAGCTGGCAGGAGCCTCCATTAAAACAAACACACAACTCATTGAAGCAGTCTTGAGGGGTTGCCCACTTTGCCCATGAAAGAGGAGTTTTCTCCCGCCAAAGAGGTGAGACCTATGCAACTTGTACACTTCAGGGACTGTGCAGGATGTCCGCTCCGCGAATTTAACAAGGAACTCCAGGGGCGAGGGAAAGGGCAGCAACCCTACATCTCAGGCTGCAGGAGACCTCCGGTGATAGTTACAGGTTTTCCGTTCCTAACCGTGGTCAGCCTTAGGAGGACACAAGAGCAACATTGCTCTCGCCATCCCATTCTCGCCTGTCCAAGGGGCGGAACCGGGGGCGGTGAGTCAGGATTCAGCGAAGGATTGCAAACAGGAGGTCAGAGTCTTAGAGCTTGAGATGAAACGGCGCCTCTAAATTTCTAGATTTTAAAGCAAACAAAGCTGAAAAGAACCCAAACGCCTCTGGTCGGGCAAGGGCTGGAGCTCCCTCCGGGCGTTTGAGGCGGAGCACGCCCTTAACAAAGCACCGCGCTCCCTTCCTATCAGGGGCCAAACGCCAACCTGGCCCCCTCACCCTTTTGCTTGGTGACGGGGAATCAGGAAACCCGGAGTCCACTCCTGTGTTATCTGCTCATCGCCCTGCAACAAGCTGACTGCGGGGGCGGGGCGCCTCGCGTAGCCGGGAATATATTGAGCTCAGGTGGGGACCTAGCGGGCTGGAGGCTTGGCAGCAGGGGCCAGGCCCCATCCAACCGCTGCCCTCTCCAGGAGTCAAACACCAAAACCATTCAGGGGCCTAGTTGAATGCTGGATGAGAAAGAAACCTCCCAAAGCATCTTCCAGCTCCATTACTCCTAGAGCAAAAAATTGAACGTTTCCAATGTTTGGAAACCTCCTGCCACTGTAGGAAGGGGTTTGTCCTGCAGAGAGGCGAAAACATGTTAGGACACCCGCGTGACCGTCTTGGCCTTTTCTAAAATTATGTTTTAAAAAAATATCATGAAACTAAAAACTCCAGGCGAGGCAATGCCTTTCTTCGCCTTTTGCTATGACATCCACTAAATAAAATCCTCTTTCAAGCCATCATCATTCTAACTTCAAAGGAACGAATATTAATTTTACCTTTATTTAAATGATTGCCAAAGCGTGAGTGAATCTCACCTTCTTCAGCCCTCCCTGTGGATTTTAAGCTATCAAGTGCTCTGAAAAGTAAGCAGCTCCCCTCCTCCCATACTTTGCTTTGTTTTTTGTTGATGCTAATTCCGTGGAAGCTAATTTAAAGTTGAGCATGAAATGTATGAGCCGTGACTCAAGTGTCAAATGTGTCAGGTATCTCCAATGACCTCGGAGTGGAAGAATGTCAGGAGCGCCTGATCTTTTCCTTGGATGCCTGCAGACCAGGCCACGTGGGATCTAGTGGGCACCATCTCCTGCTACGACGAGGCTTCATAATCTTTAATACAGAAATGGGGAGTTGGCCACACGCACAGCCAGATGACCACCTCGTACAACTTCGCCTCTGTTTCTTGGAGGCAAGAAATGGAACGCGAGAAACTTCGGGCGATCTTTTTGACGCCACGTCCAAAATTTAGGATCTCTTGCCAATTTCTCAGTGTGTTTCTGTCTAGATAGACTAAGCTCTTTGGAGTTAATTAACCCGTGGTCCACCTACAATTAATACAGAGAGAGAGAGAGAGAGAGAGAGAGAGAGAGAGAGAGAGAGAGAGAGAGAGAGAGAAACAAAACAAAACAGAAAAAGGGAATCAGAAGGAGGGAGGAAAATGAAAGTAATTCAAGTCTAGCCGGATTCCTTTACATCGGTGTGTCACAGTTAGTTACCGACTTTCCAGCTGCGAAGACGTTGCGCGCCATTTACTGTAATTGAATTGCTGTTATAACACCTTTCAGGGGGACAGCAATGCGTTTCAAAAAAAAAAAGTTGTTCTCAAGCAGCTTTCCACTGCTTGTGCTCCTCCTGGAGTCGCCCACCACCCGCCAGGCACAGCTGCCCCAAGGGGGGATGGGGACACTGCTCGGTAGGCCCCAGGTGGAGCCCCAGAAACCTGGTCCCAGGTGAATTCCTGCTGGGAAGTGAATGTCCCTGGTTTTGCTGATACTCTGGGGATGCTGAGAACCCCATGAGCCAGAACACCAAGTGAATGAACCTGAAAGAAGGACGGGGGCGGGGCCTGGAATTGCAGGGATGGGGTAAATCAACGTTTTGATAGGAAGTAAATCCGTCGCCACCAATGCCTTTTGCCTTCGCTTTCCATTTGATTGATTTCTAGAGCTGCCCCTGCCGTGGTACAGCACCACCTTGTCCTCCTCCTTTCGCCAACCTTGGCAACCCTTAGGAAATTTATTCACCTCAGGAAATGAGAAAATTTCCTGTCCTAGGACTAGGAGCCAGAGGTTTGGGCATGGTACTGGGTTGACCCTTCACGTGCACTCACCCTGCCCACATCACTCGGATCCACCTCCCCAGTCTGAGGTTTCCATATTGCCTGCGAAGGAAGAACATCAGAGCCAATAGGATCTACCACCTCAGTTTCCCAGTCACAACTTCTGGTCTCTGTCAAGGGCCTCTCAAACGCTTGCTCAACTTTTGCACCCTTTCTCCAGTCTCTCTTGTCCCCCAGCAATGCCCATAGCTTGACACCTTTTCTTTGCCATTTCTTACTCCTTGTTGTTCTCTCGAAGCTTCCACAGAGTTTTCTAGGGATAGAAGGATAGAGACTCAGATGACCTTCAGGACAGCCTCAGTTTCCCAGCGGTCAGCACTGTTTCGGCACAGTCACCAGAAGTTCAGCACATTAAAAGAAGTGTCTGGGTGGCAGAAGGAATGGGTTATCTCTCCACCTCACTGCCCCGAACAGGATTCTTTTAGCTAATTTAAAGAGGCTCCAAGGGAAAGGTAACTAGTTGAGGCTACAGTATCTGAACCCAGTGGATATATCCTGACTGGGACATCCTCAGTTTTTCCCTCAGATTAACGGAGAGAATTTGAAACAGAGTCGGATTAGAGGGGCGGCAGAAATAAAGGTGGTTGGAAAGCAGTCCCCAGGATGTTTGGTACTGATACCAAAGGGCAGAACAGGGGAGGAGCAAGTAGTTTTGCAGAAAAGGAACCAGTGTGAGGTTTGGTCTTTCACTGTCAGGTCTGGAAACTTTATGACTTTATGCGCTTATCTTCGTGGGAACAGATTTTAAAAAAAGAATAGGAACTTAGGCAGGGGCGAGGTTCTGGCACCACTGCAGTCAACTCTTTTCCTGGGAGAACTTTGGCTTGCTTGGGTGCTTACTAAGTGTAAGGTCTTTAGAAAGCAAGAAGCCCATTTATCTTGGAGGCATCGACGTGAATGTGTTCTCTTTGGTTCTGAGAGTTGGGGCGCATGCTGCACCCTTCCACAGTCGAGTACATCTATTTAAAGTTTAATTTCATTCTTAAGTGCTGGGGGAAATGGAGTGGGGAAGGATTTCCTCCTAATCCCCAAGAAGTCTCCTGTGGCAGATAACTAGTTGGAGGTGGAGTTGGAGAGGAGGCAACAACTGCTGTACTAGGAAAATCCCATCAGCTTGACAAAAGGCGGTGGTGGGGGCAGATTGCTTCAAGGTTCTGCTGAGGACAGAAGAAAAGCAGGTCCTGCATCCGCACCCAGTTTTCTCTGCAGGGAACCCTAGAATATTTGATTTGCACCTCTTTATCCCCAGACGGGACAGGCCCTGGCTTGCCTCTCCTGGTATTTTGGCGAGAGGACTGCGGCGGGTCCTACTAATCTGAGACAACTCCCACCTAGCACCCCAAACCACAGCCAAGGCTGGACTTGGGCTTCCCAGCCCTGCTCTTGCCTCACTGCTTTGCTCTATTTTTGCCCACCCGCCCCAAACGAAATCTACACCCTTGCATGTGTGACTTTTTAATTTCTAGATTTGGCTCTGCAGCGATTTTTGCGGTGTATTAATCTTCACAAACAAAGTTGATTTCCAATGTACAAACATTATTTTGGAGAAGACACGGAGAAAAATAGAAACAAGGGAAACAGACATGAGCCAAGAGACCTTCCGGAAGCTACCTGCATTTTCTCTTTACAGTCTTACAACACCCGACATCAGTTACTACTCTTGTCTCCTTTTTGCTGCGGGTACCCAGGCTCAAGGAGGCAAAGAGACCTCCCAAGCCTAACCAGTTAGGAACAAGCCAGGCCTGGAAGAAACCAGGCTGGTTCTCTTGGCAGCCAGCTTCTGTCCCAGACTAGACTCAGGAGAGAAACTGGTTAGCTTTTCAATCCCTTGGGAGCTGTCCTAGCCTGCAGGGAGCCAGCCAGGGGATTCCTGGCTGTCTCTAGCGTCTTGACTGCTCGGCTCCTGAGGCAGTGGTAAGGAGGGCAAGGAATCCCCTTCCATGGTACAGTCTGCAGCTTTCAGAGAGGGGTCAGTGTGACCCTGTTCTTTCCATATTTTAGAGATGAACCAGGGGTGCTTCTTGAGCTCTGTATCTTTGCTAAAGAAATGCAGAATTACTATTTCTTTTTGAGAACCTATTAAGAGAGCACTTGTATTTGTAAGAGGAAAAGAAGGAAAAATAAAGAAAAGCACTTACAATCTGGGGCAACTCTGGTGTGTATTATTCCTGGGAGATGGATGCAGATTAGGGTACAGTAAACAACTCAATTTGCAACATCAAAACAAATGGTCACATTTCAAGCTTCCAGTTATGGAGAGAGACACTAATGTAAACACATACAGGAAAATTTCTCTTGTCCTAACTAATCCCAATATCTGCATGGGGCCCCAGAAAAAAATGTTTTCAGGTTGAGACACAAAGCTATTCATTTATGTTATCAGAGGTACTTGTCTGCAAGTATTAATAGAGGGACAAATGGCAAAGAGGGTATCTTCCCACTTTTCCCTTTTAATCTACTTTCACTTTCTTTTCACAGTAGTTTCAGGAGGAATTAAAGACTTTTAAACTGACTTTTTTTTTAAGCTAGAAAAGCAGATAATACCTTAAAGGCAGCTGCAACAGAGTATGCAGAATAAATAAGTAACAATGACAGAAACCATTAATTATTCCATCAAATTGGTGTGAAGAGTGTTTCACCTACATATTTTTTTCTTTCCTTTCTTTTTTTTCCAACTTTTTCATGGTTTCTTAAGCTATGCAGGTCCACGTTCAGTGAACTTAAAAATGTATATATCATCCTTCAATAGATATAAATCAAATGAAAAACATAGCCTATGGGATTGTGTAGACCCAGGAAAAGCAATATAAAGTAAGTGAAGTATAGGAGAATAATTTCATCTTTATCTCATGGTTTCTAAGATTAAGACCTATACCATAATTTATTATCTGTTATTTGAACAACCACTTAGCTATGTGATCCAGGCATGTTCCTACTTCATTTAATTGTCATTTTAACTTCACTCTTGGAATAGCACATGACAATTAATTGCATTATTCCCATTTTATTGATGTGGGCACAGAGGCCTGAAGTATAATGTAGCTGGTCAGTGGTAGAGGCAAGTTTTGAACCAAGGTCATCTGACCACACAAATCATAAAATCAGCATCACAAAGTATGCCATTTTGGTAAGGTATATTGGAAGACTATATCTGTTGTAAAATATATTCTTTTTCATGGAGATAGGTGACTTGAAGGTGAGAAATTAAAGATAGTTGTACTCCCACTCCCAGCCCAATTATAACATTTCCCATTTTTATAACTTTGTCTTCAAAATCACCACTTTCTTAAGAGTCCATATGTTTTTCTCATCTTGGCTATAATGCCACAAGCCACAGCGTAGGTCTTCACAAATATTTAGAAGAGTGCGTGCCTGGATTTGTTTTCTGTTTTTACTACCTGCTTAGAGTCATTTTCTGCTCTGTGAGAGGGGTCTTTGCCTATCTTTCACAGGAAGGGTGCTACTGCACACATAGACCATGCTTGGAAAGATTCCTTGATCAATAGGACCTATGTGGATGTCCATATGCTAAGGCATCAACCTCTTTTCTCTGAGACGCCAGCTCAGGCTGGTTTTACCAGGCGCATTGATTCAAACCAAGATTTTACATCTTGGTTCACCACATTGGACACCTTTCTTTGCTCATGCTCTTTGACTGGTCAGTGGGGTCACTGCAAGCAAACTGAAAGTACATGTTCAACTAAACACAGGGGAGAATCTAAAGTAAACTGCTGATTCAGGATTCAATTTTGTGGCTGGATACATGGTAAAGTTATCTCTCCATGAAGCTGAGCATCTAATATTTTTAAGGCCATTGTGAAAGAAAAATCAGTGCACCTAGTTATTATTTTATTAATTCAAAACAAGAAAATGAGAAATAGTGTTGAAATCTTTAACTTGTAGGGAGGAGTCACCCATGTGTACTATACATTTGGCTGAATATGGTCAGCCTAGACCAACCTGTCCTACAGGAATATTAAAAGTCAAGGTCAACTGTGCCTACCTGATTATACTTTAGGCCTATTCTAAATTTAGACTTTCCCCTCCTGGTAAATGAGTCATGGGATATTTGGAAGACTGGGAATGTGATTGGAGCTGTTGGTCTAAGTGTGTAGCAAGGAGAATGCAGACATCCTGTAGGAGAGTAAGAGCAATTACTTTCTTGCTTCCCATGGAAACTTATCATTTGTGTATTTATTCACATGTACTTATTGAGTAGATAGGAGTGTCCAATGTAGGACAAGGCACTTGTGAATATGAATGTTGTAGTCTCTGCCCTTGAAAGGTTTTTAGGTTAGTGAGGGAGAGGTAGGAAAACATGACAATACAATACACTCTGATAACTGATACTAAGAGCTTTGGAAACTTGATAGAGTAAACGGTCCTTTCTGCCGATGAAAAACTGCCTGCGAAAGACTTCATAGTAGGGGTGATTCTGCCCTGGGACAGAATTTGTGGGATAGAGGCAGAATAAGATCAGGAATGGGGGTGAGGAGGGAGAGGGAGAGAGAGAGAGAGAGAGAGAGAGAGAGAGAGAGAGAGAGAGAGAAAGAGAGAGAGATAAGAGAATTTGACTGGTGGGAAGCACAGAGCAAAGGTAGAGGAGGTCCCTTTTTCCTCTGGGAGGTCATTGTTCCTTAAATTGCTGGAGTTTGTATAAAGAAGCTGTAGAGTCCCATATTGTTCCTAATTAGGGTTTGTCTTTTCCTCTTTTTCATTTTCAGGGGTTGGAGGGTGGGGAGAAGAGTGGATTTGCAATGATTTCCAAGATGTAGTTGGTTTTTATATTTAAAAATAATTTATTCACTTCTGTAGTGAATAAATTCAGCTCATCATGTCCTGGACATTTACCTGAAGGTTGGAGGCAGAGAGACACAAACATTAAAGAAGACAAGACTGGGGAGCTATCAGAAGAGATTAGTACATGGAGAATGGTGGCCAAAAAGAACTCGAGCCAGAATGAATTGCTAACTATGCACGTATGCCAAAAGTATCTGTACCTTTGGCTTCCTCTTCAGGGCTTATGCCTCTACCAGAACAGATGAAGCACACTGTTTTGGTTAGTTCTCTATGGGTCTCTCTCTCCCTCAGGGCTGGAAGATCCTTGGAGGCTGGGACTCTGACTGATTCACTTATGTTCCCAGCCCCTGGCCCTGTGCCAGGCTCATAATTAAAGCTCAGAGCATTTTGAATGAATGAATGAATGATGCAAGTTTAAGAATACAAGTTTTATGTGTATTATGAAAATACTATGGTGAAACCCATTAATTTGTATAATTAATACATTTTAATAGTTATTATAAGACATATAGATTTTTAATTTGTGTTAATGATATTGGAACATCTAAATATCATTTTATGTTTATCATTTGAGGTTTTAAATTATAATCAAGTAGTCATTTTCAAATGGTTCTTATTTATGGTGGGACCTACCTACCAACTAAAGAGCCCAAATACAAGTTATTAAACCGTGGATTCAAGCCCAGACCTTGGATAGTCACTTCTAAGAAATTAAAAAGTGCCAAGTATGAAAAATACTATCCAACAGGCTTCAAGTTAATGCTGCTTAGTTTTTGTTTTTGTTTTTTTCCCTAATCACTGCTTAGCTTGTCTCCTCAGCATGACTCAACCATACTCTTTATATTGGCCTTTCAACCATTCAGAGCCATGGTAAAATCTCACAGGGTTAAAACTTAACTTTGTGCATACATTTTTTTTTTTTTGTACCAGGGATTGAACTCAGGGGTGCTTAATCACTGAGCCACATTCACAGTCCTTTTTATATTTTATTTTGAGACAGGGTCTCAACCAAGTTGCTTAGGGCCTCCCTTAATTGCTGAGGCTGGCATTGAACTTGTTATCTTCCTGCCTCAGCCCCCTGAGCTGCTAGGATTATAGGCATGCACCCCTATGCTTAGCTATATATATATAAATATAAATATATATAAATATATATATATATATATAAATATATATATATATATATATATATATATAGTATATTAGTCATTTTATGTAAAGCCTGAGCATTTGCCAAGATACTTTCTTAGTTAGGCTAAGGGGTGCATGAAGATGACAATATCTTCTTTGGCCCATGGCTTCCATATAACTGTTGGATGTCTTTGTGAGATGTCAATACCCTGGACTCTTAAAAACTAGGGTCTTACAATCACATTCCCAGGGAGAGGGTGAGATCCGTTCAAGAGGAGGGGTTCACCTCAGATGTTGTGATGCCCTTGTTATAACACTGCTTTGTGTTAACATTTTCCAACATAGGCACCAATTAGATCTTGGAAACAAGCATGAAGAAAAGCGTTAAATGAAATCAAAACATGATCAGCTCCCTCTGAATTATACCTTATGTTTTAGCTACTCTACTGGCTCCCTGGCTTGGAGAAATTTCAAATTCCCACTGGCTTAGTAGCAAGACATCTTCTCATTCTTCTTTTCTAAATATATTCTTCCTGTAAAAAAAATATTCCTCATACCACCTTATCTCTCTTGTGAATTCTCTTTTAAGAATTCATATTGTGAAGGACTTTAAAGGTGAAATAGAATACATTTTTTGAGCATGTTTACTGGTGTTCACAGCTCTAGGGAGCATTCAGAATTTTCAGTAAAGAAGTTTATAGCTTTTGTTTGCTTTGAGTTGAAAAGGCCATGTTAGCCTTGATAATCATCTTGGAAACACCAGCCTGTGTCTTGGAATCCAGGCAGTTGAATTACTGGTCAAATATCCAGTCATCAGCACATGACTCAAAGACAGGAATATTTTTCGAAGACTGTAAGCCTCCATTGATAAGGACATAATCAAATTCTTTTATCAATACTATAATGTGATTCCAGAGAGCCCATTACAAGAGATTCACATGATATTGGGTGACATAAATGAAAAAGATAAAAAATCTAGAGTTAAGTCAATTGCCAAGTCTTTGGCATTCTGCTGACCCTATGCAGACTATAAAAATGTAGACCAACTTTAGTGAGTCTGAGGTAAACTTGCTATAGTTTGTATCTTGAATGTCTCCCAAATGCCCAGGTATTACAGGACTAAATGAAATAAAAACATGATCAGCTCTCTCTGAAATTATACCTTACATTTTAGCTACTCCTGGATTGGCCCCCAGGGGTGGCTCTACTGGGAGGTAGTGGAAAATTTAAGAGGTAGGGCTTAGTCTTTAGGTAATTCAGGGTGTCCCCTCAAGGGGGGCATCAACTCTCAGGTCCCTTCTGGTTCTCTTTTATTTTCCTACCATGAGGTTTGGCTCTACCATACACTCCTGCCATGATGCGCTGCTTCCATCCAGGCCCAAAGCAACAGGGCCAACTGATTATGAACTCCAAAATTGTTAGCCAAAATAAAACTTTTCTTGTTACAAATTGAATATCTCAGGTATTTATTATAGTGACAAAAAGTTGATGAATACAGAAGCCAATATAATTCCCTCTACCACCTCAGGGAATTATGTTCATACACAAATGGCTAAACCTAGAAATATAAATAGTTATCATAACAAATGTATCAGATTAGTATTTTCAGCACAAACATTCTTAAGAAATAATAAGGAAGGAAGATCTATGACTTCATTATGAAATAATTACAAATAATATGCTTCAATCCATGATTACATTTACTGGATGCAAAAACAAACTGGAAAGAAAATGAAAAAAATCATTAATAATTGAATAGAAACTATAAATATCTAGATATAAATATCAGACTTTCTATCTAAATAATGGAACACAGTTTCTACTTTGTAACCATAGGTTTGGCCTTGTGCATATAGATCCTGTCTGTTTTACATCCAAAGAAAAAACAATGAAGGAGCTGGTTCTAATTCTGTCTCTTGCTGAGAAAGCTAAAGCTGAAAACAAATAGTTAATATTTACCTGTCAAGAAAGCAAGCATTTCAGGGCAGTGAGCTGTTATCTTGGCATAAACCTGAAATTGGAAAAAAAATACAGAAGTAAAGTGAATTATAGAAATAAGATTTTCCTGTATTTACCTAGTTTGGGAAAGAGGGACTAAAAAAAAGAAAGATGAAGTCTATCCCTGAGCTAGATTCTCTAGAGAAGGATTTTGTATGGAAGGACAATTATCTAAAAACTAACATTATTAATGTACAAATTCAAAAGATGAACATTGTTTTCTTTTAAAATTCATGATGCTTGGAAATTTCCTCAGATATATAGTAGGACTGCTTGGTGCAAGATGGCCTTTAATAATCTTCCATGGTAGTCAATGAAAAAATTCTTCCTATGTTGCCAATTTAGTGAGCATAAATTACTGGAAACCTTATATGGAATAAATTATGTTCTTAAGCCTTCTCAGATGTGCAGCCAATAGAGATTTTAAAGCAGAAAACGAAATGCAAAATTTAGCTTGAAGGGGCATTGGTGTGCATTTGGAACCCTCTCTGGAGTTGTTCCCTCTCCACCCTTGTGAGGGGATTACAGGGCTGCATTCCAACCTGAGGCTGTCTTAGCCACATGCAGCTCTTCAGAAACCTGCATGTGGTTTTCTTCTTAGATTCAAATAAAGCAACAAGGAATATTGCGATGTTGATGTGGCAGTGAGCCTGAGGGGGGTGGGAAATGAAGAACTCTGCATAAGTCACAGACAGGACAAAGAGGAAAAGTGTCACTGACCCCAAATGTGCTATTACCTGACTTGCATGTCTTTGTTGAGAACCCTGCACTGCCATCCCTTTTTGTAAAACCATTGTAAGTGCAATTCATGGGCACTCATGAATGCAAGGTAAGTTTAATTGATTTGTGGCTTTCCACATTGCTGATGATGAAGTGGTACTTGGGCTGTTGAAAGGTGAGGGGAACTTGATTTCAATGCAGAGATGAGATGCTGCATTCTCTAAACTGACAGATGGAAATTCTGCTTCAGAATTCATTATATGATGTGAAGGACAATGGTGAAAATTTGAATCTGCGAAACAGTTCAATAGGTCAAAAATACAGTCAGACCATTAAAAGTTAAATAAATTGGAACATTATGATTCATTGGGAAACACATTTATGTGGCAGTTTCTAAGTTCCCTCATGATCTTAAAGTTCTGTGTCATCTCAAGTTTCCTTCACCTTCTTTGAGATACAAGGTACCCAGCCTGACTAGAATTTTTGCCTATGCAATACCTTGATATGTGACTGAAAATATTTGTTATTATCTAAAGATACCAAATATCTTCATGGAAAATTAATGCTTTCTTAGTGTCTTATGAAGAGGCTGAGAAAGGGAGAGGATTGCCCCTGATTCAAGTCCCTGTCTCTCTTCCTATTCCCAGCAAATAACCATTTGTATATTGTCTATTAATAGAAAATTAAGTTACAGAGTAACAGGTATCAATAGTAATAGGTCAGAATATCAAAATGTATATGAAGTAAAATTTAACCACTTTTCTTTCTAATCATCCTCCTTCATATTTTTTAAACAATATTCATGAATTCTCTAACATTCCTCTCTTCAAGAAGTGAAGTCAAATTCGTGGAGGTGACACCATGATACTTTGAAGTAAAAGGACACATGTGATACTTGTGTCCTCTGGCTTTGGAACATGCTTTTGGGCTTCTCTCACTTGGATCACAAACTCTGGGAAGATTACAAGAAGGTCCATGTGGCCAGGACCTGAAGTCTCTGCAGGGCCAGCGAGGAGATGAGGGAGGCCTGCTGACTGTATCAGTGAGCTGGGTGCCAGGCCCCTCAGCCTAAAGATGACTTTAGCTCCATCCAACATCTTTCTACAACCTCATGAAAGACCATAAATGAAGCCATCTAGAAAAGTCATTTTCACATATCTGACCTTCAGAAACTGTGACATAATAAATGTTTCTTGTTTTAATGTGCCATTTTTTGGATATTTTGTTATACAGCAATAGATTGCTAGTACAACTCTTTGAAGGAACTAATATAGTGTTCAGTATTGACTACAGAAGGCACTCAATAACTATTTGTTGAACCCATGAATTAAGATGCACAAATGGAAAGTTTGATTTATATCCTTCTATACCTTTCTCTATTCATGTAGTCTCTTTTAAAGCAGTGTCACACAAGAGTTTTATGGTACAGATCTCTTTAATTATTAAAAGTTCAGTCATTCAATAAACACTTATTGCTGTTGCTATTTGTCAGTGAACCACTCATTCTCTTCAACTATGACATATTTGTGAGCCCAATTGAGCATCTGCCAAGCTTTTACAAAGTATCTATTGAATCTCACTGCAAAACTCTCTGTCCATAAAGGAGAAAACCCAGATACTGGGCTAGATATATGCAGCTGACCAAGAAAGATAAAGTATAAATAAGAAGACAGAAGTCACTGCTGTTATTGACATACTGAAGATCATCAAAGGTGAGCACAAGATCTATCATTGACCTGAGGTGTATGAGTAACTCAAGGTACTCAACAGTCACAGGAACAATTTGGGAGAAGTGTAGCTCACTCACTCTCTCAGTGATGTGCAGTATGGCTGAAGTTGGATTTGGGTCAGGCATGGTGTTGCATACCTGTAATTCCAGTGACTTTGGAGGCTGAGGCAGGAGGATCACAAGTTTGAAGCCAGTCTCGGCAACTTAGGACCTAAGCAACTTAGTGAGACCCTGTCTCAAAATAAAAATAAAATAAAATAAAATAAAAAAGGCCAGGGATATAGCTCAGTGGTAGAGTGCCCCTGGGTCCAATATCCAATACCCACTTCCCCAAAAAAGCATTAGAAATTTGCCAAGCATATGAATTTATTTTTATGTGGTCCCATTAAAATTTTATATAGAAGTCAAGGACTTATGTGGATGTCAATAAAATGCAAGTAAGACTTTGATATAGTACACAAAATATTATTCCAATTTGGTTTTCTCCTTGACTATGAATAACTATTATTCTGATTCTCATTCATTTGATATTTTCCTTGAACGGGTTTTCTGGTCCAAAAATGCAACTATATAAAATTAACCTTATACTCCTCGGTTATGAGAATAAAGATATGATGAAATATGACGTTATTTATTAAATTAATTAAAACATGCTTATTATGCAAGCCATCTGGGCCACATCTTCAAGTGAACACAACTAATAAATTAAATGCAATATCTGATTCTATTAAATTGACATTTCTGTTTTGTATATGTTTATTTAGCACATGTGTCTTTCTAGTTTGATATCTATTTTTCTGGTAAGATAAATTACTCCTTTATATTAATTTTTTAAGGTCTTGATTGGAGGAATTAAAACTTATGTTCAAAGAGATTTTATAGAATGTCCTCTCTTGGGAGTAGGGAAACTCCATAGGGCCTCTCCTTAGCCCATCTTTCCCTATATGATATAAAGAAATTTTTTTCTAGCAGATCTACAGGTTTTATAGCATCTTTTTGCTCTAAATCTATTTTTAAGTATAGAAAAATATATATATATATATATGGCAATTGTAGTATGTGAAAGTTGAGAATAATTACAGAAATTACCTGTATTAACTGGGCATGATGATGAACACCTGCAATTTCAGTGGCTCAAGAGGCTGAGGCAGGAGGATCACAAGTTCAAAGAGAGCCTTAGCAACATAGCAAGGAACTAAACAACTTAATGAGACACTGTCTCAAAAGAAAAAGGACTGAAAATGTGGCTCTGTGGTTAAGTACCTCTGGCTTTAACCCTTGGTACTCACAAATCTCCCCCCAAATTAACTGTATTAATTAGAATAGCCAGGTTATATTGCTATGAAAAAATAGCACTAATATATTTGAGGCTTACCACAACAATGGCTCATTTCTCATTCCCACTACATACCAACTGTGGATTATTGGAACATTCTGTTTTACATACCCACTCAAGGCCCCAAGAAGAAAGAGACTCTATTATAAATAATAATATGGACTATCTCATATTAGCAGTGTCCTCTGTGGCTCCAACAATGCAAGAGAACATTGGAAAATATCCACTGGGCAAAGAAATATCCAGAAGTAACACAGATCTTTGCTGTTTATATCCGTATGACTAGAATTAGTTACCTGTTCAAGAATAAATATGAGTGATCTGAGATAGTCTTGTGTGTGCCTAGAAGAGGGCAGCCAGGTATAGGTGAGCACCAGTGATGGCCACCACATTACATAATTTAATCCCTTCATTTTGTAGATAAGAAAACTGAAGGCTAAAGGAAGTTGGTATCCTAGGTCACAAAGTAAGCTAGTGGCAGAGTCAGGTCTAGAACCAGCTCTTTTGATACCAGTATTATTTCTATTGTTGCTCTTTCCTATATGGGAGTTGAAAACATATAGAATAAGGCATTAAGCATAAATTGGGAATTATGACCCTATTGTGATTTTCAGGTTGTGTGATTTCCTCTGATATAATGAAGAGGGAAGTCTTCTCTCTTAATCGGACAAATATGAGTTTTTGACAGTTACTATTACTACTACTATTTCTACTACTACTGCTACTACTAGTAATTGTAGTAATAACAATATTTTGCATATACCTAGAACCTTGAACTTCTCAAGGCTTTTTCAAATATATTTCTCATTTGCTCCATGCATAATTTAGGTAAAATAAGCAGATTTGCTTTCACTGATAATTTTATGGACACACAGGGTTATGCAGTACCCATACTCAAAAAGTCAGTTAAGGATGACACTGGGATTATAATTCAAACTTGATTTTCAACCCTAATGTTAGAGCAAAAACCAATTATTTTTTCCTTTCTCTTTCCTGGGATTACAGATTTCCTATGGGAAAGGAATAATTTGGTGGCTTTCTTCAAGCTTCAACAGATTTCAGTGGTAGGATAAGGAGCATAATTTGAGTCCTAATTTAGAATGCTCTTAATTTTTTTTTTGTATTGAGGACTGAACACAATGGCACTTTACCACTGAGCCACATACATCCCCAGTTCTTTTTTTTTAAATTTTGAGACAGGGTCTTGCTAAGTTGCTGAGGGTCTTGCTGCATTGCTGAGGCTGGCTTAGAACTTGCAATCCTCCTGAATTGGTGGGACTACAAATGTGAGTCACTGTACTCAGATTTTTCTAGATTGTTATGCTGATAAAACTATAATACATGTTGACATTTGGAAGATATTCCATTGAGGCTTAACTTTTATCTTTCTGTGTTGGGATATCTTTTGAAACACTACAAAAAATTCTGTCCTATTGGTGTCCTCCTGGTAAGAGGTATTAATAATTTTTTACCAACAAAGTGGGATTAGAATAGTGCTTGTCAGATTATAGTCACTCCATGTATATTTGCTGTTACTAATACTTAACATTTCTTGGATAACAGAGAAGGAAAATGAAAAGGAGTAAATTTGACTTCTTAGATTTTCTTTCTACTTCCTATTCCCCAAAGGCTGCAGGGGTCCTGACAGATTACATAATGTGATCCATAGAAACTTTGCACAACTAAATTTCTTTGGGTTAGTAAGCTTGACTTCAGTTTAAACTTGACAGAAGCTCACAAGGGACTGGTATAACAAAAAGAGGATGTGCTAACTAACATAATGGAAAGAATCAGGGGAAGATAGAGAGGTGTGCCAAAGAAACCACTAGGAAACTATTGTTTTATTTAGTGGCTCTCCTTTCCTTTGGCTTTATTCTCAAATAAATTCTCTTCAAAGTGGCAGCAAAGATACCAAAAGTCGTATCTTACTTGTTTAGTTTTTTTTTTTTTTTCCTATAATTGCACCAAACAGGCCAGGATGGATGTCCACAGGTCTTCTTTGGGTGACATGTCCAAACCTGAAAAAAAACTACAGTCATTTCGATTGGCCAGGCTTAAGTCACTTGCAAACTACTACAGACAATGAGTTTATTTAGCCCCATTTAAACCTTAAAGACTGAGAATCAAAAAAGAGGATGATGTCCTAAAGGAAAATTAAGGCATTATTCCAAAGGGGAATGAATATTTGGCAGAGAAAAATTTTATGCATGTTTTCTAGTATTTGACTCTATGCTCAGGAACAAAACAAATGTAGGAGAAAAAATAAAGTATTTTAGTCAATGATGTTATTTTTCACTAAAATCGAGGAGGCCACAGCGCTAAGGTTAGGTGGAAAAATTTGATGATTCTAATTTGTTCAAATTATATTCTGTTTAATATTACATTTTCCATAGACGTGTACATGCAATAGAAGTTGATAATACCTTTTGCATTTTCATTCTTAATGGAAAAATATTTTAGGAGGGGGTATATAGGCTGTAAAACAAAATTTTGTAATCATGTAAGTGATCAGTCCTCTCTAAGTAAATATGGAGATTCTGGCCTACTCTTCAGAGAAAACCACTTTTTTTGGGAGGGGGTATTGGGAATTGAACTCAGGGGCACTTAACCACTGAGTCACATTCTCACCCTTTTTTTGTTTGTTTGTTTTATTTTGAGACAGGGTCTTGTTAAGTTGCTGAGGCTGGCTTTGCACTCGTGATCCTTCTGTCTCAGCCTCTAGAGTTGCTGGGATTATAGGCATGCATCACTGCAACCCAAGAGAAAACCACTTTTTAATTCCCAGGAAATCCCTATTACTCAAATTTTCCTACTCTGTAAGCAGCGATGGTATAAGCACAAGTGTGTTCAGAATGAAGACTTTCTCTTCATGTCTTATTTTTCTGTAGGTGCCAATTATTGTTTCCTCAAGGTTGGAATGCATGATTATGGGACAGTCACTTTCTCCTTCAAGCCACACCCATTTGTTTATGTGGGCAAAGCATCATTTACATCTATCTATGTTATTTGGGTTGAATAGAACTAATTTTCAACTGTCACACATAAAATACTCCCTAAATAACAACTAAATTCAAGCAATTTCACAACTATATTGTTTTTAAATAAACTTTATCAGCTGATAATTGTGTAGTACTTTCCTGTTTCCTAACTTTCTTAAGGCAGGAAGGGCATATAATAATATTATTATTCTCATATCACAGATGATGAAATAGATAACTGGAGAGATGGGGTGACCTGCTCAAGCTGATGTGAGCAGTAATTAATGCCACGCTTCAGATCTAGACCTCAGGTTTCTCTCACTACATCTCATTATCTGAGTTTGGGCAAGGGCAGCAGTGTTAGCTAGAAGCTAACAGGAAAAACTCTGGAATTGAATGACCAAAGGCTTGAAGCCTAGCTCTGCTGATTGTTAGTTGTGTGACCCTGGGCAAATTTCTTAATCACTTAGCCTCAAGTATTACTCTTCTGTCTTGTTAAATAATTCCACACCTCTTAGGGTTCTTGTAATGATTTAATGAAACAATGCCTGGACAGTCCTTAGCAGGGGCTCTGAATCTTGCTCTTGCTTAAATATGCCAGTTATTGTTATTGTTGTCATCAGATATCTCAAAATGCAGATTCCACCTGCATTTCCAAAGAGAAACAAAGAACTGAATCATTCGTACGCATTATAACATGTTTTTGCTTCTACTAACTATAATCTTTCAGGTAAAATGGGAGGGCAAATTGCTTCAATATTCTGTTTAACTCACTATACTATACTGGCTTTCCAATTGCCTTGTAGCCACCCCTGCCCTGATTCTGACCATCCACCACCAAACCAAGTATATGTGCCATATGCACTGACATGATTGTAAGTTTAAGACAATTTTGCTATTCTGAGATATGTGTAAACTGCAATTGGATTTAACAATTAAATTTAGACATGTAAAAAAAAAACATAACTCATCTGAATCTTCCATTATAGGCTAAATAAACCCAAGGAAATTATGTCTCCATTTTTTCCCCCAACTTTCCCCAATTTATACTGCATTCTAGATTTTCCCAGTATTAGTTTCATGAAAGATCACCCAGTTACTTCCCCACCACTCCAACACAAGTTCTTCTGGAACACTGGCTTTGAATACAATGGGGAATATCAGTTTCATTTGGGCAAACTCTGATTAGAAGGTGGTTTTGTAGAGTAGTGGAAAATGAAAACCAAAGGCCTTGAGCAGGAACAGCCTTTTCTAGATAATTTTTTTTTAATCTATTCAGAACCATTGAAAAGTGAGTCTATCAGAAATGGAGTTCTTTGAAAGAACAAGACCAAATTCTTGCCATGCAGAGCTTGAAGTCTAATGGTGTGTATAGGCAAATAAACAATGAAAAATGGTGGTGAAAGTATAGTGGGGCTACATACAAGGAGCAAGGAACTCAGACTTTGATAGTTCTTCTCAGAGATGGCAATATGTAAGCCAAGGACCAACCCATCAATGTGAGTTTAGACAAGTTAGGGTTTGGTGGGGAGAAGGGAGGAGGCAATCATTTGAGTCTAAGGAAGAAGAAACGGAAGATCTGCAGCAGGGAGCGTGCTTAGCTGACTTTGTGGAGTGCAGAGTTCAGGGAGAAATCCCATCAGAGAGGGATACAACAAAGGTAGGGGCCAGAATAAGGAGCACATGCGTGTAACAATCCTACCCTCAAATCTGTGAAAGCAGAAGTGACTTCCACTGTCCCTCTCTCTTCCCAGGGAGAGGTGCACTCAGAAACATCCAGGCTTTCTGGAGACTGAAGGTGTGGGGGGGTGCAATGACTGAGCACTAATGATATTACGGCACAGTGTTGTCATTGTTTTTGAAGTAACTTTATGTTGATTTAAACTTAAAGCCATCATATCTAGGCAATAAAATAATAGATTTTAAAAGTCCAAATTTAAATTGTGATGACTTTATCAAAGGACTTTATTACTGACATTCAACGAGATAACCTCAAAATTAACACTGTCTTACTGATATTTGCAATACACTGGCAACTTGCTTTACAAGAAGTGATATGAGTTCCCCAGGGAAACCTGGCTGATGAGAGACAGAGCTAGGACTGGCTCCAGAGGTTGCACGTCCACGGCAGTTTGTAGCAGGTATGAGCTGATTGTGCAAAGCCTTGCAGAGCTTTCGACACAGTACCCTGTCAACTCTAGAAGACCCCTGACGTCAGATTTAAGGCATCAACTTATGTACTTATTTTTTGGGGGTAAGGTCAGGGCAATGTTTAAATAAAACATACTTGTAAAAATAAAGTTGTTGTTAAGCTCCAAAGTTACAATGACTATTGTAAATTATGGTGATTTGCCATGAAGGAACTTTTAGACATCTTATATTTTTACTTTCTCTTAGCATGGATAATGAAATTAGGTTACTGTCTCTTAAAGTTAGTAATATTTCTTGTTTCTCCAGAGGTGATGACAATGCATTTTCTTTACATTTTTAGGAAGGTATAGTTTTTATTTTTTAATTTGAAGACAAGGTTTTATCATGATTTACTTGGGATTTTATATTGTCTTATAATTTTTTAAAGTATTTTCTTTTTAATAAATCATGTGACACTCTTTTGTCCCCAAATAAAAACGCAGGCTCTAACCATGTCTGACATGCTGTTTTTTTTTTTTTTTTTTTTTTTTTTTTTTTTGGTCTCTCTTTCAGAAGCTCATAAATTAGAGTGCCAAAGATGCAATATTGCTTTTGATGTATCTGAAGTAGCATAAAGTGAAGTCTTGGAAACTACATCACATTTTCAAGAAAGAAAGAAAAGTTAAAGAGGTGGGGGAAGACGATAGCTTAAAAATAATTTAAACTGTGACAACTGTATCAAAGGACTTCGTTACTGACATTCAACATGACAACCTCAAACTTAACACTGCTTTATTAATGTTTGCAGTGCACTCACAATTTTTCAACTATACTCTCCTTTAGAAAAAAAAAAGCTGCCATGCATGTTATCTGTTTTCAAATTTGTCAGACATACTCCAAGAATACTGATTAGAGAATTAGATTAAAAATGAAAAACATTGTGTTGTATTCATATTGAAAGGGATATTTTATTCCTATAAAAGTATTTAAAGTGTATCATACATTTGTTCCTGGAATTGACATTTTGTGTTTTTAATTTTTTGTTCCTATCAAACAAATTTTTTTTTTATATTGGATCAAGTCATTTTATCTCTATAGCCTATTTTCACTGTCCTTGCTGGACCTATGAGCATGGGCAAACACTTTTTAATTATCCTGATCAAGTGTGGGGGACATCCTTTTGCTGACCCCACTTGTAATCAATTGTGATCTCCTAGAAGCAGGCGAATTGATTGCCTCTCTCCTCCCCAACTAGTCAGAAGAGTGGGTCATACATTATCCTGCCCCTTGGAAAAATCCAACTCAGTGATTGATTTTATGACTGCTTGTGGCAGCAAATTCCTCAGCATGAATTCTAGCAGGTGAAGAAGTATTTCCTATAACTTGCTCTAAATTTCCTTAGAATTAACTTCTCTGAGTGGTCCAGCCTCTTATAGGACAATGGAATAAGGATCTATCAGTTTTACTGCCTAGTACCTATCTTTAATGCCTAAGTAAATCTCTCTTATTTTCCAGACTTGAGTTAGTAATTTTAACTTTTGAAATATCCCATAATGAACAAATCTAGATGGGACTCACTTCTTTCCCTACTCTGGAACTCAGCCATCCCTGCACTAAATTTTCTTAAGGTGAGAAAGTGAAATATGAAAACAGTAATCTAAATGACCATATATTCTCCCCATAACACTATATTGTGCTCAGCTTTCTCTTATTTTTTTTTTATCCTTTTGATTTCTCTGTGCAGAAAAAGGGAAATTCACTGAATACTATAAAAATTTCCTTTGAAAGATTTTTAATCTAGTTCTTCTTCATATTCAGTGCAATATCACCCTCTTACAGTATTATATACCTTATAATTTATTTATTTATTTATTTATTTATGTGTGTGTGTGTGTGTGTGTGTGTGTTGCTGGGGATCAATCTCAGGACTTAGTACATGCCTGATGGTCAGGCTATCACTGAACTACATTTCCAACCCCTGCTTAGGATAGTTTTATTCAATAACAAAAAGCCCTACAGGAGCTTGGGCATGTCTTTGTTCTGATTTCTACATTCCGTGGGGGAGGGGAATAAAGCTCTCTTTTTAAATATTAAGCAGATTAGACATTAATTTTATTAAATCAGCCATTAGTTATTAATCAAACAAAAATAAAAATAAAATATGTAGCTATCCAAAGACAACATTTTCTTTAGATTTTCCCCAAATGTGTCTTTTCTTGCTTTACTCCCAAATACTTTCATTTTTACTGTCTTCCTTTCATTGGTTTTACAATGTTAGTATCAAGATGATCTTGTTTGATGGCTTACAAACACCACTTATAAGATTCCAAACAAATAAAAATTGAATTTTAATAAAACAAATTTGTTTATTGAGATATGTATGAGAGAGACCTAGTATTTCATGCTTGTTGAGTAAATTGGGCTTTGAAATATATTTGAATTTGTGGAGTGAGGGTGAAGAATCACACACACACACACAACATACACATACACACACATACCAAACAACAAACAAGCAAACCAAAAATTTTTAAAAAAGGAAAGAAAAGAAAAAGCAGATCAAATTGAAAGTATATACTGAGGCAAGGGTGGTTTTAATATTATTTTAATTTTGGAGTTTCTGTAAAGAGAAGAAAAATGGTGAAGGAAGAAAGGAGAGGAAGAGTGTGGCCATGAGCAGGGGTGTGACAAAGAGGCCATGACTCTGCAGTGATCTCTTTTTCTGCCCTTACTTCCTTCTTCCTGCCCTTCCTTTTCATTTTACTTTCTGCCTTCTTCTCTCCATTCCTCTCTACCTTCTCTTCTACTTTCATCAAAGATCACTAAGCACCTACTATATGTGTGTTTCGTGCTAGGCACCAGATGCAGTGACAAAGGCAAACCTGGCCTTAAACTCAGAGCAGGGTCAGGCAGATGAAAAGCAATTGCACTAGGAGTCATCCTAGAGGAGCATGGGAGCCCAGAGTGGGAGGACTCATCCTATTTGAGAAGGAGAGATGCTATTGAAACTAATACATAAAGGATGCTTATGAGTGGGCCAGGGGAATTAGGAGAAGAAAATTCATTCCCAAAGCACAAGGAGCTCATAGTGGAGGAGCTGAAAGAAGCCCAGTAGTGCTAGAGACAATCATCTAGGGAGAAATTCCTCTTGCATGGTCATCATGGCTTGGAGTATTTATATCCATTTTTTTTTTCTTTAAAAACAAAACTAATGAGAATACTTAGTACTTTGGATAGGCTAGTGGTGTAGCTCAATGGTACAGTACTTGTCTAGCATGTGCAAGGCTCTGGGTTCTATCCCTAAAACTGCAAGAAAAAAAGAAAAACAAGACAAAAAAAAGCCGTTTGGCACAAATGCATTATTTTTTATTAAATCTAACAATTAGGTAGAGTTGGCATTGTTATCTTTTGAAGTAGCTTTGGAACATTAAAGAAAAGGATGCTAGAATTCCAAGAATATATGAAATATGTGCATCCTGTCTCCTCTTTCCTAGTTAGGGACCTGAATTCATGACATAGGCAATCCAGGGAGGCTAGCTGGGTGCCAGGGAGGGTACTGTGTTTGTGAACTGGCAAAGATGCTCATCCCATCGGTGCAGAGAGATTTCTCTTTAAGGGTCCTGTTCTCAGCATTTGAGTATTAATTTAGAGATACCACTCAAAATACTTTTTTGGGTACTTAATTCCTTTAGAACTAGCTCTCAAAACAAACTTTCTTTTTTTCACAGTCAAATCCATGAAAGTTATAAATATTTTAAAAATTTTGGATTTCCCACTCAGTGGGACAGCCACTGTTAACAAGGAAAAGACATTAAAGGTGGGGGTGATAGTCGCTCTGTCTCTATCCTATTGGTGCAGAAAGATAATTGCATGGCTCATATTGTACTTGGAAATAAAAGCCTCGATACTCCCACTTATTCTCCACTATATCTTCGAGGCTGAAAGCAGACCACAGGACATTTGGCTTTAAGAAAAAAAGGAAGAAAATTCGCTGGAAAAGCACTCTGCAGAACTGGGCATATCTCTGCCTGACTGTCCAAAGAAAGCAGTCTGGGACCACACCCATCTCTCAAATCTCTCTAAATTTTGCTGAATCCATTCTACTTCCCAATTTAGTATATTTATCTATTTATAGGTTTATATATTTTAATTGAGCTGCTACTGTTTTGTTATTTTGTTTTGCCTATCAAAAGCAAAGGGTTAGGTGAGACACATTGAAGATATGGATTCTCTTTTGCAAATGTAAGAATATATTCTGAAGCTTGGTTGGGGAAGTCAATGGAGTCCCAGACTACCACAAATTTTTTTACTTTACTAATTTTTAATTTGTTTTGTGGTGGTGTGCATCAAGTCCAGGACCTCACATATGCTAGGTAAGTATTCTATCTTTGGATTACATCCCTAACCCTGTAACACTTTTTTATTAACAAAAAAAGAAAGAAAGAAGGAAGAAAGGAAGGAAGGAAGAAAAAGATTAAAGCAGATGTAAGTTATCAAATAGTCTTGTCTCAATCATGTCTATATGGTGGCTCACAAATATTTTGGATGCAGAGGAACAAACAATACACATGTCTCATCCTTGGGTCAGACATGTAGCTCACACATTTGGAGCAGTCTTTTATTCAAGGTGTATATAGGACAAAAGTGCTTCCACTTTGACATATTTTAAACCTAGCTTTCAGATAATATTTTTAAAAAAATTAAACCAAAATTATTTTTATTAAAACTATTATATATGTTTTGAAAAGGACAAGGTTCAAATAATATGTGTGTTAATTCAGATTAAAAAGGCCAATTTTTATTTTGAGCTATATTTAATTTGAAGGGCACTTTCTGTGGTAGCAATTTTAACTAGACATCTATGTTTGTGGAATCTTCCTGTGTAGGGAAGGTGCTTGTCAGGCTTGGGTAACACCGTGATCCTCTCTATTCTTACACACTCCCCAGAACTCACCACTGAGTCTCCTGCAGAGAAGTTCCTCAGAACTGAATTAAATGGCTGACCCAGCACAGCTGGTGTCATCCGAGGATGCTGAAATATCCACCTGTAGTGTCTATGCCTGAACCCTGCTATTAACCCTTTCCAATTTCAGATAGAAAAATATTCCATTAAGGGAGTAGTCGACTCAGAATAGCAATGATGACAAGAATAATGCAATAAAGACCTAGACCGAGTAGCCACTGTGTACAAGAGACTGTGCTAAGCACTATTATTTTGTATAAACTTTCAAAGGGATATGTTTTTATCATTATTTCTATTTTACACTTAGGAAGAGTTATAGAGTTAAGAGGCAGACCCAGGACTCTAAATTGAATGTCTGGTTTTGGATTCTGTGCTTTTAATAATTACATTCACCAGGCTGGATACTATAGCACAAAAAGTTCTAAAAAAGCAGAAAGACTTCCTTAGGCCCTAAAGCATGCAAAGCAAATTTTGTGGGGAAGTTATTTGGATCAACTCTTGGTCTCCTTTGTTCTTCCTTTCATTTTTTTCCCACAACTCTTTACTAAGCTGTATCAAAAACTGTTGTGGATATTGTGAAGAACATATATAAGAAAGACTCTGCCCACTTTTGATTTTTTGTCCTCTACCTAGTCTCCTTCCTTCAGTACTGTGATGGATTGAACAATCCTAAAACTTGGCTTTGGCCATCTGTTTGGGGGACTCCAGCAGAACCACATATCTTCTGGTTCAAAATTTAAACCCACCTTGTCTATAATTCCTAGCAGGATTATGATCTCTGCTGCAATATTTTAAATCATCATTATTATTATTCTGGTGCTGGGAATCAAACCCAAGGGCACTTTATGACTGAGATACATCCCAAGTTCTTTTTACATTTTATTTTGAGATAGAGTCTCATTAGTTTGCTCAAACTTGAAATTCTCTGCCTCAATCTCCCGCATTGTGGTGATTACAGAATACACTATTGTACTCAGCTTTTTTTTTTTAATTTTGAAATATTTTTGTGGTGCTAGGAATCAAACCATAATCTTGCACATGCTAGGCAAACATTCTACCACTGATCTACATCCCCAGCTTGCATATTTTTAGATTTCCAGTTATTCAGAAATATTTTGATCTAAATATGCCTTTGGTGTCATGCTTTATTAATGTGGGTACAACTCATATTAGTGAGTGACTGCCTTGCAGCCATTTGCCCTGAATAAGTTATCAGGTTTCATTGTTTACTCTTAGTTTGAAAAAAATTCCATATGCTCTGACCTCATGACACTTAAACCCTGCACATGCAGCTAAAACAGAAAACTCGTTATCTGATATCACAAAGGCAAATCAGCTGTTAGAAATACTCAAGTGTTTCCATCCCCACTGATATGTTGATGTTGTGGGGAGCCATAGCTTATTAATTAGGAATGCACAGGAGAGAATTTTGTTGTTGTTTATTCATTTCCAAATAAACCCAATACAAAGAAGTTTAGCTACAGTGCATTTATTTTTCATTGTCAGCATATATCATTATGTTATCATGCAAGAACTACCCAAGGAAATTTTACAAATATTACCACATGGATTGCTTAATATGGCCCTCCTCCCAC
The DNA here is from genome assembly GCF_001458135.2 of Marmota marmota marmota. NCBI lineage: Eukaryota > Metazoa > Chordata > Mammalia > Rodentia > Sciuridae > Marmota > Marmota marmota. The sequence continues at coordinate 13,990,336 of NW_026000196.1, forward strand.
CTGCCTGTGGAGTTGTTTGAGAAAAGGAAAAAACATGAGCATTCGTCAGGCCCTTGGGGTGAAGAGTCTGCTCACATGTGAGGATGCCAGTTAGCCTGGGTGCTTGCAGAACAGGCTTTGGCAGGCTGCCAGAGAGAGAGTATTTCATAATTCAGGACTTACCCCAGAGGATTCTGAGCCAACAAGACACTAATAAGAACTCAGGTTTGAATGCAGAGGGAGGAATTTTATTTCATGGACCAAGACGTTGGAGAAGGAAGCATTTCTACTTTGTAAGGTTTCTTTCCTTTTGTTTTACTTTTATTTTAGCTGATAGGATTTTTTCTCAATAGATTTCACAGTATATAAAATTCTCATTGTCTTTGGTACTTCTGAAAGCACTGTAATACCAATTCATCCCTAAAGAATGTAATAGGTATTTGGGGGGAAAAGATGCTAGTTTGTGCAATAAGATATAAAAATGTACAACTTACTTGTACCAAGAGTTCTGTCAAGATGTGTGTGGGATATCTCAGTTAATTCTTGGAACTCTAGTGTCTGGGTATTACCAAACTTAATTGTAGTTGAGGAAACTGAATCATGGAGAGGTTGAGTAATTTGCCAGAGGTCACAGAGCAAGTAAATTGCAAGGCTACGAAAGAACCCCTGCGGCCTGATTAGATCTATCCTCTTAAGTGACTTGGTGGTACTTTCTACATTTTGCTCTTGCCTTGCTGTTCACCAGAAGCCATTGGTCGGCCTGTGTCTCCATCTTTGTTAAGTAACTATTGTGCTAATATGTTCATTAAAACCACAAAAAGGGGTTGGAAGACAGTTTGGAAGTTAAAAAAAAAAAAAACCAACAAAAAAACAACTAAACATACTCTGGTAGACCAGCAATCATGGTCTCTGGTTGAATGAGGTGAAAACTTATGCCCACAAAAAAACCTGTATGTGGATGTTTTCAGCAGTTTTATTCATAACTGTCCAAACTTGGAAGCAACCAAGATGTTCTTCAGTGGGTTAGTGAATAAACAAACTGTAATACTTTGAGACAATGGAATATTATTCACAAATAAAAAGAATTTTAAGCACGTATTGCTAAATGAAAGAAGCTAGTCTAAAAAGGTTTTCTATCCCAGTTATGACATTCTCAAACTACGAGAATGGTAAAAAGATAGTGTTTTCCATTGTTTTGAAGAATAGAAGGATAAATAAATGAGCACAGCATAGAGGATTTTTAGCAAGGTAGAAGTACACCCTATGATGATAGTGTAGTAGGAGATAATTGTCATCATACCTTTGTCAAAATCTTTTCATTTCTCTTTTTGGGGTACCAGGGATTGAACTCAGGGGCACTCAACCACTGAGCCATATCTCCAGGCTTATTTTGTATTTTATTTAGAGTCAGGGTCTCACTGAGTTGCCTAGCACCTCGCTTTTGCTGTGGCTGGCTTTGAACACACACACGATCCTCCTATCTCATCCACCCGAGCCACTGGGATTATAGGAGTGTGTCACTGGGCCCAGCACCTTTGTCAAAATCTTTTTTTTTAATATTTATTTTTTAGCTTTAGGTGGACACAGTATCTTTATTTTATTTTTATGTGATGCTGAGGATCGAACCCAGTGCCTTACGCATGCCAGGTGAACGCGCTACTACTTGAGCCATATCCCCAGCCTGACTTTGTCAAAATCTTAAGGTGAACTATATACTTTAAATAATAATAATGTATCAATATTGGCCCATCAATTGTAATAAGTATATTACACCAGTGCAAAGAGTTCATTGGAGGGAAAACTAGTAGGAGAATACATGCGAACTCTCTGTAATTACCTCTCAAACATTCTATCAACCTAAAACTGCTCAGAAAATATTAATTAATTTTTAAATTATTACTTATTTATTACTGCACTGAGGATTGAACTCAATATAATTTGCACATGCTAAGTATATGTTCTACCACTGAGCTGTATCCCCAATCCTAACTAATTTTCCAAAAAGGGTAAACTTGGGTAGGAAGGGCTCCTAGGAGGTAAGATGAAAAGAATGTTTTTTATTTCTTTCTCCATTATGCATGTTTCTACTACTTATTAGAAAAAAATTAATTAAAAACATTTAAATATCTTTATTACATATTCAAAATTAATTAAAAATTTAGAAGCCATCAGGGTGGGGTTGTAGCTCAGTAGTGGAGCATGTGCTTAGCAGCTGTGAAACACTGGGTTACATCCCCAGCACCAAAACAAAGCAAGAAGCCACAAAAGAAATAATGGTCATCTTTGGATTTGATCCTGAAGCTATGATCTCATGTTTGACCCATATTTAATGATGAAATCTTGGTCTCTCTTGTCCCTGATGCATAATAGCACCATACTCAAAAATGACACCCTTGGTTAGGAAGAGGTGGGACATATTCAAAGAGTTGGGTTTCTTTTCTTTCTTTCTTTTTTTTTTTTTCAGAGAGAGAGAGAGAGAGAGAATTTTTTAAATATTTATTTGTTAGTTTTCGGTGGACACAACATCTTTATTTTTATGTGGTGCTGAGGATGGAACTCAGGGCCCCGTGCATGCCAGGGGAGCGCGCTACCACTTGAGCCACATCCCCAGCCCCAGAGTTGGGTTTCTTACAAGTCTCCCTGCTGCCTGCTCTTGCCCTTCTTAGCATCATGTACTTTAGTTTGCTCCTCAGGGACTCTGCAGAGAGTTCATTCTGGTGGTCCAGTTTATATTCTGATATCATCAAGGTGAGACAGTGTTGGGAGAAGGGGAAAAAAGAAGATAAAGAACAAAGAAGGGAGAGAGGAAAGAATAAGGGAAGAAAGGAAGAGGAGAAGGGAAGGGAAGATAGAGCAGATGTAATTTTGATGGGCCAGTTAGGAGGCCTGTTTGGCTTCCTATTAAAGGTTTGGTCTTGGGAAGGGATTCTCCAAAAAAGAAAAAAGAAGAAGTTCAGATTTTCTAGCAAAAAATGGGACTGGATTTCTCTCTGATTCTTCTCTACTTCAAGCCTTGGAAGGTACACTAAACCAAAAATGGCCTAGCCCCTATCTGTCACCACTTCCTGCATCCTCACCACCAGGGCTGGTAGACACCATTAATCATACCAGGCATCCATCTGTGTGCCTGTCATTTGGGCTGCTCCCTATGGCCAGAAAAGCAGATGACAGGCAAATGCCAAGCACTTGGCTGTGTGGTTCTTCAATGGTGACTGGGTAGAGGAGTTGCTTCGTTTTGCTTAGATTTTAATTTTCACATAATCCAATTTACTCTTACAGAATGAGATAGTTAGGTTTAGAAAGAATGGAGCAAACCCAATTCCTTTTGGCTTTGTAGCTGAACTGAAGGCATTAGAGATTTTAAATATCACTGGGCAGTGTTGATTCAGTTGAAACACATATGCACCAAATTTGAAGCAATAGGGAGCTATCTGATCAACTTGTTTTTCTATTTAATCAGTTAATGAAGGTTTGATTTTTAAAATACAGAATCAAAGAATCAGGGCTGGGTTGTGACTCAGTGATGAAGTTCTTGCCTAGCATGGATGAGGCACTGGGTTGATTCTCAGCACCACATACAAATGAATAAAATAAAGGTCCACCAACAACTAAAACAAAAATATTAAAAAGAAAAGAAAAGAATCAGCCAGGACAAGAATCTTAGTGTATTACCCAAGTTATTTGTTTTTCCTTTCCCAATATAGAGTTTATATATTAGTTAGCTTCCTGCTGCTATAAAGAATATCTGAGATAATCATCTTAAAAAGAGGAAAAATTTATTTTGTTTTGGCTCATGGTTTCAGATATTTCAGTCCATGGTCACTTTGCCCTGTTACTTAGGGGCTCTGAAGAGGCAGCTCATCATGGGGAGAGTGTGGTGGAAAAGACCTATACACCTCATGATAGCTAGGAAGGAGGGTGTGGGGAGGCAGAAAGAGGGTTGGGATCCTAATATAGTCTTCAAGAATATGTCCCCCATTACATAATTTCCTTCCATTAGGCTCCACTTCTTAAAGTTTCCACCACTTTTCAAGAGCACCACAAGCTAGTAAGCAAGTCTTTAGCACACAGGTCTTTGAAGGACACTTATCCAAATTATAGAAGATTATAAACATACATTCCGATATACAAGTTAATTTACCACCCAACTATTATTTTCAACCTCAAAAATTTATTTGGAATATATGTATAACCCCTAAAGACCCTGGTAAAATTGAATTATTGGCTCAATGTAAAGTTCCCAAGGAACCTTGACTGTTGGGCCCCTCTCAGGTAGAGTAAGCTTTCATAGATGTGCATGACTCTTTGTGCAGGTGGGAGATCTCTAGCTTCAGGAATCCTTCATTTAAATGGTGCCACAGCTTACCCTTAAATACAGACTCCAGAAAGTTTTGATCCTGTTTCTAGAAGAAAAATAACAATGTCAGGAATAACAATATACTCCAACTCCCTACTTCCAATACAATATACTTCCAATATCTCTTTCAGATTCCATGACACATCTTTGGAATGGTGTAATGCAAATGCTGATTTCTATTTTATGTATTTTATTCAAGGGTAGTAGTGAACTTGGGCTGCCCACCCCCACCCAATATTGTTAAGGTTTCTCACTAATATTCAGTGGTATGAATTCAGATCAGACAAGGAATGAGTTGTGATCCTAGTACTAAGGAAGCAAACTGGGCATCATTTTTCAACTTTGGCTTTACTCATGCCATCTTCTATCAGCTAAGTCTTTAGATCCAAACATGATGAACTACACCAAGTTGGATGCTTGAAGAATAAATTTTCTTCCCAAAGTGAATATTTCACTCCTTTCCAAAAATTCACTTGTCATTTACTGAAGGCTTCCTTGGTTCAGCTACTATGCCAAATGCTTTATACACTTTACCTAACTTCAACATTTTCTACAACCCTTTGTGTATTGTTATTTTTTTTTCTCACAGAGGAAAATGAAGACAGTAACTCTTACAGATGTTAGACCATCATCATCATTGTCAGCAGCAGCAGCAGCAGCAATAATGATTCTTAACTCTGAGAAGCTACCCAGTTCCTGAAACATGGAAAGTATGCTATTTCAAGAATCCTCAAACAAGTCTTTAAAGTAAGGACATTTAATATTCCCATCCCACAGATAAAGAAACTGAGGCCTAGAGTTAAATTATCTCTCCAAGGTCTAAATACATCATGCAAAGGTGGAGCAGTTAGTCTGACTCTAAAGCCTCTGATCTTCATTGTTACAATTTCTGGTAATGTAGTGGAATAAAAGTAAACTAAGAAGTGTCAGGTGTGCACATATTATTTTATTAAGATGAGATGATGCTGGACGCAGTGGTGCTCACCTGTAATCCCAGCAGCTTAGGAGGCTGAGACAAGAGAATCCTGAGTTCAAAGCCAGCCTTGGAAATGGCAAGGTGCCAAGCAACTCAGTAAGACCCTGTAAAACAGGGCTGGGGATGTGGCTCAGTTCAGTAGTCCAGTGACCCTGAGTTCAGTCTTCTGTAATCCCCCACCACAAGAAAAAAAAAAAAAAAAAACGAAAAGAAAAAAAAAAGATGAGATGAGAAAGACAAAGAAAGGACAAAACTTTCCTGTGATTGGAAGCTTAAAAATTTAACACTTAACATACTTTATCCTTTTTTACTATTTAAAAAATTCTTTATTTTAATTGGTGCATTATAGTTAACCATTAATGTGGAATTCATTGTGATATGTTCAGAGATGCATATAACTTAAAAATTCTTAATAACTGCAGACATCCAGATAAATTTGTCCAAAATTAAGTGTAAATTGTTCCAGTGTTCATAACAGTCAGCCTCAGTTTCATTATTATTACTATTATTATTGTCGTTTCCCAAACTTAAAACAACTTTAATCCTTATGAAAGCAAAGGTTAGACAATAAAAATGATATCAGATCCTTTTATAACAATTGTTTTTTTCTTAAGCATATGCACATAAGTTGCTTAATACTAACATTGAGGCAGTAAAATTCAGCACGAATAATTGTATTGTAAAGATCATCTATAAAAGTGAAAGGAGAGATAAAAATTTTTATGTATCTGATGGTGACTCTTAGGTGTTATGTATTAAAAATGTGACATTAGCCACAGAGAATAAGAGGTATACTTCCTACTTTGAATTAGATACTCCCAGGTGTGATTCTTGTAGTTACCACTTCTTCACATTCACTATTTAAGCTCCTTCAATTCACTCGAGGGTATGGCAATTAGGACCCATTTTTTGAGAAAGTAAAGATGTATGGAAATACTGCTATTTTAACAAAATGTAAAAACTTTTGACTTAATTTATTTTATTTGTTGAGATTGCTATGAACATCCTAACAAAGATTAAGTGACTTTCATGGACTTTTATTTGTACACTTAGAACACAAGGTGGTTAAATACAAGATGAGCTCCAGGAGAGGCGGAGTTGCATATGGCGCCATTTGGAACCAAAGGGCTCCATCCCCTTTATGCTTCATGGACCTGTATCAATCTTTCTGCCTCCAGCATCTCCATTTCTCCTCCCTCCTCACTGCCAGCCCTCACACTTATGCACACTCATCATGGGAGGGAGGCAAGTTTACTCTCCATAAACAATTTGCTGGTTGGCTACTCTGAGTCTGCCAACCAGGTTGCCAATTCTGATGTAGACACCTGTCCATTTGGAACAGGAATGAAAACAGCCACTCAATTCCTAGAAATCATCAAACACCCTGTCAGTGAACAACAGGTCTCTGTTAACTGCAATCTGGGCAAGACGTGAATGGGTCACATAGACAATTACCGCTCCTCCAAGCCATTCAGCTTCCTTAAAATTGATGAAAGTTTCTGATCTTTTCACCACAATGTAGTTTGATGAAGGTCACCATTTAATGATGGCGATAATAAGCTGCTAAAGCTTTATTTTTTTGTTATGAAATTAGAGTTCCAAAACAATGCTATGAAGAAAGTGCTAATAAGAGTACAAGGTCAACCCATATTTTCAGGTGGTTTCCTGAATGACATCTTCATTGTTATGAAAATTTATTTCCAAGCACATCACTGATAGATTCTGGAAAATATGCACAATTTCACACAGAAGCAAGTACACCCCATCTAGTGTGTGTGAGTGTGTGTGTATTTGTGTGTATTGGAAGATTCTTTGACACTTTATCTTGTTTCTTGTTCTTTGTCTTTTCATATACTGCCCTGGTCTTTGTGACATGATCTCCTCATAAATTTTGGGTGAAAAATATTTTAGGTCAGTGTTGCCTACTACTTCCAGATGAAATGTTACTATTGAAGTGAACTTTCTGAGAAGCTTGGGTCCTGTGTTTAGGAGCTCCTGCCTGGCGGAGGCTGGGGACTAATGTGGGTTTAATGTTGTTACGAGCCAGGCAGCTGAGCTGAGTAACAATACGAGTCTGTTGGACATGTCTTCTGGGTTGTCACGTTCAATTTGCACATGACCTCCTGGCCAAAAAATGGGAAAGAAGTGGTAGAATGTGGGACTGAAAGCTCATATTATTGCTTTGACAGCTTCACTCATCTAGAAGTAATGCAAAATGCAATTTATATTTATACACTCTGACCTCCTGCGCAGAGAGGGAAAGTATCTAATGATGGGCCGAGGTAGTGGAGGAAGAAACAGATCTCAATACAGCTGGAATTTGTCTACATTTTTGCTTTTCAACCATTCAATTACAGTCAAAATATAAATGAAACATGGACAGTGCACTGGTGAGGTAGTGACACAATTATTTTATAGTGACTGGGTTCTGGCTTTGAATCTTGGCAAAGGTGGCTGCAACACGCCTTATTTCACTGGAGACAGATAATCTGCCTGCTCCCACTGGACAAAGGCCCTCTGCTTGTAGGTGCGTCATTATGCCCATCAGAGAAGAAAAAAGACACCAGTGAGTCAGTGACACTCCGGATATGCATTTGGAAATTCTTGAGAGAGGCTGACATGTTAATCCTATTAACCAAGATAAATCAAGTCAGGCCTGGTGGTAACTGGGGCATTATTCACTTTTGAGTGGAAATAGGCAGTGGGCATAATGCACCATTTTCTTTTGTGCACCAGGAAATTTACTGGCTTTTACATGTCTCCAAATAGCTTCATTTTGAATAGAATCTGTGAGCCAACTGGGGAGAATAAGACTATCATCAGCAGCATCCTCAAATATGTCCTGACTATTTCTGACCAGTGTTTTAAATGAACAAGGTTTCTATGAAAGTAGGACTCACAAGGGACAAAGACTCTGGCTTTTTCCAGAGATTAAAGGGAACAGAAATAATCACCTTTATAAAATCAGCAGCACCCGAAGAACTGGTGGCAAACACCACTTTTGTTCACATCAACAACCTTGCTTGAGACCCACTGATCAACCTTGAAAAATAAAGCAAAAAGAGAAATAGGGCAACAATGAACAATGCAATAGAGGATTCCTAGACCAACTGCTCAAACATAAATTTATTTATCTATATTTCTTCTAATTTCCTCCTTGTTTTTTTCCTTTGGGGGATAAAAAGTCTCTGCTTTGTAAGTCTTCCTAGATATTAAACCTCTCCCTATTGCATCCCACTAGAGTCTCTTGATGCAGAAGACACAAATGCCTAAAAAAAACAAAAACCTGAACACAGCATCCTTCTTTGTAGAGGAATATCAAATAAGCCCTACTCTCAAATTGCCTCTTTCTACTTTCCCTTTCTTATCACAGTTTATGACAGTGTTTTCCCACCACCCAGAAGGAAATCATCTACAGAGTTCATCTGGGCAATTTCTCCAGGTTTCCTTTAGAGAATAGAATGTGGCTTAGGTTTTGAAAGTATTAAGTTTTCACTAGTTTCCCCACTGCAGAAAGAAATTAGCAGAGTGTGTGAATTGAGAGAAACAAGCAAGAGAGGATGAAGGCTCAGGAGGAAGAAATCAGAAACTCTGTCCACAGACAGTATGCATCTCTCTTGGGTCTACTCCTGAGAAGGCAGGATGGCCGGCTAGGGATGGCTGTTTCTGTTTCGATAGCTGAATGAGAACAAAATCATATCCCCCTTTAACATTTTGTGAACCAGGAAGAAGAGTTCTGGAATTAGATTTGGAGACCTAGGGGTCAGGGAGCAGACTCCCTGACAGGTACTCCACAAGGGGCTGCTCCACCTTCTTTTTAAAATAAACCAACCAAGGACAAAACAGGATGCCCAGAAGGCAGGGTCAGTGCTTCTCCTTTTCCTGCTACCTGCCCTCCCTTACCAGTCTTCCTAATTCCCCTCCTCCATCAGGTGACATCACAACCATGACTCTTCCTTTTTGTCATAAACTGTTGAAAACACGTGAAAAAACAAAAACAAAAACGGGAGATTCTCTGGCACCCATCAACAAACTTAGGGCTTTCTAAAGTGACTTCTGGGGGTGGGGGATGGTCAGGTAAGAAGAAAGTGGAGGTGTGGGAGGGTCCTCCTTCAAAATACATAGTATTAGCGAGAGAGGAAGATGTGAAGTCAGAAGTCAAGCTTAGGAGGGCACCTGGGCCAGAAGGCTTGCGGGACACTCCAACTCCTGGCTCCTTTCTGGGGACAACGAATCCAACAATTTCTCCCTCCCCACCCAGGTGAGAGGAAAGCACCATTCGCATTAGCAGTTAATGTGTTGGATAGAAAATAGCAAATAAATCTTCCTGTTGTGATTCCAGGCCTTCGGAAAGAATCACAGGATGGGTTTGACTAATTAAGGAAATAGTTTGGAACAGCTTGATAACTAACCCTGTGAAAGGCTCCCGGGTGTTGACCGAAGTGACCCTTTCTGTTCTTGGTCAAGGCCTTCCCCTTCTCACTCCAACCCCGCCCCCCGCCATGGCCCCAAAATTGGGAACTTGCGAATGAATGGGCTTCTCTCCTGTTGAGGACCGTGCCTTAGTTGCAGATGTTCGTAGCTTCGGAGGCCCAGAACTTTCTCCCACAGCCACCGCCCTGCCGGCTGCGATCCCCGCGGGGCTGAGCCCGAAATTGGCGGCGGCGGCAGCTCAGCTGCGGGTGTTTTTGGGGGGTGGTGAGCTCCCCGCACCTGCGACCTCGGAGCCTGCAGAGGGAGGCGACCCGCGCGGGGGCACGATCTCCCCAGTCGGCCCCGCAGGAGTTAAACCCGAGGCAGACAAAAGGGAGGCCGCCGTGGCTCCTTTTCCCGGCTGTCAGTTGAAAATAGAACCGCTGCCCTCTGGACTTTAACTCCCGACAGAAAGGGCATTTTATTACAGGTTATGACAAGTTGCAGAGAGACACGGAGAACTCAATAAGAAGGAGCTGCGAGTGGAATAAAAAATGCTCGAGATGTTTGGAAGACAGAACGAAGATGGCTTCAAATGATAGGTGTTAGCAGGACTCGAGATACAATCTGTGGACTGGGGCCGGGAGGGAGCCGCGCGGCATTTCTGCGCGCGCGCGCAGGCCGGGAGGGAGCCCGCCGCCGGGGTGCGGAGCTGTGTGCACCATCCGAGGGCGGCAGAGGACCCTTCTGCCTCTTCCAAAGTCAGAAGCCACTATTGCAACCGATCATCCCAGAAAATTCTGGCCCATGCATCCGCTCAAATTTGCTATATTTGCAGGACATCTACACTTGTACTTCCCAGGCTCTGTTTCTTTGAGGTCCTCTGTAAGAATAAGAGCGCACATACTGTAATCAACTCCTGCCTAAAACAGATTTCCACTAGACTGAAGAGTTTTGCTTCCCCACCCCCGCCCCACCCCGCGCCCTGAGGTTTCCTCCTGTCACCTACTTAAAACAGAAGAAAAATACAATTACTCCAGAGACATTTTTAGTAAGGTTCTTCTTTTGCACGATCTGCTAAGTTAGCACTACAGTCTTAGTTGTGGCACCGACCAACTGATTTTAGGTGGGGGATATGTCCTCCTTCTCCGCTGGCAGTTTTTCAAATGTTTTTCATCACCTATCACCAGTGGAGATATGTACCTGAATGCCCAGACCTGCAGAGCCTTGTCCTGCTCTTAACAGACTGGGGTGGCCAATCCTGTACAGAACATAAAATCAACATCCCAACTATAAGGGGAACTTGCTTGATTTGGGTTGACCAGAGGATGCCAGCTTAGTGGGATAGGGCAGTCATCCGGAGAAATGCTGGTGGAAAGGATGTGGGAGCAACTTTTTTTTGTAAAAGGTGATATACGTTTATCCCAATTCCATTCCTATAACCCAAAACATGAGAAGACAGCTGCCCAAGCAGGCCTCCCTACTTCGTTTTCTTGAAGGTTTTTTAGCTTAATACAAGCCCAAAACTGGAAACTTTTCTGCCAGTAATACTTAAGGCACTTTGCAAATGCTGAAAAATAAACTCCAGATTCTTCCCCCACCTGCCTTTAAAAAATGCAAATAAAACGTGAGCAGTCTTGTTGTCTGTAATTGTTTTCTCATTTACTGAGGCAGGGCTGGGGTTCTCACAGGTATTTGAATAGTTGCACAAGCTCTGTGTAGTGGTCTAACCGAATTAAATGCAACAACTTAAAAAAAATAAAATATTGGTTTCAGACAGGCTATTTCTTGGAGTGAGAATCTTGGACACACTGTTTGCCCTCCTCTCCACTGCATAATCAACTGATGCCCCCTACTTTGTTTTCTCAAACTGACCTAATTTTTAATTGTAATTTTCTCAGAACTATTTATTCTCCTCCTGTCAGTGTGTTTGATCTTTATAAACCTTAATCATTTGTTCGACCTCAGTTACATCTCCTCACAACAATTTACATCAGACACATAAACAGAACTCCATCTCCTATTTGTGACAGAAGTTGAAGAAAGTTCATATTACAACAACTTAGCCTGAAAAACATATCCTGTGTACTGATTGTATGCAGAGCAACTGCTTCAAAAACTAAAAATTAAAAAACCTTAAAACTAAGTGAGTGGAAAAGATCCTCAGAAAAGAGAAAAAAAATTCTATAACATTGAAGCCACAAAATGAATGGAATGGGAGATTTTTTTTTTTTGTCGTGATATGCTGCTAGTGATAATTGTACCTTGAAGATAAAACTGTTTCCCAAAAGATCAATCTATTCGTATGTGTTTTTTTGCTTTAAATATTTCAGAATTAAACAAGTGCAAAATAGTTGTTCCTCAAATGACTCTTCTCCTGCCATTAATTAGGAAAAAAGTTTGCTAAACTGTAGATTAATTTTCATTAAGTAAGTAGTACATGGAAAAATTAACCTTCATGATAGAAAACCTTCCTTTAATATTTTGTTCTTGGAAAGATTTGGAATAAGAAATTGTAAACGAAATTACTCCCTGAGCTTGGTCCGTATGAACTGGGAGCCTTAAAAATCTGAGGGGTGACACAAGCAATAGAAAAATGCTGACCAGTTTAAGGATAATGCTTATTTCTATATTTGGGCAAAGTCTTCACAGGTAAAACTCATTTCTCTTTTTTCTTCTCTCTCCCTCTCTGGAATCTGGTAATACATTAATTCATACTCGAGAATCAAATATGCTTGAAACTTCCTTGATTTTTTTTTCATTATTTTGTCCTTTCTACACACGGTCTCTATCTCTTCCTGGAAACAGCAAACTGTTGAAAGAATAAAAGAAGTCACACATCTCAAACATTCCCCCACACCCTTCCCCAAAAAAAAGACTATAGAGATTTATGTTAAAGATATTCGAAGGTGTCAGCAGCAGCTATGCCATTGAAAAACAATTGCACACAGAAGAAAGGTCATCTATAAGAAAATTAAAATAAGAACTATCACCTGTAAGTGAATTGCTCAGGCTGAGGTGTTCTGTATTGTGACAAAAATATGAACAGAACCGCCACTTCTGGAAGGGTTTAAGAAAAAAGATAATGGTGGAGAGAAAAGTAAACAAATTTGTAAGAAGGAGCAAATGGAAATAGGAAAAGTCCCTAGGAATGTTTTTTTGTTGTTGTTTGTTTGCACCCCAATCTTCAAATTTTCTAGGCAGCTTGGAGATGTGCTTGAGGACAATCCAAGATAGAGGGAACCAGGCACGCTGAGGAAGGTGTGGGCTGCTGTAGCCCCTTTGGGAGAAGAGTAGGGGGCATCCCTTTTTATGGTTTTCCTCCTTTCTGAGGCTTGGAATAATAAACTCAAGTGGCTGCCTGTCAGCCCCTGTCCATCTTCTTTAGCAAACTTGACATAGTGGAAGAAATATGACACGTGAATTATTAAAGAGGAGCTAGTTGACTTTTAACCCTGGTTGCTTTTCTCAGACCCCATTACCTGCAAATTCATCTGACAATACACTGCAAGAATTACAGGGTGTGCAAGCTAGGAAGAAAAGAGGAGAAAGCAGAGTTAGGAATTTGTGAAAATATCAGGGAAAAACAGGATGCTTTTACCTTACTATCTGTGACACTCAAGGGACCCAGTTATATTTCTAACAAACCACTCCTATAAGAAGGGGGTCAGTTTCTCTATCCAAGAAGAAAGAAGAAATAGATTAAAAGGACATTGAGCACTATTCCTGATGCCTACTCCTTTCAGACAGAGCTGGTTAGGATTTCAAATTTCTTTAACATGACTTAAATCAATTCTTAACTGTATTAACAAGAATCCTATAAAGGATTCTTCTCCTCCCCTCCCCCTTTCCTTTTTGATACAACTCCTGCTTTCACTCAGTTGCAAAAACTTCTCAAAAGGGCAGAAATATCCTATGTATACCCTGACAGCAAGCCCACAGACCCTTCCCAAGTTAGGCTCTTGCAAAACTTTAGAGAATATCCAAAGACTACTTAATTTGCACAACTGATAAGATTATAAAAATCAGCAATAATCATTCAGGCATTCAGACAAAAGTTTTTGGTGCTAATTAAGCAGCCATTATCCAGTCGGGTTGATGGGGTTGAGTAACTGGGCAGCTGTTGATAGAATAAAATAGGAAGGAATGCATTGAAAGCTTAGGGGGTTTCTTCTTTTAAAATGAACAAGAAAGAAAGGCACAATAAAATAATAGTAAGAACTATTATTGTTTAGTCCCTTGGGTGTAGATTTGTATATCCTGTTGCCAAGGTGAAGGTAATAATTGAATCTATCCTAAATCTGAGTGATGGAGTAGTCAGAAATGACTCCATCTGACAGAAGAGCCAGGAGGCAAGTGATGGATACTATTGTCCAAACGTGACCCTCCATTAACACTACCTATCAGCATCTGGATCCTGTCACCAGTTCCCATCCCAGAGCCAAGAGGGCTGCGTGGCATATTCTAAGCGCTTCGAGGGCTTCCATGCTGTGCTCAACCCCACATCAACTAAATGGGTGGAGAGACTGACCTAAACCCTTCCCCCTCTATCTCTACTCGCCTTATTTCCCCTCTCCAGGCCCATTGTTTGGCAGGTGCTGGCAATTTGCTCCTTATCTTGCCTCTGTTTACGAGGGCTTTTTATTAATAACAAAGGGAGAAATGGTATTAATATTAATTAACACCATAAAATGAAACAGTTTTGGGAATCCACCAAGTGAATAATCTCATCGTCTAATTGGAGCTGGACAGAAAGGGGAGGAGGTGGATAGAGGAAGGGGAGGGAGGAGGGGGAGATACAGATGACCTACTGGGTGACAGGCACAGGTTGGAAGGGTGACATTTTATTGTAAGCCTCCCAATGAAAGGAAGAAAAGGAAGGGACCAGTCAATTTAATGCAGGGACCAAGAGTGCAAGAGTGTTGCTAAGAGACAGAGATGCTGGTAAAGTTCTATCAGAAGCACTACTCTGACCTTATGCAAATAGAGGCGGCCAACTCTTTGTGGAACGGCTGAAAATTCCACCCCCTGTGTCACCAATACCTGGCATCGAGCCTTTTATTCAAATGTTCTCTAAAAACACACACAGAGGATGTGACAAAGCATGACACATTTAGGAGCTTTGACGAAAAAAAATACCACACAAAGAAAATGGGGGGAGTAGTAATAATAGTAATAATTTTTAAAACTCAGGGGGAAAAATCAACACCAGATCTTCCTGTGGAAATATCACCCATCTTTACCTTCTGGCACTGTCATTTTCCTTTAGCTGAAAAGTAACCTAAAGATTCAGAAATTGCCCTCTCATTGCAGAAATAGAAGCTTATTAAGATACCGCAGTGATGCTCAAAGTACCATCATTAATTTACACCCTGAGGAGTGTGAGGAGGGGATGGTATGAGGGCGGTTGGGAAGGGGACAAGAAAGCTTGGTGCAGACAACAGAAATCACAGTATATTCTGTCCCCCAAACAAATGAAGGATGTCTTTCCTCTAACTCTTACCTACCCACTCTAGGACAAGGTTAAGTGCAAAAACATAGAAGCGTGGGAAAGTTGGTTCTCCCATGAAATTGAATGTTCTCACAGGCCAAATACACTTCAGTGAGCTAGTGGCACTTGAGCATCTGCTGTGGAAGGGTCTCTGATCAGCCTCAGACAGGATAAGAAAATGGGTATGCATGTGTACCCTCTTGCCTGCATGCTCTTGGCTGTGCATTAATGTTGGAAGGTGAACTTAGAAGTGGAGCTGACACATCTGACCCCTGGGCTTCACAGAGTAGCCTTGAGAGGTTTGAGGAGAGAAACTGGATCCAATCGCTCAGAATGGCCCCACTCCATGATACTGAATGTGTCGCCTTCTGGAGTACTTTTGGGCTTGGGCTTTGGGCAGAAGTACTTCCAAGTGTCCAGGCCAAGTTCTTTCTCTCTCTCCCTCTCCATTCCACTCCAGGTTATTGTTGGTGCTGCTCTACTGGGCTGTACATCACACAAAATAAGAACCAAATTCCGCAGAATCACCTTTCCCCTAAGCAGACCACTTGCCTACAATGTGCCAATCCTGAAAAGCTGAACATTACGGACAGAGAAATTTGATTTTCACAGTTCTTGGCTAAGTTCAATCCTTTGGGGTCACCCTTGGGTTTTCAGTGTAGGGAACTTCTGGGGCATCATGCTGGAGATGAGTGAAGAGCTGGCTGGAGGGAACCACTGGCTAGAGGAGGGAAGGGGCTTTCCCATTGCCACACATCCTCTTGCAGCCCCAGGAGCCCCCTCCACCCATGACTGTCCTCAGCCAGAACTCAATACAATCTGGAAATTTCTTTCCGGATCCTTACTCCTCACATTAGCTGTGGAGGAAGAGAAACATTTCCTATAAGCCAGGGAAAAGCATCACACACAACTTGAAAAACTCATTTAGTCAGCCTCGTTTAAACCACTCCATTCCCTCCCTCTGTTTTGATTTCAATATTGATAAAATGCCCACTGTTTCACATCTTTATGATAATAGTTGCAAATGAATACATTTTTCGACTTGGGGGCCTTTCAAATGTTCAGTGGCAAGTAACTTCCCAGGGCAACTTCTCCCTAGGATCCTCCCTCCTCCCCTTTTAATGGTGGGACTTTTCATAATGTGCACAATACTATTAAAATTTCATATTAGCAGTGTGTATGGTGAACTTTGTAATGGGAAATTCAATAGCTGCTGTAAATATTAATGGAATATGAAATGAAGCCACAGCCTCGACCAGCCCTGACAGTAAAACGGAGTGAGCATGTGGCGGCCCCGGGGCGAGAGAGGCCTTTCCTCTTGTCGCTCTCGCTTTATTACATTAGCACGGGCCTCCCCGCGCCGGCGTGGGCTCTGAAGCCGAGGCACCGGGTCACCCATGACAAATGTCCCCGTGTCTCGTCAACAGGCCCCGCCTGGCCCTGCCACTCCATCTGCCCAACAGGCCCCCAGAGAGTGCTTGCGGGTGTCAGTTTCAGGTAAAGAGCTCTTGAAAGGGCAAAGTCTCCATAAAGGTTGCAAGGGTTCCAAGGGCCTCCCCAAGTCTCCGCAGCTTGGGCCCCGGCTACAGTAGGAGGGGTTCGTATCGGGGTGGGGGAGGGAAGAACCCCAAACTCGTGTACCAACCACCCTGGGCGAACTTCTGGGCTTGAAAACACTATTAGGAAAGCCAGATTCCAACCTCCCATCGGCACCTCGATCCCTTCCCACCATCTGCCCAAAGGATCCACCTCAGAATTGGGCGTTGGGCTGGGTAAGGCTTGTGGGAGGGGACAGGGGACTGTTTGGACTGGGATTTGGCGCCAGCTGCCACCACCTTGCCCGGTCCCGTGCTATGCTGAGTTGCAAACTGCCCCCACCGAAACCGGCCTGTCGGGAAAGCTTGAGACGCGGGGGACAGCTTATTTGCAGTGATCTGTGGACATTAGGACCCTAGACCCTGGACGGCCAGCTCAGCCTCTGCCCTGGCGTGAATCTTCTGGGAACCCCAGGGGAGGGTGTGCGTCGACTCTGGGAGGAGCAGCGCTAACTGGGGCCGCGGGCGCCCAGATTGGGTGGGTTCTGAGTTTAAGTCGCCGCCAAGGAGGGTCCTGGGAGGCAAGGAGTGCTGACAAACGTGGCCGTCAGCACCTCGAGCTGCCCCAACGAGTTATTTCAACAGGCTGGGAGAGATCGGTATTTGAGTGGCAGGCGACGCCTTTCCTCACTCCCAGTATTTATGTTGTACTGACGGCACTTATGAGAACTTAGTTTTAGATGGGACATTAATCTTAACTTGTTAAGAGATAGGCTGTCAACATTTACCATGGGCTTTCCCACTCTCGACGTCCGAGGCCCTCCCTGGAGTTCAGCCGCTGCCCACCTGGTCTGGGCGCCGGGTGTCGCTGGTCGGCGTTCGGCAGAGGCGGGGAGCCCCAGGTGAGCAAGGTGAGCGGTGGAGAGAGTTGGAGACGCCTGTTGCGAACGGAATTAAAGTCAAAATCGACTTAAATAAGATCCCAGACTGGGCCCATGCTCAAGACAATCCCCGCACCAATCCCTTTCATTTTTCATTTTTTGCCTGTTTGCCAGTGGGGGAAAGCAGAGTTTTTAATCACAGAGAAGAACTTTCCTTAAGCTCCAGGGCACACAGGCGCTAACATCAGGGCAAGTCTCTCCCCATTTCCCTGCTACTGACCCCCGAGTTTCACTGGTGTGAAGTCATCTACCATTTTCCTTTAACCACTAACTCCACGGGGTCACTTTTCTCTCAAATTCACAGTGAGCTCCCCTTTTAAATTATTCCTTGCCCAGTTATTTTTTTTCCTCCAAATTAATCCAGAATACAGTAGTTCCCTCATTTGCTCCACTGCACGCAAACAGCAGAGCCGAAATGAATTGAAATAAAAACGGAATTGAAATGCACCAGGGGTTTCGCGGCAGGAATTGTTTCAACAAGGCATTCACTTTTTCCAGATCCGTTGAAATGTTTAGGTGTGATTTGCATTCTCTCCGACCCTCTGGCCAGTTCCCTCACCCCTAACCGCTTTCATTTGTACACCCACTAGTTTAATAGTTGTGCCTCACTGTTTCTTTGGCGCCATTAAATCCACTTCTTTCTCTCCAGGATCTTGCAACTTCTTCACCTTGCCCTTTAAAAGAGTTACACTTTCCAATAAGACTAAGAGGGGGGAAAAGGACAAGAAATGGATATAGGTTTTGTAAGTGTTAAATAACTTTCTCAGCGTGTATTAAAGGAAGATTGTATTTTATCAACAGCTGATTGATGCAGTCGTGTGATCCTGTCGGTTTGTCTATAGTATCATATTTATTTAACCTGCTGGGGGACTGTGTTCAGGGGCAGCCTGTTCATGCTGACAAGAGCATGCACATTACACACTACCCCAGGTATTTTGATTGATTGTTCCCACCCCAAAGCCTTTGGTTCATAATTTAGCACAGCGGGTTCTGCATCACAGACTAGGTTAAAAAAAAAAAAAATCCTGTAAGAGATTTCAGTGAACAACTAGCGCCAACAAACCTCTCTCTATCTGCAATCCCCAAATATTTTAAATGCCTCTGGAAAGTGTTCAGTTTTTATATTTAATAATTACAGGACATGTAAACTTTATTCACCCTAGTTCCCAGCAGAGTGATAAGATGATTCATTTTAAATCTGTGACTGGATCAACATTTCCTTAGTTAGGGGGTGGTATGGAGTTGAAGAAATGATGGGGACAATGTCAAAAACTGTGGGCTTCTATGTTCCTTTCAGTAACAGGCTTGGGGTGTGGAAGCAGTGGAAAGGCAGACAAAATGCTACTTTTTAATGATACTTTTCTGAGTGTATTTTGTGGGTTTAGTTCAAAAGTCTTTAGGCAGCAAACTAGATTTTTATTCACACTACTTACCTTCAAGGGTGAAGGATGATTTTTCTTTAATTTTATAGGTGACTGTTTAGTATGCAGTGTAAACATTCACAATATTTATGTATTTTCAAGTAAATAATCTCAATGATTTGGGCACATCCTAGGGATTTTAAAAGTTGTGACCTGAAATTAGCATTACCTAGTGCCTAGCCAGCCTATACAGTATCAAAGAAATCTGACCACAAAATTTTAGGAGCTATATCACTACATGGGTATATCCCTGTATTATTTTATATTATATTTTTTTAAAAAGTTTCTCTTCTTTTCTCCCTACCCCAACCCTCTCTCCCTCCCTCCCTTCCTTCCTACCTACCTTTCTTTATTTCTTTCAGAGCTGAGGAACAAACTTGGAGGCATGCAAGGCAAGGAGTCTACCAATGGGCTACACCCCCAGCTCAGAAAGAGGCATATGTGTGTGTGCATGTGTGTGCGCATGTGTGTATGTACTAACTAGTGTGCTTTTATTTAATGATTGTTTATGTCAAAGTAAAAGTGGGACACATTTTTCTGTGCATTTTCTTGGATTACTCTTCTTCTGGGTGGTAATTGGTGTGTGTGTGTGTGTGTGTGTGTGTGTGTGTGCATGCACATCTATACAGAAGCAGAGTTTTAAACATATGCTGATTTCCATGAAAAGAAATGCTATTCACTGTGCTTGGTGTTTTTGCTTTTGTCTTCTACAGATTCTTGAAACTTGTAAAGGACATCTTAGCACCAATATGAATATCTTTGCCTATCAAAGCTTTGTTCTGTGTTTAAGTCAGATGGGAAGGTCAATATCAAAATGGTTACTTGCATGGGTATATAATGCTACGGTCAAGAGTGAGAATTCATAGCATTAAAAATGGCTTAGTGTATAATTGCTCACCTGAATCAATATGTCTAAAACAGTTTTCCTCTTTCAATTCTTGGGTTAATATTGGGGGAAAGGTTATTGTTTTTTTAAATATACCTAGTGATAGTAGATAATGGCAACATTGAATATTAAAATTTTCTTTCTCATTTTTGTATATTATTCACAAAGTGTAACTTTTGATTTGATTTTTTTACCTTAAAATGATGATAAAGTTATCAGCCAAATGTGATACACTTTCCCCATTCCACTTAGTATATCCCTTTTAAAATATCCCTTATTTGCAATAGTGCTGAAGATTTTCTCATAATTGGGGCAGGTTTGGGAGCTCCAAGTTTGGTGTGCCTTCTTTGCTGATAATATCATGTTCAGCAACTCTTTTTATCCCTAGATGTTGCTATTTATCTTTAGATGATGTTCAATGAGAAAAAGAATATTTGAGAAACTCCAGGAGATGCATCTTTCTGTTGAAAAAACAGCCATTAACGGAAGTAAGTGCGGATACAGCATCCAGAGAGAAAGAGAAAGGGCAGGCTGGCAAAGGAAATATTTACCCATGACCTCATGGCAGCCAGGAGCACGAAGGCAGACCAAACAAGAAGGAGAGGACAATTTGTTCATGGCGAACATCACAAAAGCTAAAGAAGTTCTGAGACACCATGTGAATCAATTTGTAGTCATTTTCCAAAATGTTTTAGAAATCATTGCTTTGCATTGGGAATAAACCTAAAACCATCCACTACCAGGTTTCTTTAATAGAATACTATGTGCATTATCTGTAATAATGAAGAAAATAATTTCACATATTTCCTGGGGAGTCAAATAAATTGAATGGGATCCTATTTATTTTCAAGGGGGCACTTTGAAAATATTTAAAGCATGCTCATACATATGTGCACATATAAATTAACTTCTTTGAAGTGTGGTTACTTCCTAGCTGTGCAGCCCTGGGCAAGTTACTTAATTTCTCTGTCCCTGAGTTTCTTCATCTAGTGAAATAACAATAGTACATTCATCAGGGGTTGCTGTAAAGATTATGTGAGTTAACTCATGTGAAACGTCTAAAGCAGAACCTGGCATGCAATAATTTCCAGTCATTCACCAGCTATTATTTATACTGCACAATTTGCACTAATGTCTTATTAATATCAATAGTGATAAACAATGTTTGTAATATATTCACCTATAATGTTGTGACCAGACTCGAAAACTTGAAAATTCGCACTGTGCCAACATTTCTCAAGAGGCAAAATGATCGATCAGTGAATCACTGTACTTCTTGTGTCACCAAGTCCCAGCTACATTAAGCAGCCATATATGTAAACACTGAGCTAAAAATGCAGCTCCAGGAAGTGATGGGAATGCTACTAGAATGTCTGTATACCAATGGCAGCCAACTCTACCAAGACCTCCCACCCCCAATTCAAACAGCTGTCACTTGCTATCCAGCTAAGGATGTGATAAGGATGCAGCCGTACTTCTTCATCACATTTGCCCAATGCTAAGGACTCAAGGCCCTCATGGCACATCTTAACATCCTCTATTAATGATGCCTCACATGTTAGTGATATTTTAAAATTCTTTCTTAAAAGCACCCTTTTGAGATATGCATTTTACATGAGCCACACACTATACTTTATGAGGTTGCTGAAGTTTAACTTTAAGTCTAACAGAAAGGCATACATCCTAACAATATGTTAGAATGTTTACTAAAAATTACAAACTTGATGTGAAAATGAATGGATTGAAATAATAAAAATATTCAGGGTTTGTTTTTTTCCCCGACCTATATGTTGAATTTAGGATTAAGATAAAACCAGTTTCAATTAAAAATGAAAACACTGTTGCCTTGACTCTGAAATATCTTTCTTATTGTGTTTGAGCTGGTCTACTGACGCTTTCCACAGTGACTTGAGATCAGAGCTAAAGTGAAACTGGTGTTTGAAAGGTGGCTAACAGTACCTTGTCCTTTTCTTGAAGTCACCCACCATGGACTTGTTTTTGTTACAGATAGATCATAAAATAGTTTTCATTTCTTAAAAAAATTTATTGGTGCAAAATAATTCCCCAGAATAGTGGGTTTCATTATGGCGTATTTGCACATGCATCTTACATAATTTAATCAATTTAATTCCCTAGTACCTCCCTTTGCCCTCTCTTTCTCCCTCCCTCAATCTTCTTCCTTGCCCTACTGGTCTCCCTTCTGTTTTTTATGAGAACTCCTCTCCTGTTCCCTCCTTTTCTCTTTAGTTTCCATATGTGAGGGAAAACATCTGACCTTTGACTTTCTGAGTCTGACTTATTTTTTTTTAACATAATACTTACAATTCCATCTGTTTTTCTGCAAATGACACAATTTCATTCATTTTTTTGTCCCTCCTCCTATTAACTAATGCAAACAAGCCCAGACAGGAGATGGTATTTTCTGACATGTGTGATCATTAACCTTGAACTTTGAACCACACCCTTCTCTTTCTAGTGTGCTCGGTATCATTAGAGTTTGCTTCCATTCTGCATGTATACCAAAAATGGGTGAAGTCCTGAGAAACTGGACTTTGTGTGAGGTTAAGATCCTGCAAACCAGCCATGGACTTACACAAGTTGATGAGATATTTCCTTCTAATTATCATCAGTTGCTGCTCTATTTGATATGAAAAATGGATTTTAGACACTTAAATTCAGCTTCAGGGTTAGACATTGTCTCACTTTCCCCCTAATTCAGTCTTTTAGATGAGACTAAAAGTAACTTTCCAGAAATATACAAACCTTCCAATTATGTCTTTCCACCATTGCTCTAGAGGCCTGGGATGGATCTTTGACTTTCTCTTATTCTGGCAAATAATAGTTTCAGAGTAGTCTAAAAAGTA
The DNA here is from genome assembly GCF_001458135.2 of Marmota marmota marmota. Taxonomy (NCBI): domain Eukaryota; kingdom Metazoa; phylum Chordata; class Mammalia; order Rodentia; family Sciuridae; genus Marmota; species Marmota marmota. The sequence continues at coordinate 14,013,199 of NW_026000196.1, forward strand.
CTGAACAAAGATATTAGACTATTTCCAAAAAGACAGATAAACCACTGTGACCTGTTATTTCCTGCATTTGAATTGCTGAGATTTAAAGAAATATCATGGTTCTCCTTTAACTCACATATAAATTCAGTTTTTAAACGTTGCTCCTTTTGAGATTTAGCAAGTAGTTAAACTAGTTTACACAGTTCTTTTCTTCCCCCTTCCTTTCAAGTACAGCCCCAAAGTAAGCAGGCACTTTAACTTGCCTTTCTATTAGACAGCTTTTTCTTTATTACCTTTTCATAGCACAACTATCAAAAATAAGATAATGCCCAAAGATCTGGGACCTAATCAGCTTTCTGGCTGAGTTTAAAGAGTCTTGAGACTGTTTAAAGGTACCTCTGGTTATGTGTGCAGGCCCACTGCAGTGTTTGCTCTGCCATATTTTGATGGAGAGGGTAATGTGTTTGTTAGATAAGGCAAAAAGGACCAGCCAAAAAAAGCAAGGCTCTGTTTGATAAACCTTGACATATTTAGCCATTTTTCACACACATGAAAGGAAGCTTTAAAACTCCAAGGAAAATAGAGGTGTCCATTCAAGCATATTAATGTTTATCAAGACAAAAAAAAAGGTAAATAAAGAAAATTGGCATTTTGTAGTCTATTAAATTAATTAGCTCTAGAGCTTATCACTAAATTGAATAGCAGGATAAAATACAAGACTATTTCTTGTTGTTATTAATGTGAAAGGTAAGTTCTTTAAGCTTGTGTACATTGGAAAGACAGTTGTTTTGCTTGGCTCCTGTGGCCCCAGTGGAAGATTTGAACCTTCTCTAAATGAGCTCATGAATTGAAGTTAAACTTTTGTAAGGCTGATCTGCATTTATTGGAATGAGAATATGATTCAAAATTAGTACAAAAATACATAATGGTATTTTCTTGTAAAGTGACCTATAACCTGAAAACAGATTGATAAAGCCAGAATAAAAATATATACCACCTGGCATATACTTATAATTTGAGGTCAGTATGTTCTAAAAATCCAATTACAATAAGTTCATGCACAAACATATTTTAAAATAAAATCACTTTACACTCTAGAATGATTTAAAAAATTCTAGGGGCAAACTATATATTGCTTTATTAAAATTTCTCTTCTCTAGGAAAATTAAGGGGAAAAAATAAGAAAGTTTCATAAATTATAGCCATCTCTTAAAATAAGAATTTCAATAAGCTTAAAGATATTTTGGTGCTCAACTTTCAGGCTGTCATGACTTCAAGTTAATTAAAAGGAAATATCAACTATAAATCAATATCCTAGTAAAATTTTCTAATTTGTTTCCTAGAAAGGATACTTTTCTAGTTTTTTTTCCCCAAATTAAAAGTATTCAATAAACTAAAGAAATTATCCCCAATGATTAGTTCATCTATAGAATACTTAAAGATATAATCACTTGAATCTCTAGAAATGTTTCTCCTATATATTAATAATTTAAAACATTTCTTATGTCTTGGTGTTAATAATCTATGTGGGTGTAGATTTTTAGATGAATTTAATGTTAACCAGGGATTAATGTGCATTAATTAAATTGACTGTATCTTCTTTAATGAGAAAAGGGGATTTAGTTTTTAATACTGATGATCTTAATAAAGCTTCTCTTTACTTATCTGTATTTTCTCAACATTAGTAATTATTTTTATTAGGAGATGAATTAATTTAATATTGGCAGGGTAGCAAAACATGAAATAAATCAAATGGTTACAAGCTGATTTTGTTTTGTTATTGAGGTTGTATAATCAAACTACTTTTCAATGAAAATGGAATCAATTAGTATCAGCCATTTAAAAATAAAAACATAAATTGAACTTCAGACTTAATTTTCTTTTGAGCATTATGTAAAATGGCTAGCCCTTTGACAGAAGCTGACACAGGCAGTACCTACTATATAGTGTAAATATTGAACACACTTGGTTCAGTTTTCTTAAAGAGTGTTAAAGTCATATTTTACAAATTCATTTAAAATAAAACTATTGTACTAAAAGGTGCAGTACCATAAAAAAAAACTTCACAGATTTCTTTGCAGAAACATGTATCTATATGTATGACTATGTATGGACAGATTTAACAACTTGGATTTCTAGAAATAAAATATGCTATGTATCATATAATTATATTTCTCTCTATATAACTATTTTGATAAAGATACACTCCACCCAAAGTGCTCATGGGAGGGAGAATGCAATGTCCCCTCTCTGGGTACCATTAGTTACAAAAAAGAATACAAACATTACTTGAGCAAACCTTGAAGTTCTTATTCTTTATTTTTGGGGATTTGTATTAGGATTATAGGCCAAAATTCCTTTCTAAATTAATTTTCTGTTATTATCTGGAAATGGAATATGAATGAAGAATCCAAGGAGAAGGGAGAAGATTGACAAACAAAAACCACTCCAAACCATGCAAGTCGAATACAACTATTGATAAATCACACTCTTCTCTATAAATTTGTACAATTATTGCGTACCATTAAAAACCCAACCCAACCCAAATCCATGAACCTCCCATTTTCTTTCTCTCAGATTTCCACATACAGCCCATGTTTTCATAGTTCAAACTCATCTTGAGTTCTCTCACCCAGCCCCTCTCAAAGTCTCCTCACGAGTGAATATTCAGCAGATGCACCACAATCTGTTAGAGCTCTTTCCTTGTGTTTGATAGCCTGACAAGCTAACCTACCAACACCCCACATTTACAGTGGGTACATATGATGGACCAAGCACTGATCCTTGACAGGCTATTTGGTACCTTTCAAGATTCATCTTTCAGCCAGTCAGATATGAGGTTGGTCCTACTGTTATGTATAATTACAATGTACGAATAAAAAAAAGGGAAGAAAACCAAATACAAAGTTGGGTCTAAAGCAAATTAAGCTAAGATTTGTTTCTTAACTTCAATCCTGGAAATATGGTGGTCTAGTCCAGAGGTTTCTGATTAAAAAAAAAAAAAAATGTTGTGCCTAGATTTGGTCACCATAGAATTACTAGCATGACTACCTCAGTCCTAATTAATTTTAAAAAAATCCACTTCTCAGTCTTTTTGAAGATACAAATGAAGTTCTCAGTTCTATATTTGGCTCAGAATGCAGCTTTTATAAAGGACAAATGTCATTATTATATACTGAGGATGCTGACTGTAATGGACTGCAATTTGGAAATGAAGTCATTTAAAGAACAATTGAGAGACAATTGGGTGGGGATGCATATAATGTCCTAAAAGGCTTTCAAAAGGAAATAAAGGAAGACAGGTACTGCCAGTAGTAGATCTCTACTCAGTACAAGGAAGAACTTTCTTATAATTCAATCAGTTTGAAAATATTGAGAGAGATGATTATGTCATTTGTGAGAGGTGGCAGAGAATGGATAATTAGGTTATACCAGAGTTGTACAAATCATTGTTTTCCAAACCTGGTTACATAAAATGGAACCACCTGGAAAACTTAAAATATCTGTAGTACAAGCACCTGAGAAATGTCTTCTTTCACAGATACAAGCATGCCATTAACCAGTATAATTTCTGGTATTTGTTAGAAATGAGACACCTTGGCTATGTAATACCAAGATGAGATCTAGTCACAGTGAAAGTAAAATTGTTTGTTTGTTGTTTTGATTGTCCCCTTTGAAACTCAGCAAATCACACTGTCTCCCTTTTCCAAATAACATTCTGATTGATGGGGGAAGATGAAAATAAACATCAAGGACAGTGGTAAGTGGAGGGGGGGAGATGCAGAACTATAGCAAAGAAAGTATCACAAAACTGACATTCTGGTCCAAATTAGTTCTCATTTTATACAAACAATATTGTAATACTAACTACCATTTATATAATACATTTTTACATTTCTAATTTGCTGACTAAATTTGCTTAAACTTTCTGATCCTAAGTTGAGGAGGAGTTGAACTAGATCAGGAGTGGCCAAACCAAATGCCCATAGCAGTCTGACAGGGATTAGAGATGGATAATGAACCAGGTGTGGTATGATTGGTACTGGTGGGGACCACCACAAACTGAAGAATACAGGCCTGTTCTAAAAAAGACACTGCTTTTCTATTCCTGTTAAATGTGGCCCTGTGGAAGTAGAGGGTTTTTTTTTTTTTTTTTTTTTTTTGCCATAGTCTTTGGTTTTATAGGATAATCTAGATATATTTAATTTTTCAAAATGTAAAAGCTGCCATTTAAAAAAGCACTTTATGCCAGGCATGGTGGCACATGGAGGCTGAGGCAGGAAGACTGCAATTTCAAGGCCAACTTTAGCAATTTAGTGAGGACTTCTGGGACACCCTGTCTCAAATTAAAAAAATAAAAAGGGCTGGGGAGATAGCTCAGTGACAAAACGCCCCTGGGTTCAATTCCCAAAACCAAAAAATAAAAAATATAAAAAGTCATTTTATACTTCCAAATGACTAATACTGGGGGCTAGATCTGGCCAGTGGTCATTGGCTTGATTGTCTGTATGAGCTGATAATGGCTAATGGCATCTTCTGGCATTAAAACTATCCGGCAGTGGTTCTCAAACTTGTGTGTGCATAGAGTCACCTGGAGAGTTTGCTGAATCATAGATGTCTGGGCTGCACAGCAAGATGCTGATTTTCACTTTTTAAAAGTTCCCAGTTGATTGGCTGGTGAGCATCCAAGTGGGGAGCTGATCACTGCACTGCTCGCCTTGGCTTGGCAATTCTTGGGTACCCTCCTAAGAATTCATTCAGGAGGTCTCTCCTCCTCCTCTGCTCTTCTTTTCTTTCTCTCCCTGAATCAGTGTGACACTTTAAGGGATGAGTATAGTCTGTACTTTTCTATTAGAACAGGGCAGCAGCGAAGTGTTGATATCGTGAGATTCAGCCTTGTCGACCTGGAAGAAATGCTCAATCCTGTTGAGAAGACAGAATCATCCCTAAACACTTTGCAGGTAATCTGTTTCATAAACAAATATAGCTAATGATATATCACAGGTGATTACTTGGTCTCAGGTGATGACAGCCTTGTCCTAGGTAGATATAGTCTCATTCCAAATTCACGGGTGAAGAAACTGAGTCTCTGAGAGGTGAAATACTCATCCTTGATCTCACGGGAACTGAGTAGGCAGAACAGATTGAAAGCAGGAAGGTTTGATTCCAAAACTTATGTTCTTTCTGTGCTACCTCCATTTATATGCATACACATTAATCCTATTGGCTATTAAAATATAATATGCCATATAAACTATACCTTGCTCCATAAAGAATTCAAAGTGAGTAATAAAAATGAAAAGTATATTGCTGAATAAAATAAATTAGGAATAAATACAACAGGAAGGAAAGGAAGATGGAATACAGAATGGCATTCTACAAACCCCTATTCTTTTGTTAATAGTTAGGAATATGACTCAATTTGTTAAAAAAAAAAAAAAGACAGGCTATAAGGGCACTGTGTTACATCTCTTGTTGATATGCGCCAGGTGAAGGCAGAGAGGAAGCAAAAGTGAATGGAACTGACTCATTTCTCAAATAAGCCCTGAACTGGTCTCCTAGTCCAGGTGCCCCACCTTGGGCTTGTGACTATCTGAGATGGTTACCATGGGACTCATGGATTTACCTGCATCTGAGGGGTGGAGAAAGGACAGGGAATGACAACTAGGGACACACATTGCTATTGACCTAAGCAACCTATATGGTATTATAAATCTAAAGTCAAGGTTCTTGTTTATTTAATTCCATCAGAGTGCTGTTTGATATAGCACTATAAACAGGTTCTAAATTAAAATAGTACCGTTGGTTGATGATAATGCTTTAGATTAATTGCTCTAAATCAAATGTAAGATCATGGTTCTTCATACACTTTAAAACTCAAAGTTCTTCAATGGTCTTTGAATTTCATTTGTTTAGAGAGTCAATAGATACTGTTGGTTGCAACATAAAAAAAGGCGTTAGGATAGATGATTTCAATAGATGAGACAAAAAGAGTCATGGGCAGCTGGAGATGTAGCTCAGTGGTAGAGCATCTATTTAGCATTGCACGAGACCCTGGATTCCATCTGCCTAATGGGGGTGGCAGGGACAAAGAGTCATGGCAAGGAAAAAAGACAAACATAAAACAAGAAAACAAGACATTTTCTTGCTCAAGATTAAGGAAATTACCTTCTACTTTAAAAATGTCCAGAGAGCCTACTATACAAGTTTTCTCCTCTGAAAACAAGGGGTTGATGTCCTATCCATCTGTAAGGTCCTTTCTGGTTCAAGCACTTAAGAAGGCATTAGTCAGACTGTGATGTGATGGAATCAGATGGAGACATGGGGAATAGGGGTAATCCTCAGAACACAGTGCCAAGCATCCTTCTGACATGTAGCCAAACAGCTTCCAGGGAGGCTGTGAGACTCACAGGATGGGGCTGATTCTCTTACTCATTCGGTAGCCGCACACTGTGAAGATCAGCCAACCAGATCTGAGCAAAGAGTTCCACCCAGGCTGGAAGGCATTTCCAAGGAATTTAGTTCTTCTGCCAACTGGATCTCTTGAGTCATCTTTCAACATCACATTCCAATTACAATGTTCATGTGGAGTCATCAGGCATTAATAGGGAAACTGGCCTGGGTTTGGCTTTGCAGATCTGTCACATCTATGTTTCATACCTTCACCTGATTTTTCAGAAGACATTTGACAAAGGTCATTCCATCAACCTTTGCTTTTTTTAAATCAAGTTTCCAATAGTTCCCAGTCTTGTAACCCTAATCCAAAAATGTGTTTCTTCCTATTTTTGTTGAACCTTGTTGTTTGACTAGTAGAAATATAATAAAAACAAGCAAAAAAGTAAACAAAGTACCTTTTGAAAGCCCCTTATTTCACAGGTGTAAGAGTTCATGCTCAAAAGATCGGCTCCTCTGAAAGCTGAGATGTTTCTTGAACTTTTCACCATTTCATCTTCTGAGATCTCTGGGATTACTGTGTGATTCTGTCCCTTTCATATATTTTTATTCAGGTGCCATTGCTTGCATTTCAGAGTCTGTGAGTAACTAGATAGCTAGAAGCACATTTTAAATCAAATGAGTTTTTTTAAAAACAGCACCCAACACAAAACAAACCAAGGCAAATGAAACCTCCAATCTGGTTGGTTTGGGGGCTATGTTGGTGAGATGGTAGGTATGTGTCAATTTACCTACTTGCATCCTTTATTTTATTTTACTTTTTTTTGTACTGGGAATTGAACCCAGGGCCTTGTGCATGGGAGGGAAGCACTCTACCAACTGAGCTATATCCCCAGCCCAACCCTGCCTCCTTTTAATGTCTTTGAACTCCAGTGCCCTGATTTTTCCTGTTTGTTTCCACTCCCCCCCGCCCCCGGGTTTTCTTTTCCCCACAGTCAGTTCTGTAGCTTCATTGGAGCTACCTTCTTATACTTACCTGGCCAGGGCAGATGTCCACAACTTGCCAATTGGCCCAATAGAGCTAATCAGAGCTGCTATCAGTTAGGTTTATGTTTGGTGTTTAGTAAAAGAGATTCAAAATGAAACTGGCTTAACCAAGATACATTTCATTTATCCCCGATGGGAAAGTCTAGGTTTAGATCTTTGGCGGCTGATGTAGTAGATCGGCCCTGATTTTTTAAAAAAGAAATTGGTGTCTTGATTCTAAAATGTTTATGAAAATAGAAATAGAATGATTACACATGGTAAGAGTACATAGATGATCCTACGAAACAAATAGATTCCAGAAACAGACCCACACATATATGGTCAGTTTTCAACAAAGGCACAAAACAATTAAATGGCATAGAGAACATTTTTTTCCCATAAAAATGTGGCGAATAAAAAATGTGGCATACAGTTTACCTCATATACAAACCTTAATTCCAACAGATCATGGACCTAAAATAAAAGCAAAATTGTACTTTCCCAGCCAAAAAGGAAAGCACCTTTAAGAACATAGAACAAGCAAAGATTTCTCTGAAAGAACATAAAGGTGTTAAAAAAATTAATTATAAAAATGATCAATTTGGGGCTGGGGTTGTGGCTCAGTGGTAGAGTGCTCGCCTAGCACACATGAGACACTGGGTTAGATCCTCAGCACTACTTAAAAAAAAATAAAAAAATAAATATCCACCTACAACTAAAAAATAAATATAAAATAATGATTCAATTATAATTCAAAATTTAAAACTCCTGTATATAAAAAGATATGGAGAAGAAAAAGTATAGTTTTCTTTTTCTCTCTTTGAAAAAACTTTAGTGTCACGTAGACTAATATTTAGCAAATATTTAGTTTTTGGATCTTTCTTTGGAAAGATATAAATTAAGTGGTTTTGTCTCCCTAAAACATCCTTGGCTTTATTTTTCACTGTTAATCATAACATTACTCTGTGGCTTTTACCTCTCAGCCCCTAGAAATGTTGACTTCAGTATCATTGGACTATTATTTGCCTTTCTACATGTACAAAGCCTTAGAGTCAATTCATTCCATCTATGCAATTACCTCTCTGTCTATAAAGATCTCTATTGGGATTTCCTTGGAAATATTTCAGTGATAGCTTCATTTTGCAGACAAAGGAAACTGAGTGAGTAAAACAGTTCCAGGAAATTTGACAGTCTTGGCATTGAAAAGTTAAGCACTGTAAATTTAACAGATGTAAACAAACTAGTCCTTCTAATACTAATATCAGAACATTCCCCGAATTCCTATTTGATTGCTGCTCCAGAGACAAGCCTCATTAGAATGAATTTTCTATTCTTAGGCTCTCTCTTTGCAACACCTGAACATTGCCAATTAAACCTGAAAGGAAACTACTTTATAAATACTTTTATAATATAGGATGTATGTGTGTGTGTGTGTATGTTTTTAGCATACCCTAAGGGTATGCATTCTTTTGAATGACTTAAAATACTTTTGCTGCAATTATAATTGTATATTGTTAAAAGGCAAGAGAGCTGCTAGAGAGGGGAACATGGGTGGAGAAAGAGAATGTCATATCTGTAATTGATTGCATGTAAATGTGTCTACTTTTTCTAAAGATGTGTAAAGTGTGAGAAGTACCTTTTTACATTCCAGGGTATACTGTGTTTCATAAATAATACCATTTCATTGACATGGTATTAGTTAATTCTAAAAAATTACCATAGTTTTACTAGCTTATAATCGTCTTCTGGATTTTGGTATCCTCTTCTAAAATGAATTCTAGAAGTATTGTGATTGCTAAAGGTCTCCAAAAGAGAACTTATACTGGTACTTTCCCCAGTGACATTAGTGAAATTATATCTAAACTTCATGAAGTTTCATGGCGTTAGTCAATTTCCCTGACTAAATAAATACTTGAGGTCATCACCTTATAAAGAAAAAAGACTTATTTTGGCTCATAGTCTTTGAGGTTCCAGTCCATGATCCGTTGACTTTTGCTTTGGGAGAGATGAAATACCATGGCAGCAGAGCAAAATTGCTCACCTTGTGGCCAGAAGTAAAAGAGGGAGAGACTGGGACCAGGATCCCACAATCCCTTTCAAGGACACACCTCTAGAGACCCAAGGACCTCTCATTGGGCCCCTCAACTTAAATGTTCCACTGCCTCCCGATAGCACCATGGGTTGGGAACCAAATCTCTAACTCATGAACTTTTGGGTCATACTAAAGATCTAAACTATGGCACTCAGATTTGACTGTGAAACCCAGGTTCTGAGACTCTTCAGAATCTGTTTCCTCTTCTCAAAGCACCCATCTGGGCAGTGTTCTCAGATTGATATCAGGTGTCTCCTTCACAACATGGTGTTCCAATGGGACAGAAATCTCTTTTCTCTGCCCCTGTGCAGACAGGTGTGAGCACATGTCCTAAGCCTTGCAAACAGATGGGGCAAGAGGTGGGACTCCATCCTCCCTAGAGGATGGCTGTGATCAAGTGATTTCTACCCTTAGGCATCCTCACGTGTCCATGACCACCCCAGAGAGCTACTTCTGTTTCTACAGGGATTCAAGTCACATTCTCCAGCTTCCTAAAACTATCCTATATTCTTAATGTTCTGCCAACAGATTTTCTTCACATTACATTAGCCAGAGTAATTTTGGTCTTTTTTGTCTCCTCTTGAAGGACTCATCTATACAACTTCTCTATTTGGAAGTGTGAGCTCACAGCTATCAGAACTAATTTGCTGAAGTAGTTGCCAAGTGGGATTGACAGAAACTTTGAAAAATCACATCCTGATCCTTCTGGACAGAGAGGGGTAATTAGTGAAAAGAGAGGACTCTAAGACGTTTACCAAAATAACAATACTCCTACTTCTGTCATTATGTTTCCTTGCCAATCAGAGATGAACTAGATTCGTTAAAGGATAGCACAGGATTTTAATATCAAATGATTCACTTCCCCAATTGACTGGGTAACAATTGTGCTTAGGGTTCTCCAGGTATCAAGGGTTATGGGGAATGCTGTCATATTTAATTCTTACAACAACCTGCTGAAGTGGCTGCTGTTATCCTTATTTTACCAATGAAGGGATTAACTTGGAGAGGTTAAGTTGCACATCACTGTTAGAAGTGGCAAAGCCAGCCTTCAAACCAAGAAACCCGGACCACAAGAGTTCCATATAATACTATGCACTTCATCATAAACGCTGTTTCCTAATTACCCAGCTTGTGGAAATAGATAATTTCTACTCATAATGTTTATTCTTAGTTCCAACCACATATTGAATTAATAGATTTCATATTTATTTCATTTGTTTATAAAAATATGCTTTACTTTAATGATTAAATGACTAAATGGCAGGGACTATAACTTACTTAATTACATATTGCTTAATTATGACTATATTAGTTAATTATAGGGAGTTAATTTTAAGAATTAAGTAATTATATTTTATAACATGTTGCTGTTCTGATGTCAATCGTATTTCTGTTAATTTTGAAAATTTGACTCAAGCATTAAAAATGTATAAATAGTTAATGTTAACATGACCTATACTAAAATTAGTATAGTTTATAATAAGATTTTTTGTGTATTTTATACAGACACACACACAGAGCACACATCCACTTTAAATCCCTTAAGATATTTATTATGATACAAAAATATATTAAATATTTAAAAAAGTGTGTAAGTAGCTCCTACAAATGAACCTTGATTTCAAGAGGGCTTGTTTGGGAATTCTGTAATTTAATTTTAGCATTTCTTGGTCTTACTATTAAATCCCATTATTTTAAGTAGAAACTCTTCCATATTGAAAACTTACTGTGAGAAAATGACTTACCCATACTGTCAGCTTCTTTGGGGCAGGGTCATTGTTTTATATGCTCCACATGGAATAGCTTCTGGCACAATAAATGTTTGTTGAATTTGAATTTTGAATTTAAGTGAAATGATGCTGAAAATTTTACATTAGCTCCAGCCATCCATCTGAATTTAAGCCAGTCGTTGCTATCTTGCGTATAGGAATCATTAATAATGTGATTTTAGTGAGATTATTTTGGTGACAGAAGAAAATGAAACATTTCTTCTCTTGAGTTTTTGCTTGTTTTAATCATGCATGGCTCAATCTTGAGGGTAGTATATTTGGCGCCAATGAAAATTATAAAACACATTAAGGTTTCTGATACTTATGGCAAAAGCACTTAATAAATTTAACTCTACTGTTTTTGTAAGAACAAAGAACTTGAAGTGCCGCAGTCTGGCTGGGCACACAATCACGAGCCACCACACAGCTTGCAGATTCAAACAGCAACTCTTTATTCTCGAACTCACACCAGCCGTCTACAATCACGTTCTGGGGAAATCCACGTTCTCTGCCCAAATCCACGTTCTCTCCCAAATTCACCTTCACTGGGCTTCTGTCTCCCAAAATATACTGTCTGAATCCCGTGAGAACTCAAGGGGAACTTAGGCAGCAGGATATGCCCTATTCCCAGCAGGAATAATCTTAAACCTTAAACCTGGAACCTAAACTGGGAACGCCCTAAACCCGATTATGTTAAACCGGGAACACCCTAATCCGCCCTGGTCCTTGAGCAAGGTCAACTACATTCAATGTCACTGCAAAATGTCAGCAACATGGGGTACGCTGGCAAGGAAATTGTCATACCTACTTGGCTAATGGCTCCCAGCATCTCCCCCCTTCTGATTAATTAAACAAGCAATGTGGCTTAAGGACCGTGCCTGGTAGGTTGTCCAATTCAACATATGGTTCTTACCCGTCATCGGAAAACTGACCTTTAGGCGTCAGCCTCCTGTCTTAGGTTGATACCACTGCAATTGGATCATACCCGTCACTGACTACCGGTCCAGCATAC
>NW_026000196.1:14032484-14045398 GCF_001458135.2 Marmota marmota marmota
ATATATATATATTTATTTAGTTGTTGATAGACTTTATTGTCTTTAATTTATGTGGTGCTGAGAATCGAACCCAGTGCCTCATGCATGCTAGGCGAGCACACTATCACTGAGCCACAACTCCAGCCCTGTGCCACAACTCCAGCCCCATGGTGTCATATTCTTGAGTTCACTGTTACAATTTTTGGTCTCTGGTATTGGTCTCAAAGTGTGATCAAAGTTCATCTCCCCTTTGATGGCAAACAAGTTAGTTATTTGGCTGCCCACATATAGCAGGGAACTCTGTTTCCCAGGGATCTTTTTCAAGTAGATATGCCCATGTGAGTAATGGAGTGGGAACAGAGGTGATGTATGCTGCTTCCATATGCTTGGGCCTTAAAACCTTGGACCTGCATCCTCTGAGTTTTCTCTTCCCATATACTAGAGAATTGATGTGGCTGTGACCCTTCCAGTCATTTCTTTCTAGAAAAAAGTTGTGATGTGTCTTGTCTATGTAAGTGAAGTAGGCAGAAGATCTGGAAATTAGATTAAATCATAGAGTTTTAAATCGATTTTCCTTATTTTAGTGTCCCGTCCACCATCCCCTTTACATCCTGGTGTCACCCATGTCTATACTCTTGGAGAGTGTTATGATTTAGATATTAGATATCCCCGAAAAGTTCATTTGAGAGGCAAAGCAAGAAGGCAAACAGGTAAAGTGAGTGGGTTGTGAGAACCATAACCCAATCAGTGAATTAATCCCCTGAGAAGGATTAACTGAGTGGTAACTGAAGGTAAGTAGGATGTGTCTGGAGGAGGTGGGTCCCTGGGGCCGTGCCTTTGGGGTATATAGTTTATGAGCTGAGCTTAGTCTTTCTCTCTCTGCTTTCTGATCATCATGTGAACTGCTTTCCTTCACCGCACTCTTCTGCCATGTTGTTCAGCCTCACCTGGGCCCCAGCAGAATGGAGCCTGCTGTCTATGGACTGAGACCTCTGAAACCATGAATCCCCAAAGAAACGTTTTCTCCTCTAATTGTTCTTGTCAGGTCTTTTGGTCACAGTAGCGTAAAAGCTGATTAAAACAGTATCTTTCATGGAACACATATTGGTTCATAGCTTTCCTGACGCTTGGCTTATGATTCAGTCTTTTGGGATCAGTCTTCCAGATCCAAATGTCTTACTGCTTTAATATTATCTTCCATCCTTCTTGTCCTCATAGGCTTCTGTATGAGGAAACAAAATCCTTTTCTAGCATTTGGTGCGCTGGGGGAGTGAGTGAAAGATATGTATGCTCATGTGGTAATATTTGTTTAAGAGTCTAGGATGATTCTTCATTTTCTTAATGTTAGGTTTTTGTTGTACTATAATTGTAAATAGTTTATTGTTCAACCACAAAAGTGAACAATAAAATATTTCATGTTCAAAACATATTCAGATAGTGTTTTGTTAGTGAAAAAACCAAAAGCATTTGAAAAGCATATAAACTTTACAGTTTATGTTCCACTTCTCCCTTTCTACTTCCTTGTTTACAGAAAAGAACTCAGAGGAATTCTTGAATCACTAAAATCAGCAGTCTGGAACTCTTAATGAAGAATAATATTATACTCTCATAGCTCTGGAGAGTATCTTTCAGGTTGTGTCATGCATTTGAACAATAAAACAGTCTTTTTTTTTCTTGCACTCTCTTTCCCCCCTGTGAACATGGTGTATAAATTTGTAAAATCAATGGGCTTTGGGTTGCTGTCTTGGATTGTGGAACCAAGTGAAATGAGAACTGGAAATACTGTAACAAATAATATGACCTCAGAAATAATACCAATTCCTCAACAACATTGCTTCTTTCTTATGAGCTGAGGTATAATGGTGCCTTCTCCAGAGACAGCCCAGTGTTTGGAATAGCATGTGGCACATTCATGTGGTTCTCCCAGGAATTAAGATGACCATCAGGCTTTGTTACCATTTGAATATGGAATTCCCCCGAAAGGCCCATAAGCTAAGGGCTTGGTTACAAGGTTTTGCCACTCTTAGGAGGTGGTGGAACCTTTAGGAGGTGAGGCTACCAGAAGGAAATTAGGTCACCAGAGGAGTGTGCCCTTGGAGAAGATACTGGGACACCAGGCTTTTCCTCTGCCTGTTTGTTTCCTGGCCACCCTGTGGTAAAAAGTTTTTCCTCCACCACACGCTTCTACCATAATGTGCTGCCTCACCAAAGGCCCGAAGGCAAAAATGGCAAGTGGCCATTGACTGAATCCTCAAAAACCATGAGCCTAAATAAATATTTCTTCCTTTAAGTTGGTTTTCTCAGGTATTTTGTCACAGAAACAGAGAGCTAACAGATTTCTTTTGGTGTCAAATATATTTGGGGGATGGTTTAGAGTTTCTAGAATTTTAGGGTGGGAAGAGGAGATAGAGAATATCCAATTGAACTGCCATGAAATACTGAGGTACTAGCCAACACGTGAAGGCCAAGGCATCGCGCTAGTGGGGACGGAAGCCTTCCATTGCACATCTATTCTTGAGTACAATTAAATGGAAGTTGTCCATGAAGACCAGAGATTCTCCTTTCCAGACTGCCATTCTCTCTTCTGTTACTCTAAGCAAAGGACTCCTTCAACTTTGGGTGCTATTTGAGCACTCTAGAAGAATAGACAGCAAATTGTTACTGCTCTTTGGATGACATGTATTTTGATTAGATTTCCCAGGTCCCTAGTTTTCATTTTTTTATCCACCAAATGGGGCTAATACTGTCTACATAGAATAGTTGTTCAAAGGGTTAGAGAGAATAAGTTTAAATGCCTAGCACAGTGCCTGGTAATACTATTATCAAGGGAGAGAATTTGTGGGAAGGGCCTTTCATGCTTTCTTGTGAACCTCTTACATGGACTTCTGCCTGCATTCAAGTCATCCTGGACTACACAGAGAAAATCATCCAGCCACATTGTGATACATTCATTGATTTAAACCTGAAAAATGCCTTAGAATTACCATGCTGCTCTTGAAAATGCACATTTGCTAACCAGCTCAGTAGACTAAAGCCTCTTTTTTTTTTTTTTGAGAGAGAGAGAGAAAGAGAGAGAATTTTTTAAATATTTATTTTTCAGTTTTCGGTGGACACAATATCTTTATTTTATTTTTATGTGGTGCTGAGGATCGAACCCAGCGCCCCGCGCATGCCAGGCGAGCACGTTACCGCTTGAGCCACATCCCCAGCCCAAGCCTCTTTTTATCATAGCACAGTGGAATATTGTGGAGAAGAGTGCCTTCACCCATGAACAGCATGCCCAGCTGGGCCGACCAAAAAAGAGAGGCCAGAAAGTCAATCAAAAGTATTATTTTATATTCTTCAAATACATTTCTGTACATGTACATGTAGTAGATAAGAGAGTGTCTTGTGACACCATGAGGTATGACTTACAGCACCAATCACTTTATTGGTCATAGAAACATATTTCTAGCATAGAGACTTAACAGTGTTATTTCTTATTTCCTAAAACACTTGGAAATAACTAAGCAGAAGAAAGCAAAACTAGAAATTATAATTTCTTTGATACTTTAAGAAATGCTCTAATTACTGAATGATGCTATTTGAAAATTAATCTTCTACATCTTCTAGAATTTGACCCATTAATGCTCACTCCTTTGTAAACAGGGAAAACAGATTTTAAATTTAATGTAGAGGAAGAAGAGACTACATTTCAAAAGGTCCCTTTCTCTAGATTATCAAATAATATTTTTGGAGAGATACTCACATACGTTAAATGACAAAAATCAAGTTAAATAATACTTATAATATATTTTCAATTTCTTAAGGAATCTCCATGTGTATAGGAGTGTAGGATGGAAAACTTGAGTTTATGCTACAACATGTCGATGTTGTTTTGTGAATATTTTGTTATTTATATTTTTTCACATTTGTCACATTTTTCAATAAGGAATCTGTTTTCATAATCAAGAAAATGTTGTTTATGAGAGAATTTTTTTCCCTCACTTTCTAAATCAATCTTATTCTATTCTTGATGCTATAACAACATACCACAGACTAGGTAACTTATGAACAATAGAAATTTATTTCTCTCAATTCTCAAGCCTGAGTGGTATCAAATTAAGGTGTTGAAGGATTCAGTGTCTGGTGAGAGCTCACATGCCTTTTCTCCAGAGGTTTTCAATGCTGTGTGTTCACATAGCAGATGGAGAAAAGGGCCAGGCAGTGATCTGAAGCTCTTTTGTAAGGGCACTAATCCCATTCAAGGAGAGAACCCTCATGACTAAATCTCTTCCCCAAAGGATGCACCTCTTAATTGCATTGGGAATTTTCAACATGAATTTTGGAGGGACACCAACATTCAAACCATAAAAATCTTTAAACATCTTTCCATTTTAAATAAGATTCTGAGTTTAATTACATAAATGAACATTTTCTTAAAGCCCTTTCTAATTTCCCCCACTTTCATAAACACTTTTTTTTGCTGAAATTTACTTTTATATTACATTGCTCTTGATTTCTTAAGAGTCACCTAAATGTAAATTTTATTTGTTTAACCATAGACTAAATGCTGTTCACTACTGAAACAATAGCATCACAATATTGACAACTCACTTATGTAAAGGTTCTGAGATTCTAAATACAAGATTGCATAGGAACCTCCTATTGAGCCAGATAACGAACTTCATTTTCTTATTTTGGTGGCAATCTTCTATTTGAATACTGGTGCTGCCAAGAAAAAGAACCAGTCTCCCTGGTTATGCACAGCATTGATAGGGCTGCTAGGATCATTTTCTTCAGGAGACAATAGAATGGTAGAGGCTGACTGACCATGTGGATCATGAAAGCTTAGAGAAGTTACCCAAGGCCTCATGAAAGGTTATGAGCCAACCCAGCTCATAGGCCAGCATCTGTTATTCCAAACCTACTCCACAATCATTTGTTCTATCTCAGCATTGCCAAATGATGCTACATAACTTGATTGTCTTGTTTCTTGAGATTCCAGATAAATAAGGACTGACTATCATTGTAAAATAGAAAGAAGTCCTCTTTCCTCACCAATCTTTTCTTCAGGGAAAATGTAAGGAGTACAGACTGGTCCTCTCAGGCTGGATACTGAAGCTATGAGAACTTCAGTGCCTCATCCAAGTTAGAGGTTCTCACTGTTTTTCCTCAGCATGGGGCATGGTGGGACAAAGTCAGAGTTACCTATTTCTGAAAATGAGTCTGTCCCAGTTCATCCTTCATTGAACTCATTCTCATGAAAAAAAAAAAAAACTGATTATTTCCAGCTTTAGAAACTTTCAATTAGGGCCCAGTTTCCCTACATAATAATCACGTGAACTTGTTCATGTTGTATTACCTGGTTATGCAAGGATAAAGTGCTAAATAATTATAAGGCATCTCACTACAAAATATTTTATATTAAAAGTTGTCATTTAATGATGAACCGGGTTGATCAATGGGTATTAAGTTGCAGTTAGGTAGGAGTAAGAAGTTCTAGTGTGTTATTAAACAGTACGGTAACTACAGAGAGTGATATATATCTCAAAACAATAGAGGGAAGGCGTTTGAATGTTTTCATGATAAATGTTTGATGAGATTGATTGTTTAACACATTTATACATAAATCAAAACATCACATGCTAACCCATGAATATGTTTAATTTCTGTGTTTATATGAATCACTGAAAACATTTAATTAAAATATTTTTTATTAGGTCTGGGGATATAGCTCAGTTGGTAGAGTGCTTGCCTCCCATGCACAAGGTCCTGGGTTTGATCCCCAGAAATACCAAAAAAAAAAATATATTTAAGTTTGTCTTTACCTTATACATATGTACATTTTTTATTCAGGGCTGTGTTTGGAACCCAGGGCCTCATGCATGCCAGGCAGGTGTTCTATCACTGAGTTATCTTCCTAGCCCTTCCAATTCTTCCAATTAGAGTAAATTAAGTATCATGCTTTCAAGGCATAATACTTCAGATGGTGTTTTTGCACTTTCTCACATACAGACACAAGTGCACATATAATCCTTTCTCCTTTTGTTCTGGAACACCTAACTCTAAGGTGACAGAAGTTGCCATTTACTAATGGAGGCATGTTGGGTAGAAGGATGAGCATCCTGAAGAAAAAGATGGAAACTCAGTAGGAAAAGCACAGAACCATCCAAATGGGAAACAGCTGAGCTGAGACAAGGACAGAGTGAAAATTAAACTGTGTCTGTCAGGTACAACAAACCTGGCGAAATTTAAAGTGTTAATCTGCAGTTGTAAAGACATTGTAAAGACATCAAGGGAGCTCTTTAGGGTGGGTGCCTGAGGGAGTGGAGAGCATGGAAGGCTGAACTCCTGTCTGGCTGCTTTTTGGCTGTGCTTGCCAGAGTGGTCACATTTTCCATAAGAATATCATATGGATTCATGGGAGTTGGGTTGGAATGGACCTAAATTTCAGCAAAAAGTACTGTGAGTATTTAGTCATGGAGGAAAAGGCAGAATTTTGTGCAAAAGGATGATCAGAAAATGCCTAAAGTATAGTTGGAGCTTAGGGTAGATCAAAGTTGTATATTTGTGTGGATATGAGGTGTCCCCCAAAGTGCCTGAGTTGATATAGGACTGTTCAGAGGTAAAATGATTGGATTGCGAGAACTGTAATCTGGTCATTCCATCTTAATTTGAATGGACTGGCCAGGTGGTAATTGTAGGCAAGTGGGTCGTGGCTGGAGGAGGTGGATCACTGGAAGCGTGCCCTGGAAGGGTTCATTTTCCCTGTAGTTCCTCCCCCATCTCTGCTTCTTGGCCGCCATGAGCTGATCAGTTTTCCTTCATCAAACCTTCGCCATGATGTTCTGCCTTAGCGTGGGCCCAGCTGACCATCAACTTAACCTCTGAATCCATGAATCAAAATAAACTTTTCCTCCTCTAAATTGTTCTGGTCAGGTGTTTTGGTCATGGTGACAAAAAGCTAACTAACACAAATAGTAACTGTAGAGGTCCAAGATCAGCAATAATGCCTGCTTCAGTAATCCCAAAGACTCTGATGTGGCCATAGAGTCATTGCAACAGAACTCCAAATATCTTTTCTATTCTTCTAATTCGTTTAACCATAAACTAAATGGTGCTTACTACTGAAACAACAGAGTGACAATATTGACAGTTCACGTATGTAAAGACTCTGAAATTCAGTGACTCTACAATATCATGACAAAACACAAAAACAGATGCAATTAGTGCTTAATCCCGTTTAACTTTCATGAGTGGAATTTGGAGGGAGTTTCTCCTTTGCTCTTGGTCCACCGTCATTGTGAATGTCCCTTGGCCCAGTGACTATCTGCCTCCAGTATTTAAAAAGGGCCCTTGATACACTTTAGTTAGGAAGCAGACAAAATAAGGTCAAACAAAAGTCAGACTAAGGTGGGATGCAATTCTTTTCATGCATTCTAAATTAAGAAGGAATGTAAGGGTTAACTATAAAGTATTCCACCTTGAACCCCACACTCTCTTTATCCAGCACACCATAATAAAAGATCAAGAGTTCCTGCTTATTATCTTATTTTTCCTGCCTGCTCCACCAGGCTAAGGCCCAGTCTGGTTATGGATTAACACGGTGATCAATAGTAAGCCTGCTGTCTCTCTCTCGGCAGGGGAAAATGAACTCAAAATGCAGTCAAACTCTTATTGATCAAGGATATAGGTCTCACTTTCATTACCTCTGTCTCCTGATAACCCACAAATAATGTGATGAGTTGCTAATCTCTCTGATTTTCATTGGACCCTTCACCCCTCCTGTCTGTACATTGCAGCTTTTATTTTCATCTTGATACACACTCTGTAATTCATGTAGCACTAACTCTCACTCTCTTACCGTCAGACCTAGTCAATCAGAGCTAATAATATCGCCCTTCACTGGGGATGGAGGCTCCAGTGAGTTCAACATATAGCGTCCCCAGACACGGCAACAAAATGCAATGTGCACACGACTTCTTCCCTGGAAAGTGAAGTGAATCCTTTTCAGCAAAGCAACACTCCAGTTGGTAGCCATCTTTCCAGGATCTGAACTGCTTCTACCAAAGTAGTCCCAGACTTTACAATTGGTCAAATCTCTTGGCTGCTATTTCCTCGAGGGCCTGAACTGAGTCAGTGTTCAAGGTTTTTACCCCTGTGGGACTGAGAGAGAGTCCCTTTGTGCATAAATAACCTCAGGAAAATTTCTATTAGAAAATGTAGAAGATGCCAGGGGAGATGATGTGTTGAATTCTTTGCTTAAAGGTAGTGCCATATGACAAGAACAATGCAGCTTTGAGTCCAAAGCCCTACTCAGGACTCCTGGTTTTTTACTTATTCAGGTTGTGAAATGAGGACTTTGTGCTTGGAAAAAAACCCAAAAAACCTTTATTCTCATCCAAAAAATTCTTCTCTGCATTAGTTGATGAGCTAAAAATGAACCCAATTAAAGTTTTAGGAAAATGATTATATTTTAGAAGCATAGTTAATTTTTAGTTTGTTAATAATTTTTCATGACTTCATTACCTTTTTTTGAGAGGTTATGCAATTTGCTACCTTTAAAAATATCTTTAATAATGCATTACAATTATAAATAACAGTGAGATTCATTGTGACATTTGTATATGCACAGAACAGGTGTTGGTCAATTTCATCCCCCATCCCTCCCCTTCTCCTTCTCCCTGATTCCCTTCCTCTACTCTTCTGGCCTCCTTTCTATATTTTAAAAATACATTTTCTGGGGCTGGGGGTGTGGCTCAAGTGATAGCGTGCGGTCCAGGTTCAATCCTCAGCACCACGTACAAACAAAGATGTTGTGTCCGCCGAAAACTAAAAATAAATAAATAAATAAATATTAAAATTCTCTCTCTCTCTCTCTCTCTCTCTCTTTTAAAAAAAATGCAGTTTCTTACTTTTTAAAAGCAAAGCAGAGAACAAAACAAAACAACCCAACTTCCATAATGTGCAATGCTACTTAGCACTTACTCATCCGGCTTATAAGAGATTCTCAAGTGTAAAATGGCACTAAAAGACTGTTGTGAAGTTAATTACTTTCTTCAGCTGAATTGTTAGAACTGAATTAAAGCTAACAACAGTTGCTTTCCCTCTCTGATATAAAATCAGGGAATGCTCACCTATTGGATCACTTTTGTGAGGGCAGTCATAATACTTTTTTTCTGCTGCCAATTTGATTAAAATAAATCACAGCGAATCAAATAATTCCTCTTTCTTGAAGAAAATTCCAGATGACCAACAGCAGTTAAGCAGATGAAAGACTCTGCTTGCGCTCAGCGCAGAGGGTCTGAATTGCTATTTTTCAGCTGCAGTCCAAACAATTTGTACACCTGTTGAAGAGAAAATAAAATATGACAGTGGTACAAAGTCCGGGGATTAAAGTGATTTGCACTGAGCCCTTAAGGCTGAGGTAATTGCAGGTCTCATTTTCTTCTTTTGTTCTGCAGAACCACATATGAAATTTGACAACGAAGCCCTCATCCCATTTTCTGCAAAGAACTAGGTGGAAATTTTACCAGGTTCCCCCTTTCTTTTTTGCTGAGTCTCATTGGAAATGATCTGGTTTCTTTTGGCTTCATGGAATAAGATCAAGGGAAAACTGATTCAATATAGACTTTTGTCAGTTTGGCACATTTTGGAATGGGCTTTGGAGGCATGCTTTTTTTTTTTTTTTTTTTTTAACCAATTTTTTTAAAATCTCAAGATCAGAAAGGTGGGAGGGCAGAGGATAGGGTGTTTGGTTACAGCTGATCAGGACATTTGCCCAGTTTTTCGTAGACACAGGAGAGGAAGGCACTCTGAATCCTTAGGGTTCTCTGTGTTCTTGTGGGGTACAGTGTTTTTCACATTAAGACTCTGATTTGCTCTCCTTCCCAGCCTGAATATATGCTCCAGAATACCTTTGATGTTGCCGTAATTGTGTGTGTGATCTTCAATCACGGATGTCATCAAATTTTATTAAACTTAATATAGATAAAACCAAGACATTATTGATTAGTTCTGCCATGCAAAACTCCCAGGTTTCCTCTTAGAGTGGTTTTCTTCTGGGGAAGCTGTCTTTATCCTTTCGATAATACTCAACCCCTCAGAGCCACTGTGGCTTCTGAGTTTTCTTTTGAAGCCCACATCAATCATATAATTAAGATGTCTTAATACAAACTACAGCAATCTTGCCATATTGTGAGGCATGTTCTCTGGTCTGCTGCTGCCGCTATAATTCGTGCCCCTCTTTCATGTGGGCATGATTACTGCTGTTCTTCCTTTAGGGTTCTTTGTGGCATATTTTCTGTTGATCTAGCTTGAACCTGATGGTCCCCTATTTGGATTTAAACTTTTCTACCATGTAACTAAGATTAATTAGATTGTGACACTGGAAGTCTCTTTCCTCTTTCTAGATATCTTCTTAGCCACGCTCTCCATGACTAATGTCTGGTGGTGTTCAAGTGATGCCAAATATTCAGAAGAAAAATGAAGAGTTCAGTGACCCAGATGAGCCAGGGGGCCAGATGTTTTGTGTTAAGCAGGCAAAGCATCCGGATCACTGACATTTTCTTAAAATTATTTGGTGTTAGGCAAATTTGCAATCTCCATAGCCCAGTATACCTGTCTTTTATTTTTCTTCCACACTATTCTGAAATCTTTCCATCTCTGGTTTTCTCCCCCTTTCTCCTTCATTTCTCCAACCATAACATCCAAGAGGGAAACATGGGCTGGAAGGTGGGTAGGGGCAGGCAGTATGGGGAGCATAAGCTTGAAAATGAGGCCTGAGCAGATGGCAGCTCTGGTTGAATATCTAATTAAACAAGGTTCTACATTATAAGACATAAAACTTTATTTTCAACCAGGTATCTGCACTTCTTGGAAAAAATGGGACCATGTTCAGGTAAAAATATTACATTTCTCTGAACAAAAAGCCTTTGGTTTTCACTTTAACAGGGTGGACTGGATGAATTTGCGGTAGGGTGGCCAGTGGAGAGGGAAATCTCCCTGTTAAAATGCAGGCAAGTAACTTTTCCTTGTTCTTACCTGATGTATAAAGCATTTGGTTCTCAGGTTAAATAAAATCATAAGTTTTCTTTAGTATAAGTACTAGTTTGAGAATGATTTCATGGATTGTTAGCAATACAGCATCTGCTAGAGGTTTGTTCAAACATCTCATATTTGTCTAGAATGTTAGATTTTTTTTTCAAATACCATTGCTGGAGTAATACCTGGCATTGCACATTAATGTTGTCAACCCAGGCATAAAATATTTGTGCTGGTTTTTTTAAAACTGTAGTTGAGGCTAGTGGCTGTTTCACAAAAATCTTATAGAAAGATGTTGCACATCATTAAATTGAATTTACTTTCTAGAAGAAGTACTGTTACTGGAAATTGGTGCTTATTCTTTCTTTCAGTAGAAAAGGAAAACTTCCTAGTGACTGTTCTGCTTGGCTTCAGCTAGAAGGAAACTGCCTCTAATCTTGTCATTGGTGCTGAGCATCTCAGGGATAGGAAACTGTGTATTTTCTCTGCTACTTTAGAAAAAGAGGTTTTCAACCCTAGCAGCTCACTAGCATTATTTGAGCATTTTAAAAAATATGTAAAGCTTGAAATCTGCCTCTGGAAATTTTTGATTTGATTGAAATTTGACTTATGGCTTATTTGATAAAACATTTTAAAAATTGTTAAAGTAGATATATACAACAAGCTAAATGCTTATGAATTCTTCTGATAAGACTAAGACAAAATATAAGAAATAAATATATACAAAACACCAATAAACACACCACACAATGAGCAAGAACATCTTGGATGAGCCACTTAACCTGCCTGGTTCTGCTTCCTTGTTCTAATCACCAAGTTCCCATCTGCTGTAGGCCTTCCCTGTGATCTGGGGTTCCCCACCAGCCTTCGGCACTCCTTGGCCTCTCATCCCTCCATTTGGCCCAATCTTCTGCAGCTAGATAACCTTTTATGCCTGCTGTTTCCATTCTCCCTTCCTCAAGACCCTCAAATGACTTCCCATTAGCTTCTGGGTCATATTCAAATTATTACCTATTGGTTTCAAGACCTTTAGCCAGGCAATCCCTTTTTATGTCACTTTTAATCTCTCCCCTTCTTGCTCCCTTTGTGGCTGTCAGAATCATCTTCACCAAACAACCCCTGTAACTCCCCCCACCTCTTCTTCTGAGCCCTGCTTGCTTCAGCCTATCAGAGAACACTTTTCTTGATTATGGTGACTCCAGCCACCCTTTCCATCATCCCTGTGTGCGATCTTCCCACCAACCTCAGCCGACTCCTGATACCTTATCACCCTTGCAACCAGGTATTGCTGACCTGAGGAAAGCCAGAGTCATTGTGCAGTTGCCAAGGGACTCTTCTCACACAAGACATGTGGAGTTGTCCAAACAGAAGAAGGTTTAAAGAAAAGAAAAGAAAAGAAAACAAACAATGTCATTTGTATTCTTTGCATACTATCTAGGTTACTTGGTGGTTCCCCCCAATCATTAATCAATAAACCAACTGTCTCTCCATTCTTCTTGCATATGTTTCTTTTGCATTTCTCAGTAAGTTTTAAAAATGGAAATAGAATCTAATACCCTAAATTTGGGACTAATGTGATCAATTTTTTTTGGAAAAATATGTCAAGAAAGAATGGAAGAATTAAACTGTTGTTTTAACATGAATTCAGATTTCCCAAGATGAATTTTTCGAGCTTCTGAATGCAATTTTTAATGGGTCACCAAATCTCTTGTTTTGAATAAATTTTCTAATTGTTCCTTAGATAAAAGAAAAGAATTTCATCTTACTTATCTTGTAGCCTCCAAAATCTTCCATTACACATACTAAACAATCAAGACATACATGTGTATATATACATATATATTTATATATGTGTATATATACATATATATTTATATATATATATGTGTGTGTGTGTATGTATATATATA